>NC_042615.1:39901264-40213050 GCF_901001135.1 Rhinatrema bivittatum
TTTGTAAGCCCTGAACACCAATCCAGTTCTTCAGGTACAGGGTCACAGGCCTTGGCCTCAGACTATGCAAGCCCCTCCCCTTGCTTGCTTAACCTTGCCACCCTGTGACGCAAAGGCAGAACACCGGCATCTCATCCCAGCAAGCCGCTGGCCAAAGATCAGCCAGGTCTGTGGATTTTAGATAATATGTGGCACTAGCAGAAGGATAGATTGCTATCTGATCTCCCAGCTGAGACTAATTGCTTTGGAAATGTGCTGCTAGGAGGTTTTCATCCGTTTAATATGCCCCTGTGTAGGTTTGTTATAGTGTATATTATTTGAGAGCTGTCTGTCGTCCGCTCAGTGCAATTTTCTGTGTCCATAATCACCACAGAGCCTCCATTGTCTGCTAGCTTGATAATAATGTTCGGCTTAATTTGTAGGTTTTGTATTGCATTCTTTTTAATAGAGAAGGGTTGTATAGACTGAATGCAACTCGCCTTGAGCTACCAATGACAAGATGTGAGCTAAATAGGCAATTTAAAAATATATATATATTTTACTCAGTTATCTGAAACTCATTTGGTGGGATGACAAGTATTCATTTGTTTTGAATTTGTAATCCAGCAGGTTTAAAGTGTTCTCTTATGTACTTTTAGGCAGTTTCATTTAAAAAAAAAAAATCATCTTCCAGAGTAATGTTGAATGTCATCCAGTTTGATGGAAAGGCAGAATGTTAGCCCCGTAGAAAACAGCAAGATCTCATTCAATGACAATTGGTGATTACAGAGGTTTATTATCCAGGGTGGATTCATTGAAATCAAAAAAGTTTCCCACCAAGATGACTTCATTTTTTTCTGAAACAATGGTGCAAATCTGATCACTAAAACATGCTATGCTGGGAATCAGTGGCGTGTGGTCAGGGCCTTGAAGGGATTTGGTTAATCCCCAGCGCCATAGGTGTTGCTATGGGATGGCAAGTGCCACTCCAATTTTAAACATCAGACTTGGCAGGAGTAAATTGAAACGCTTGTCCGATCCAATCAGTGGCCTTTAACCAATCCCATTCTGCTGCCACAGCGCCAGTTTCACAGTTCTTGATGCGAGAGCAGCCCTGTGGCAGCAGGAGAGGACGTTCGGATAAACGCACCTACTGCTGCCACCCGCCCTACAACCGGGTAAGGCTGTCACGAAGCCTGTCCCACGGCGGCCGGAGAGGGAGGACACGGTGGCTACAGCTGGTGGCTGAAGAGGAAGAGAAGCTTGGCAAAAGGTGGGAGCCCACCTACTCACGGCCGAAGACAAAAGAGATCCGGCGGGGCTGCGTGGGCCACATATTGCCCACAACCCAAAAAGAAAGCAGCCCCACAGATGACAAGAGAGCCAGGATCAGGAGCAGAAAAGCCTTTGAGCGAGAGCGAGAGCGAGATAGATTCCTCTACAAGGGAGCGTGGATATGAGCAAGAGAGGGAGCTTGTAGAAGGGTATGTTAGAGTGAAAGAGGGAGTGTGTATGAGGGAGTGTGAGGCTACGTGTGCAAATGAGAGGAGCCTGTATGAGGTGTGTGTGTGTGAGTGAGATGAGGAACCTGTGTGAATGTGTTTGTGTGCGCAAAGGAGCCTGTGTAAGTGAATGAGGGTATGTGAAGGAAAGGGTGTGAATGAGAAGGCATATTTATGGTGAGTGGTAGAGAGTGTGCATGTGTGTGTATGAGAAAGAGACAGGAGACGTTTGTGACAACAACCCTGCCTCCCTACCCAATCTGCTAAACCACAACAATTTCAGGCCATCTGGAAATCAAAAGGTTCCCAGGTATGGACAGCAGATGATTTTTTTTTATCCTTGTTAGTTTTAATCATTGTGTGTTATTTGATGTGTCTGCTGTTTTTGAATATTTTTTTGGAGTTTGGAACATGCCTTTGAATTTTTATGAAGTTTTAATTATTAGATGTCATTTGTCAGCTATTTTGAAATATTCTTTTTAAAAGTATGACTTTACTATTATTGAAGTTTTATACTGCTTGATTTTATTGTTTGATATTTTACGAAGAATGGCAATGTTTCTATTTTTCCATTATTGTTCTGACTACAGAGTCTAATGTGGTGGTTTCCAGTTCAATTTCTGTCTGCATTTTTTTTTAATTTGTACTTTATGAGTCCTTTACTCTTGTTTCCGGTGAGGATTTGTCTGCCTTCTGCATGTGTGACCAAGGTGCGATGTTCTGCTAGTGTACACTTTCTAGGTAGAGACAGTATATAAGCAGCCTGGCTTGTCTATTTTCCTACTAGGAGGTGTATTAGTGTTTCAGGGCCTGGCGATATTTACAGCATTGCCTTCACATAGGTAGGGTGGTTATGGATTGCATGCTAGCAGTCAGTGCTGTTTTGGCATGAAATGTTTACTATATTGTAATTGTAGTCCAGTTTACTTACAAGCCGATTCAGTAAAGTCCGCGGGAGAGCGGACGAATGCCCGCTCTCCCAGCGTGCGCACAGGCCACTCGCCTGTGTGCGCGATTCTGTATTTAAATTAGGTGGTGCGGTAGAAACGGGCAAAAGGAGGCGCTAGGGACACTAGCGCGTCCCTAGCGCCTCCTTTTGACCCGGAGCAGCGGCTGTCAGCGGGTTTGACAGCAGACTCAATTTTGCCGGCGTCTGTTCTCGAGCCCGCTGACAGCCACGGGCTCGGAAACCGGACGCCGGCAAAATTGAGTGTCCGGTTTTCGGCCCGACAGCCGCCGGCCCATTTTAAATGTTTTCTTCTTTTTTTTTTTTTTTACTGTTCGGGACCTCCGACTTAATATCGCGCTAATTTCTGAAAGTAAAATGTGCGGCTTGGCTGCACATTTTACTTACTGAATCGTGCGCGGATACCTAATAGGGCCCATCAACATGCATTTGCATGTTGAGGGCACTATTAGGTACCGTGGGTTGGACACGCGGTTTCCGCCCCTTACTGAATAAGGGGTAAGGGAAAACGCGCGTCGGAGCACACTGTACTGTATCGGCCTGTTAGGGATTTCAGAGTGCCAAGCCCACACCAGCACTCACTACAGTAGGCCTAATACCATATGGGTTCCAAGCATCTTTTTTTTTTGCCTTTTAGAAGGTTTTCCGGTTGATTTACATTAAATTTACATGCAGTGCTGTAAGTGATATTTTTACCTCAGAAAACTAATGTGAATGTCCTTTTTCATGTAAAATCTATTATAAATCCATAATTTTTTTAATGGTGCACGAGTTTGATCAGGGGGGAGGGGAGGTGCAAGTCCGAAGGTCTGCCTAGGGATTAAGTCAGGACCTGGGAGAGTGAGGATTCAAGAACGAGGCAGGAGAGCTGGGACTCGGGACTGGCGCTGCGTTCAGTGGGCTGGGGCCCAAGAAGGGCACAAAAGGTCAGGAGAGGGCGAGAGACGGTGTGAAGAACCTGGCGGGCAGGGGCCCTGTGTGAGGAACGATGGAAATGCAAAAGGCCTGAGGCAGGAGAGACCGAAAATAGCAGCTGGGGGGGGCATCTGAAGGGGTGAAAGGCAGAGGGAAATGAATGAGGACTGGGGAGGGGGCTGAGTGCAGAGAGTAGAAAGGAGGGGGCCAAGGAGTGGGTGAAAGACAGAAAGTGGCAGAGGAGACTGGGGAAGAAGCGAGAGCGCATGGGGGGAGGGGAGGGGGGCCACGCTCCCTCTCATTTTGAGGGGGGAGGGGGTGCTACGTGCAGAGTTCCCTCTGATGCGACTTTTCATGAGCCGAGTTCAAGTCTGTGCAGCACAAGCCAGCACAACGCAGAGACTGTCGGGATTTCTCGCGGGGGTCCAACGCCGTGTCGCGAGCGCACAGCTACGCAGAGAGAGTGGAGGAGAGACGAAAAGCGGAAGGACAACGGAGCGGGAGAAAGAGCTGCGAGAGAAACGAAAGAGAAGAGAGAAGGTGAGGAAAAGCTGAAAGGGACAGATCAAATGCTGGAGAGACATAAGTGAAGACAAAAAAAAAAAAAAAAAAGAGAGAGAGGAAGCAGAAAACGGGAAGGAGACGGGAGAAGAACGACAAGAGGACCAACGCCAAGTACCAAAAAAAAAAAATAAATGCCCAGAGAAAGGGAGGAAAAACAAAGATTTTAGTTGCAGTTTTAGTGAGGGAAATATGGAAGCGGTGGTTCTGGAAGTGCGTTTCCGTTTCTCTGTCCCTGGGTGTTGCGTTGTACGCCGCGCCTGGCTCCTAGGGATGCCCACTTCAGTCTCCGCGCTGTATCTGGTGAAGGGCTCTCCGTGTCTGGGGAAACCTCTTCTTTGCCCCCTCTCTCCACATTCTCAAGACGATGATACAGCAGAGCATGAATATGCCTGGCAATTTACTACACAGACCTTGGGAGAGCTCATAGCTGCAGCAATTAAAGAACCTGTGCTCCTATATAAATATAAAAATGCAACTCTCATTGCTAAAAAGAACAGGATTCATCTCCACAGGAGCAGGATTTGGCTTGACCGAAAAACTGCGCAAAAAAATCAAACGTCTCCCCATCTGAAGGACCTGTCGTTGGGGAGTCTGACAGGTAAGCTAGAAATTAATGCACAGACTATTCCAACTCCCGCGACGTCCTTCCCCCCCCCCCCCCCCCCCCCCCCCCCCAACATGTGGCAGCAGCCACGAACGGGCCTGAAATTATGACTAACTGGAGCTCACAGAACAAGACCAGGGCCCACTTATGAGCTATCGGCCGAATTTTAAAACGAGGGTTATGCATGTGGCCAGGCCTTGAGCGCACCGCGCGCTCTCTCAAAAGGTGCCCGGCTCCGCGCATAACCCCCGTTAACGCGCAGAAGTGCCAGGTCCAGAGAAAGGGGTGGTCCAGGGGGGGAGGGGGGGGGCAGCCGGTTCAGCAGCTCCCTCAGCTGGGCTGCAAGCTCTCCTGGGACAGGCGCACGGCCTGGAAAACCGGGCTCGTGTGCTTCCTGCAGGATCTCCTCAGCTGTAACGCTGGCTGAGGCCCCCTCCCGCCTTCCCTCTTGCTCCCGTGATCTTCCTCCCTCTCCTCCTCCCTCCCTTTTCCTCTGCTGCTACACCAGAGGCCCCCAGTGAAGGAAAGACGTGGCCCCCCAACAGTCTTCTAAACTGGACTCGCTCGCACTGTATACCAACCCAAAACGCCACCTACCAGTTGGTAAGAATTTTTCTGCCTTGTGATATCTCTGGTCAATGCCGCGCTTTGTACCACAGTCTCATACACAGGGTTGAAGGCAGCCCATCCCGTCTCCGTCACGCTTAGCATCTTTATACACACCGGAGGTATCCAAATAACACAATTCTCAAATACGCCGAGCGGAGCCAGGCCCATGTCGCCTACCCGCTGCAATAGCACGGGGCAACAGGAGAGGCCACAGGGCCGCCAGCGCAGCCAAACCCACCGGCAGCTGAAGAGGAAGAGAGGCTGCCGACCGCCGGCAAAGTTCAACCCGCCGGCAGCTGAAGAGGAAGAGAGGCTGCCGACCGCCGGCAAAGTTCAACCCGCCGGCAGCTGAAGAGGAAATGCCGCGCCGCAGTGTTCCCTGTAATGTGTCACAAGGGCACCCACGCACAACTTTTCCCGCTTCAGCGCCAACCTCCCCTCCCCCCAAGAGCAGAAAGGCCAGTGGGTCATGGTGGGGCCGAACAGACTAGGGGCTCATCCCATCAGGCCCGAAGAGAACAGAAGGCCGCGTATGTGTGTGAGCTTATATACCTGTGTATGTATGTGTGCGCAAGCTTGTGTGTGGCCGTGTGAGAGCCTGTGTGCGTGTGTGTCTATACGAGAGCCTGTGTTTCACATTCAGGCTCTCGCAAGAATGCGCGCACACAGATTTAGGACAAAGCAATACCGTGCGCACAGGCTAACACACAGGTGAAGGCGCGTCCCGGACACGCATCCACAACCCCTTATGCGATAAGGGGGATCATCGCGTCCAAAACTCACATAGCGAATAACGCTCATCATGTAAACGCCATGTTGATGAGGCTATTAGCTAGTACCCCCTTATGTAAAAAAAAAAACCAAACGTGCATCCGATGCACATATTTTAGCCCTCAAAAAATTAACGGCAGCTCTGGAGCTGGCGTTAAGTCTTGAGGAGCCCCGAAGGTTGAACAGAAAAGAAAAAAAATACTGCTTTTCTGTAGTTCCTCCGACTTAATATCGTGGTGATATTAAGTCGGAGGAACCACAGAAAGCAGCAATATATATATATATATATATATATATAAAATGTCTTGCCGGCGGTCAGGTTAGTAAAACACTGCTCAATTCTCGAGCCTCCATACTCCAACCCACACACAGCCACTTCTCCCGCCAGTTGCCGAAGAGACGCTAGGGATGCACAATTTCCCCCAGCGTGTCCATTCTGACGCGGCAGCTCATTTACCTACTCCATCGCGCTCCCGGGAGAGGTGGATGGACGTAATCATGAGCACCCATTTCTCCCCGCACGGATACTACATCAGCCTTATTCTGTTTATGTGAGGGAGAGAAAGAGAGTACAAGTCCGGGCGCAGGCCTAGGGAGTGTGTGAGAGAATCAGCGTGTTACTGCGTGTGTGAAAGAGAGAGAACATGTACGAGCGCAGGCCTAGGGAGTGTGTGAGAGAATCAGTGTTACTGCGTGTGTGAGAGAGAGAGAACATGTACGAGCGCGCAGGCATAGGTAGTGTGTGAGAGAATCAGTGTGTTACTGCGTGTGTGAAAGAGAGAGAACATGTACGAGCGCAGGCCTAGGGAGTGTGTGAGAGAGAGAGAACATGTACGAGCGCAGGCCTAGGGAGTGTGTGAGAGAATCAGTGTGTTACTGCGTGTGTGAGAGAGAGAACATGTACGAGCGCAGGCATAGGGAGTGTGTGAGAGAATCAGTGTGTTACTGCGTGTGTGAGAGAGAGAGAGCGCAGTTAAAGTTGGTGTGGCCCTATCTCCCCGAATCCACAAAAATCTCAGGGTGACGGGAAATCAAAAGATCCCAGGTATGGAGAGCAGGAGATTTTTTAATCCCTATAAGTTTTAATTATTGGGTATACTTTGATGTTTTTGCTATTTTGAAATATTTTGGGGTTTTGGGGGAAATATTAGAACATTTTGTAATTATTGGATTTTTCTGAAATATTGTAATGTGTTTGGGAAAATTTGAATATTGTTTTTTTTTTTATTCATTTACAATATTAACTTGAAAGGCAATACATGTATTATTACAACCAGAACAATAAGAAAATTTAAAGAATACAAAAAAAAAAAAAAAATCAGATACCACATATTTAACAAGCCCACAATAAGGGATTCAAAATGTACATTACCCAGAAGGAAATCACAGTCAATAATAAGGAAAATTCGTGATAATGATACAGTACATTTCTATGAGAGGTCTGGTTACTGCTTTAAGGATCTCCCTGATCAGAAGTCGGAGAAGAGCCGAACTGGACTCCGGCTTTATTGGTAAGAAAAGTTATTAATCGAGAAGGTTGAAAATACAAATAAGAAGCCCCCCGGTGCTTGATCAAACATTCACATGGAAATTTTAAACAGAATAATGATCCTAATTCAAGCACCTTGGGCTTTAACAAGAACTGCCGTCTTCTCCTCTGGGTTTATCTAGATAAATCGGGAAATACTTGAATTTTATGATTCAAAAATAACTCTGTTCGACGTGTAAAATACTTTCTAAATATCCATTCCCTGTCGGTCTCAAATAGGAAGGTAACAATAAATGTGGAGGGTGCTGCCAAATTTTCATCCGACTGCTCCAAAACTGCTGAGATCTCCATCTTGGGTGTTTCAATAAGTAATAAAGCCCACATATTGTTAGTGTCCAGTGAACTCTTCTTCAATGGAGGTGTATAATATATCTTGGACATTATTGGGAGCGCAGCCTCTGGAATTGTTAATACTTCCATTAAGTACCTCCTCCAAACGTCTTTAGGTGAAGCAAAACGGAACTTTCGGGAAAACGAATGCAACGTAAATTTTTCGCACACATTTGGTTCTCCGTGTTCTCTAATTTAAGATGAAGTGTTTGATTTTTCCTTTATCAGCATTTGCTGAGTGGTAGCAGAAGTAGTGCTCTCTGGGTTAATTTTGAGGGATTCGAGCAGCGCTTTGCCTTCTCCAGCTTCTTTCTCAACAGATTTTAAACGAATATCCAAATCTTTTAACTGTACCGGTAATGGTATTTACTTGAACAGAGGTGTTTGAATTCAGGACACATGTTGCTTCCCAAATCGTCTCTAAAGTGATGTATACTCGGCTGAGCTCGCTTCCATCTGCTGCAGAGCAGATCCAGCAGATGCCCTCTCACGCTTCCCCATAGGTCTGACATAGGGCTGATACGCCTACCTCCAAAACCGCAGGCTCTGGCTGAGACTCTCCAAAGGCGTTCATCTCCAACACCTCTGAGTCTCGTCGCGTCTGATAGGCGCACCTTTCAGCGGGGGTTAACGGGTGGAGCCTATTTCTAAGGCCGGGGATAATGATGTTAATAGCTCAGGGACATGTTCGGGCTCTTCTGCCCCCCCCAAACTCTGGCCAGCGAGCTCCTTCCCAGAGTATCTGCATCACGGTGGACGCATGCGTCCATAATTCCCACCTCAGGAAGGGAAGGGGAGAGCTTCCGAGGCCGAACGCTCTCTAGTCCTTCGTTTCCGGGCCGAATGCGGCATTGCAAAAGGAAAAAAAGGAGAAGCGGAAAGAGACGCTCACGTCCGTCTCACCAAAACGCCTTCTCGAATCCAAATTTTGGATATTCTATTCATTAACTGGTTTGAATTATTTATTCTTTTATGAATTTGATTTTACCATTGTTTTATATTTCTTGATTTTATTATTTAATGTTTTATGAAGAATGGTAATGTTTCTGTTCTCTATTGTTGCTCTGCATATAAGAGGCTGGCTTCTGTGGGTTCCAGTTCAGTTCTTCTCAGCACATTTCTATTTATACTTTCTGGTCTCTTTATTCTGTATTTAGTCAGGATCTGCCTGTATTCTGCGTATGTAACAGAGGTGAGCTATTTTGCTGGCAGGTAGTTTCAGTGTAGGGATCTATAGCAGCCTGGCTTGTTCTATTTTCCCCAATAGGACCTGTACTGGTATTCTAGGGCCTGCAGCGTTGCCTTTTCATAAATAAGGCTGTTACTACTTCAGCGCTGGCAGTTGGGGTTGTTTTGGTATGGGAGGTTTACTATACTGTAATGGTAATTCCATTTATTCTTGGCTTTCGGAGGTGACATCATAAATTCCATGGGAGTTCCAAGTGTCTTTTTTTGCAGTTTTCTGGTTGGCACCACAGCAGTGCGTGTAAATATAATACGTGTAAGTGATATTTTACCTCAGTAGACTATACTTTTGAATGTTTTTTCATGTAAAATGTGTTACAAGTACATAATTAAATTGTGTGTGGCTACAGAGGGTGTGGGAGTGTGTGTGTGAGGGGGGGGGGGGCGGGGTGCAAGGCTGTAAGGTTTCCCTAGGGTATGTAATAACCTTCCCTTGACCATGGGTTTATTTGACGGGCCTGGGGCAGAAACTGAATGAATCGGGGGGGGGGGGGGGCCCTGCCAAGATCCCCCTCGATAGCCTGCCTTTCCTCTCGCTTCCCCCCACTATGAAGGATTGATCCCGCCCCCATGCCTCCTTAAACTCCACTACCCCCCTTGTGCCCTCACCACCTCCAGGACGACTCTGTCATTTCTTTCTCCAATGGGCGTCTTAACGGACGGATCGAAAGGAGGCAACAAGGCTGACCCTCAAGAAAGAAATTGCTCCTTTCTAAAACGAGAGAGGAAGGAAATCCAAGAGGAGCAGTTCCACCTTAAAAAAAAAAAACAAAAACAACAGCGTATCCAACAAGAAACCGCTAAACCTCATGTTCCAGCTGCATCAAGGTTGGTAAGAGAGAAGCTGCTCTCCTCGAATATTAGCACCTTCCTTCCTGCTGGCCGTGTAAGAGCATTTTCACTTCTGGACTTAAATCATCTGTTCCCACTGTTTCTAGGTTGATTTTCTTTTTTTTTTTTTTTTGAATAGTTGGCTCTGTTCATTGAGTCTTTAATTGATACAAGATGTTACCAGTCGTACAGGAACAACTGGTACAGTGTACTCCTACCGACATCCTACGGATTGATTTGCAGAAATTAAAAAAAAAAAAAAGGCACGGGCCAAAGTTTCACTTGCATCCCCCACCAAATGACCTTATTGCGTGTCAAAAGAAATGTTAAGAGATTTGTTCTTTTCCCTGCCGGACGGACAGTGTTAGTGCAAAAAAAGAAGCCTTTGGTCTGCCCAGTTCAAACCTGCTTCCTGTGCTGTCACAGGGCTCAATCTGTCATCTTCCTTTCTGCTTCCCTCCCATGTAGGCATGAATTCTACTTAACAAAAAACATTGCTTCAATAGCTCTAAGCGCCACACTGCTTGTCACTTCTCCTAGAACACAGAAGCCTCGCAAAAAAAAAAAAAAAGTTTTTAAAAATCGGGTGGCAAGAGCTGGTCCGCAGGGGCAAAACCCCTGGAACATTTCAAGTTTTCCAAAGAACATGGATTTCACTCCGACAGGTCGTCGCCTTTTCGTGGCCCAACAAGCGGCGTCCGACGAGAGTCTCCCCGCTACACGAGTCAACAGAGGCGCAATATGCTTGCCTCCTGGTATTAGAGAAAAAAAACAAACACCAGAGAAATCAAAACCATTCTGCCTGGATAAAATCAATACACATTTGCTCAAACAGGGCTGAGGTAGAGCGAGTGCTCGACTGGGACTAAAAGTAATAAAAACAGATCTCGCTCAATCTGTAGGCAGAACGGAGAGGAACGGACGACAAAGGGTGCTCGAGAGCTGCCAGGGAAGACACCTCCCACACCCAACCCTCGCATGCCACTTTAGCTTCCCTCAAGGGGTGGCCACCTCACCCTGGAAAGGCTGAGCCAGCTCTGGATTTGCTCCACCAGAGGCATGGAGAAGCGTTTCCAGTTCCCCCCCCCGAGGAAAAGACCAGGCACATTCTCCATGCCTGCCGTGAGGCAAATCCAGGCCAGGGATCAGCAGCCCCAGCTCGACCTGTGTGAAGTACCAACCCCCAAAAGCGGCAGTCATCAACCCTCGCCACCAGGGTCTCCGACCTACCAGCCCCACGCAAGACCTGAACAAGCAGTTCTAAGACCAAATCGGAGGGGGGGGGGGGGGGGAGTGCATTATAAGACTAGGTACGTGCAGACCTTTGGATTTTCCAACTTTGCAGTCCCAGTTTTCTTTCCGGGTTACAGAACTTCGCTTCCAGGGGGGAAAGAAGCCTAGAGATTTTGCAGATACCCCGGCCAGAAACAGGAGGCCAGCCCCGGACCCCAAGCATGATTTTTCATTGAGAGAAAAGAGCCTATCGCAAATAGTAAAAAAAAACAAAACAAAAAACCCATCAACAACAAAATATGACATTCAGAGGAGAGACAAACAGAAAAATGTTTCTGATGCAAGTGAAAACACTTTCACAACTTTACTCGGCATGGTTGAGCGAAGCACTGCCACTTTAAAAAAAAAACCTCGTACATGAGACCAAGCAATACAGATCATTTTATGTACTGTAGAAGTAACCTACAGCTTCAACATCTGTCTATGCTGACATTTAATAGGCGTGAGAAAACTAAGTGCCATGGAACATCCAAGTGTTATTACTATCTGCAAATAAAAATTAAAAAAAGCAGACTTCATTGGGAGGTGGCAGTTTGTCTGGATCAGGATGCTCTAAATTAAACACCATCCTTTGTAGCCAACATTTTTTTTCCCCCAAAAAATTATACTAACAATGCCTAAGCATTTCACCCTCACCTGCACCTCAGTCTGAAAAACAACAACAACAACATTACACTACTTCAAACAAGACACATTTTACAAAAAAAAGAAAACATAAAAAAAAAGGAAAGAAACCTACAACAGCATGTGTGGGGCCATGCAATTCAGAAGCGCTCTGGCCATCTCCTATGGCTATTCCGATGGTTACAGACAGTGGACTTGTCACAGCAGCAGCTACATCCTGGATTCCTTAGAACCACAGTATCCACTACTTGAATGCATGCAGTCCCCGCATGCCTTTGACAAGCAAGATGCTGGTCATCACATCCACATTTCTACAAAAAACTCCCTGCCCCACCATAGGAGGTTTGGAAACCTCCATTTCCAGTCAAATTATTTTTCCTGGAAATTTCAGTGCTATAAGAGTTTCCCTTGTTTGTTAATTATGAAGTCATTTTCTACTGATTTTTTTTTTTGTGGGGGTTGGAAAATTGAAATTCCCAGGAAAAATAAACTAAAAAGTGAAAACGAAGGTCCCTGGGTAGGTTTCTTGGAATCGCTGGCACAAAGTTCCATAGTAGGCACTTCACGACAGGACACATTAATTCAGACACAAAGCAAAACCAGTGGCAGACCCTTGCGCATTCCCACTGCACCACCTACAGTAATACTAAATAATCCAAGTGTATTTACATGTGTTTTATCAACATCCATCACAATCGGGATAAGGACAAGGGAGTCATAATATAAGTTCCATGCAGCTGATGCAGCTATAAAAAGCTTAGGCCATAGACTTCCTTTACAAAAAGGAAATGAAAATAATAAATCAATGCACCAGTTTCAAAACTCTTCTGCCCACTGGTAGATCTAGGATACAAAATTTACATCCACACCCTTAGCAACCTGGGAAGGTCACCTGTAGGCTCTGGCACTCTGGTAGCTGTTTTTGACAGGGCATCCTCTCTGCCATTCAAGCAAACGTCTGGCACCCGCAAAATAATGATTTGGGGGGGGGGGGGTGGAGAGATTGGGGAGGGGGGGGGGTATCTTACTCGGGATGCCTCTCCTCAATACCCCTGCAAAATCACGAAAATGCACCACGAAGCCGAGACAGTGCCCAGGGCAGAAGGTGGCATGCATGGCACAACCCGGACCCATTAAGCCCGGGGCAAAGCCCTCACCGGCGCATGTCTAGGGGGCGATCGGCGATCGGACCTGACATCATCCTGGGCATGGAGAGGGGGGAGGAGGGGTGAGGAGCGGTACAGGGTAAAGGGGATCGGGGATGGGGGGCACTCACCCGTGTCGCGCATGGTGATGGTCTCGTTGGCGCCGCCCGCGCCCACGTTGAAGATGACCACGGCCGAGGCGTTCTGCAGGGCGGCGTGG
Source organism: Rhinatrema bivittatum (assembly GCF_901001135.1). Lineage (NCBI taxonomy): Eukaryota > Metazoa > Chordata > Amphibia > Gymnophiona > Rhinatrematidae > Rhinatrema > Rhinatrema bivittatum. The sequence continues at coordinate 39,914,413 of NC_042615.1, forward strand.
CGGATCTTGTCCCGGTACGTGCAGTTGCCGCGGGCGATGAGCGCCACCCACGCGCCGGGGCGGGCCGGCGCGGGGAAGCGGGTGGCCGGGTCGCAGGCGGCGCGCTCCTGCGGGCTGGCGGGCGCGAGGAGCCAGCCGCGGGCGTCCTGCTTGGGCGAGTGCTCGCCGTAGCGGCCGCACTCGCTGCGCTCGGAGCGCACCACCTCCGGGCCGCCGCCGCCGCCGCCGGGCTCGGCGTACGTCAGGTTGACGAAGGCCGTGTACCACTCCTCGCGCTCGGCCGCCGTGAACTCCAGGCAGAGCAGCTGCACGCAGCAGAGCGAGAGGAGCCAGGTGGAGAGCGCCAGGCTGCGGCACGCCTGCACCACGGACGCTGCCATGTCTGCCTCGCCCGCTCCGGGGGGCCGCCGGCACCGCGACGCTCGCTTGCTCCGATGTGATTGGCTCAGGGACTTCCTGCCAGCCAATTCCTTTCCTTTTCCTCCCTCTCCTCTCACTGCAAAATGTGGATTTTCCAGAGATCTGGGCTATTTCGTTGCTCCCCCTCCTCCCCCCTCGCTTCTGGCGATCGCTAGCCTTTGGCTTTAGAGGGGAGGGGAGGGGGGGGGGGGAGGAGGGTTGCGCGGCTTCTATTCCCGGGACGTCTTTGTTTGGGTCCTGCTCGCCCCCTCCCGACCTTTCAGCCCGTAGCTAGAAACGTGTGCATGGCTGCATGCGGACGTCTATCCAGCAATAATCTGTGTGTGTGTTAGTCTGCTGGCGGCGGGAGGAGCTTCGGGGATGTCAAGGGCTCCAGCTCTCCGGTTTTTGTTAGGGGCTGCAGCGACGCCTGCTGGACGAGGAGAGGAAATGCAGCCGTCGTTGGAGGGGGGGGGGGGGAATCCGTCACTTGCCTCCCGGCGACCCCCACCTATCGGACACGAGGCCCTCACCTTTCCTGCGCCCCGCCCAGGGCAAGATTCTGTGGCCAGAGTTAGCATTCGGCCACAGGGCTTTCCAGATTTTCTGGAATTCTGTGTACAAAGCAGCAATTGTTTTTTTTTTAAATTACATTCGGTCTTATATTCCGCCTTTCTGGTAAAAAAAAAAAAAAAAAAAGTAAAGTGTCTAACAGTTATAGGACATCAATAATTATAGAATCAAATACAAAATACAATCCAATATGTTGTTTTAAAATCATCCTTTAAAATATTATATTTATGCAACTTGTGAGGGTGAGATTCATTTTTGTGTTTCCCTTTTCCATTTTTTGTCTGAGTGAGGGATAGCCTGGCATTCCTTTTGTTTTCCTCTCATTCTAAGGTAGTACAGTTGTCAGGCACAATATATGGCTATGAAGAGCAACAATGTATCATATTTATTTTATTCAATACTATACATTCACAAAAACTTGTATGCACAAGCACAATATTAAAAACATTCCCACATTTGTCAACAAGAGCCCTACTCTCACCAAACATTTGGCCTCTTCAAGGGAACATCATACACAGCAATGCGACTTCGATTGTATTTTACAATTTTCATGGGTAAATTTCATATTAGCTGCAGTATATGACAAGATATTGGACTTCGTAAAACTCCAAAATGGTAGATCAGCTTTCCATTATATTAGCAATGAAACTGCATAACAGAATCATAGTTCTCCCCAACGTCATACATGCAACATAAGTTCAACGCGGCTCCCTTTCCATCATGCCAGCTAAACTACTCAAACATGGTGACGGCACCCTAAGACGTCTTGGGGTGCTGGCATCAGATTTGAGCCACCTTGAACTTATGTTGCTGCTGTGCTGCATGTATGATGGTGGGAAGAACTGTGATTCCGTTATATACAGTTTCATTGCTAATGTAATGGAAAGCTGACCTACCGTTTTCAATTTTTATAAAGTTCAACATCTTGTCATTTACTGCAGCTAATGTGACATTTACCCATGAAAACTGTAAAATATAATTTAAGTTGCATTGATGTGTATGATGTTCCCCTGAAGAAGACAAATGTTCTGCAAAACTAGGGCCCTTGTTGTGAAATGTAAGAATGTTTTTAATATTGTGTTTGTGTATACATGTTTTTGTGAATGTATAGTATTTATTGAATCAAATAAATATATGGCACATTGTTGTTCCTCATTCTTCCTCACTCTAACCTATTCTTCTATCATCAGGGGTCTTTCCTCCCCCAGCTCTTTTTTACTCCTCCATTCTGTAACTTGCACTCTCCTAGAAATTGGCAGGATCTCTCAAGGAGGCGTGCCTCAGGGGTACCTTTTTCACTGGTCCCCTCACACCCCATGCTCGCACGTGATTCCAAAACAAAACACAGTTTTCGCTCCATTCTTTTTATTTTCTTGCACACATACAGTATAATGCAACAGACGGAGATTCCAGTTCAGGTAATTGTTCACAATTCAATCAAATCTCAAAACTGCCAGTGCATCAAAATATGTTAATTCTGCCGATGCAGTCTGATCATCTACATCAGGCATGATGCTCATGTAACGTAAGATTTCACTAAACAGTGGGCTAATGCAACCCATGGTACTCACAAAAAGATGATATTTGTCTAGGCCTCAGCATGTGAAGCCCAATTAAATCAGTTGGCATAGTTCTTCCTGAAGTTATGCTCCAAGTTTTTTAAGAAGCAGTGCTTTAAATAGGACACTGGGACCTAATCTTGACTGAACCCAAGCTCTCCAGAGTGACTTAATTAAAGTTGGGGCATGCTCAGATAAAACAGTAACAAAGCATCCACAATTCTACAAGGGATGCTAGAGTACCAGTGTAACCAGTGACCGTAAGTTACAATTCCAGTCTTTCACCCCTCGTGCCCATCTCTCCCCCATATCCCTCTCCTCCCACTTCTCTCAGGCAGTGGCATAAGTTCAAATTCCAGGCCCCCAAGTGAAAATTTGGTGGGACCTCCCCTCATGGCTCCTTCCCAAGGCTCCCTTCCAAGGTTGTGAGTGTGTGGGGGATCTTCCCGAGATCCAGTTATCCTGCTTTGCTACTCAATGTTTAGAATCTGCAAGGTGCCCCTGTCCCTTTAAGGGTGGAAGGAACCCACATCCCCATCCCCCTTACATGTGCAGGTGCTCAGGGGCCAGGCTTACAGGCCAATGCAAGGACAGCAACTTTTGGGGTACTGGTACATACACTTCTGCTATACTTTCCATGTGCCAGCACCTAGTAATCTATAGGTACAGATTGGGGGTGTGAAGGCAGTGCCCCCTCCCCCCCCCCCAATGCCCCAGGTGCTAGTGCTGAATTTCGTACCCTTTGCCCTCCCCCACCAATATGACCTCCATATTCCTTGCCCCCCCCCCCCCCCCCCCCCGCAAAAATCAGCATGGAGCCTGTGAACTAGGGTACGTTTACAGGCCCCTGCAGCAGCCTGCCCCTTATACAGGTTTCCTATGTAACAGTAAGCCCCATAAGGGAGCAGGGGGTGGAGCCAGAGCAGGGACAGTCAGCGCATGTCGGCCCACTGGCTCCACGCTGATTTTCGCACTATCGCCGCCCTGCTGAAGATCACCACTGAGCATTGGCCCCGATTGGCTGTTTCAGGGTGGTGCCCATCCCCCCCTCCCCCCCCCATTGCGTGAGCTGTTGGGGCAGAATTTATGCCACTGATCTCATGTCATGGCTCGCCCCCTTCCTTTTATTTATTTATTTTTTTTGGCCCCACTCTGTACCCACTCCTCCATTCTTCCCCACTCACCGCTCTTACTGTAGTGTCACATCCACCATCCCCATGCCAAGCTCTGGCACTGCTTCAGCCCCCTTGCCACCGGACTCACTTTCCCTCTGAGCTCCTCAAAGCCAATAGCAGCCATTATAGCGTGCGGTCAGTGGCCCTGCTGTGGGGCTTTTATGGTTTTGTTGAAGTAAGCTAATTTTTTTTTTCTGGGAAAAGGATTAAAATACACTTATATGTGTGTGTTTGAAGCCAATTATACACGATTCCCCCCCTTTTTTTTTTTTTTTTTAAATTAATAGCCTTTGAAATTCTGCTTGGATAAATTGGTCTGGAATCGCGTCTCCCCAGAGACATTGCCATTAACAACTAGATATCTTTTCATTCCTCCTTTGGTTCACCAAGATGACGAGGCTTGAATTTAATTCCTCTGTGCTTGCTTTGTTGCAAGGAAATGTGTCCCGGCTGGGACCAGTTCCAACACTCTTCTAATCTAAAAAGCAACAAGTCAGCCTGTCACACAAAAGGAAGTCTCTTCCCTAACCCAAGTAATGGAAGCTCTCTTATCTTCCTGCTTGCCATTATACACCCCTTCCTCTTTCGCACGGGCACGCAAATAAAACAGATGCGGTTCAGCGCTCGCCTTCACTGGATTTTTTTAGGCTTTTTCAGCGAGCCCCAGATGCAGGAGAGCTTCTGAGAGTCACGACATTCAAATCCAAACGGGTCACCTCACCCCCATCCTTCCCCTTGGGAAAATGCATCCCAGCTAATCTAAATTCAGCAGCTGTACTGAAAGGAGGTTATCCTTCTGGACAAGGAGTGAAAACTTGCTTATTTATTTATCTTTTTTTTTTTTTTACCTACTTTTCCTCAGACGTGCAGGGCGGGGTACAGCAAGAAGATAAACAAAATGTAGAGAGCCTACAGGAATGTGCCAGTTCCATAGGGGGAACAGAATTAGTATTATAGTTGGGTTTTGGCTCCCCCTTGAGGGAGACTGAGGTGGTGCGTCCCTAGAGTATACAAACCCACGCCACCAGTTTAGGATGTGGATTTTGAGTTAGCCTGGCAGGAGATAGGATGTCTCTCTGCCTGTGTGGGACTGCTGAGTAACTTTCTTAGGCTGGCGGTAGGAGCCATGCTGACTCCAGCCTTTCTTCTTACCGATTCAAGCTTTATGATGCTGCTTATCTCCAGTGATGCACTGTTTTAAGTAAAGACAGAGTTTTAGATGTTTGGTAAATAATTACATGGAAGTGCTAAATGCTGGAGCTATATAGAGTATATACAGTACAAAATTGTAGTAGATAATAGCAGTTCAATATAGAATTTAAAGATCTGTTGTTATTTGGGTTTTTTTTTGTTGGGCTTTGATGAGCAAAATTTTTTTTTTATACTCGCACCTGCTATTTTTTGTGATTTACCTAGAATTTGCACACATTTAGCAAAGTATTGCAAAGAGCTACATAGAACATGTGCCCACTTTCAGGTGACAGGTCCTCTCTTCAGCAGTCATAAGAGAAAGATGTTTTATAAATAGCTCCACGGCATTCCAAAGACCAAGTCCAAATGTCACTCTCCGTTGAACTGCTTTGGTTCTGGTTAGTGGTGAATTGGGTCATGAGATTTCAGATCTCTAGGTTAGAGGTGGAGGCTCGGATCTTGCAGGGTCACACTGATCTCCGTGGCCCCAGAGAGAGAGAGAGTGTGGACCATAAAGAGGGCAATTTTCAGAAGCTACATACATGGGGAAAGAGGCCTCCAGTTCCCAGCAGGGCTCTGCCTCTTATCCTACCCAGCAGGGTCCTGCCCACAGAGCTCTCAGCCTCTATCAGTTTTAAGGTGGACCAGGCTAGGTGCCTGGTCCCATACCGGTTAAACAGGAGGTGTAAGGCCAGGGCCCAGAACAAGGGTCCGAACGCCCTAGGCAGAGGTCATGTGTCACAGGTTCTCTCTCCACCCACCTGACGCTCACATTACAAAGCCCATAACTGTTTACACAACCGCCACAACCACGAGACTGACAACTTCTCCATCTCAGGTCGACCCCTTCAACTCATTCTACCTCTCCTGTCTAAGCTGCTGCCATCCCCTACTTCCAGCACCTTAGCTTTTGCCATTCTGCTGCCGCCCCCCCCCCCCCCCTCAAGTGTCTGGTGCCCTAGGTGATCACTTTGTCCACCTAGTGCTTCCGCTGACCCTGTGTAGGGCCACCCCTTTACATATTCTCCCCCTCAGCTCAAACCCAGGGAAGTAAGTTCTCATCCCCTGTACCTCTTCTAGCTTCCTGCCAGCTAAACTCTGAGTAGGGGTTATAGGGTCACTTTCTTGCCCTCTCTTTACGGTTACCCTTAACCAGCTCCCAGACATCACAACCACCCCTTGTGCCCATGGCACAGTGTCCACCCATAGTCTCTGAAATTAGTCTATGCAGAGCTCCAGGTTCCAGTTCTCCCCCAGCTGGACTCTCTGGACTCCACTTGGCTGTTCCTGTGGTGGTTTCTCTTCCACTCACTGTAACCATCACCTTCCTTCAGGCTTCAATTGTCTTTCAGCTTTTCACATGGCATCTTCTGATTCCTCTGGACCATCTCCATCTGCAGTGCCTACCTCTGGTCACTCTTCCTTTCTCCCTTTTGGGTTTTCCTGTTTTCTCAAGACTTCTCTTTATGCAAAGTATCTGAGTCCCCTAGGATCCAAGGAACCAAGTTAGTAACATCCTAAGAAACAGTGTCTCTTAACCACCGTTGTAAGTCCTGGTGGAGAAATAGATCTGGGTTCATTACTGAGGAGAAGAAGATCGAAGGCATAATCTGGTGTTAACCACATTTGCATCATTGAGATGTTGAAGAGACGGGTATGAAGGTCCCCTCCTGGTACCAACTGAGAAGTAAGGAGAATGACTTGAACAATTAGACCAAGGTATGACAATTAGGATATTAGGAAAATATCATCTTATCCACCAAATTCTGGGAGGAAGCTCCAAAACTACCTCATTAGTTGCAGTGGATTAGGAATAAGAGCTATCAATTGGCCTCAGTAACAGATTAAGTTAAAATGGAAGATTAGTCACAAATTTATTAAAAGGAACTATAGCTGTAGAGATAAATAACAGGAAACTGTAACTGGACATTTTCTTAATCTTTCATCATTCATCAGTAAAAGTTACATTGGAAACCAAATCAGCTTCCAACGTGATTATTACTGCTGTATACCAGAGACTTTAATGTTGACTTGACTAAGGGATCACACTCGGGCCCCAGGAAGTAATCTTCCCCCCACCCCCATCTGGAGAGGGAATCTTGGACATCAGATTGAATTAACTTCAGGAGAGGACTTTAACAGTTTAACCCCTTATGTGACGTGTAGTCTTTGGGGGTCCTATGAAGGGACTTTAGCCCACGGGTTGCAAACAGAAAATCATAGAACGAACAATATAAATACAATGAACAGCATCATAGACATACAGAGAACAAGAACCAGACATCATAACAAAATACTGATAAGAAGTTCAGGCATCTCCAACGACAAATGTACAGAACTTAAAAGATCTCTCCCAAAAATAGCAATCCTTTTCGTATTGGGGGGAACCAAGTGGGTTTAGCTCCCCCATGTGAGGGCAATAAATGGCAAACTTCTAGCCCTATATATTTGAGGACCCTGGCTGCTGTGGGATCCTGCGTGGACGACAGTCTGTGCTGCACTGGCCTACGCCTCAGTGACTGAATGACTCAGCCCTGCCACTTCCACAAGAGCCCGCCTCGGCTTGGAGTCCTTCCTTGTTGTAGTCCATGCTCTTCTTCGTGCCTGCTTCCGCACTGCTTTATTTGTTGCCTAGGTCCCTGTATAATGGCCTTTTCCAGTCTGTGTTTGTATTGTCTGTCTGTTTTAGGCTTGGTTTCCTGTTTGTTCTTCGGACCAGCCCCAGTATGGTGACTGCCTGTTTGTCTGACCTGCTTTAGGGGGCACTCCCTTGCCCCTTTTCTGTTTGGGCGCCTTTCTCTTCCTCATCTGTTTGCAGGGCAATCTTGCTGCCTTTGGGGTAGATTTTCAAATAGCGCGCATAGGCGTACTTTTGTTGGCGCTCCAGGTGCAAACAAAAGTATGCTGGATTTTAGTAGATACGCGCGGAGCCGCGCGTATCCGCTAAAATCCGGGATCGGCGCGCGCAAGGCTATCGATTCTGTATAGCCAGCGCGCGCCGAGCCGCGCAGTCTACCCCCGTTCCCTCGGAGGCCGCTCCGAAATCGGAGCGGCCTCCGAGGGAATCCTCTAATGCCCTCCCCTCACCTTCCCCTCCCTTCCTCTACCTAACCCACCCGCCCGGCCCTGTCTAAACACCATCCTTACCGTTGTCGGGGGATTTACGCCTCCCGGAGGGAGAAGTAAATCCCCGCGCGCCAGCGGGCCTCCTGCGTGCCGGGACGCGACCTGGGGGCGGGTACGGAGGGCGCGGCAACGCCCCCGGACCGCCCCGGGCCATAGCCATGCCCCCGTACCCGCCCCCAAAACGCTGCCGACACGCCCCCTAAACGCCGCGACGACCGGGCCCGCCCCCGACACGCCCCCCTCGGAGAACCCCGGGACTTACGTGAGTCCCGGGGCTCTGCGCACGCCGGTAGGCCTATGTAAAATAGGCTCACCGGCGCGCAGGGCCCTGCTCGCCTAAATCCGCCCGGTTTTGGTTTTAAGTTATTAAGTATTTATTCTGTTGTCACACCTTGTTATTTGTAAACCGGCATGATGCGACTCCCATCGCGAATGCCGGTATATAAGAAATTTAAATAAATAAATAAATAAATAAATAAAGAAGGCCAGCCCTGCTGTTTGCCTAGCTTCAGCAAATCCAGCCTCAGCCAGGGCTGTCTCACCTTTAGTTTCAGTTATTCTGATTCCCGCCCAGAGGTACAGACTCCAGTGCAACCAGCTGAGCCAGGTCTTGCATTAATGCCACCTGCCACAGCACCAGGAAACCAACCTGCACCTAAAATACCACTGAGAGCGGGTTTACCTTTAAACCTGTGCTGTTTCCACAGCCTTTTTTTTTTTGTCTGACACTTCCCTGGTTAAACCTGTCTCAGTTTCAGCATCTTCTTTTTTTTTTTTTTTTAATTCTTTATTTATTACTTTTTCAAAATGTTTACAATAAACAAAACATTTAAGAAATCTCATAATGACTGAGTCCTTAATAAGAAACAGGAAAAATATTGTTTTCAACCTAACATTTAGCATACAATTCAGTCATTATTATACTTAAGGAAATTCAAGTGAGTCTCAAGATATTTGAACGGATATAGAAAAAACATTAGTCAAGGAAAAATGCATTGTCAATACTCTACTAATCATATAAGCCAATCATTTTCCTGCTAGGAGATCCCTAAGACCTACTGGCTCTGCAAGTGTACTGTTAAGTTAGAGGGGAATACCTACACAAGTTTCAGCATCTTCTAAGCCTGCTTTCAGTTCCAGCTTTATCCAAGCCTGACGTGGCTCTTAAGAAGCCAGTGCCGGCTAAAATAAATTCTGTTCCAGATTCCTGGCTGGGCCCTGCTTCTGTGCTTTTGTTCCAGCCAGCAAAAGCTATTTTAAGTCCTGATGTTAATATTGTATTGGACCTTGTGTCTTTACCTACCCACTGAATCTGGTTCTAGACTCTAGGCCTGGTCTGGCTCCTGTGCCTGTAGTCCATCCATCCAGTTCCAGTCCAGCTCCTGTACCTGTATTCCAGCCACTCCCAGCCTGGTACCAGCACCATTGGTCCAAGTCCGGCCCTATAGCCTTCAGTCCAGTCAGCATTTCTAGACAATCCGGTTCCATATTCCAGGCCAGGTCCTGCTTCAGTTTCCACTACAGAAGACACTGCTCCTGTGGAGGCCCTGGTATCCAAATTTCAAGATCTGTGTCTGTCTCCTGAAAGGGAGTCAGATTGTGCTCCTGGCCGTATGCCTAATCCAGGCTTAGCTTCAGAAAATCCGCTCCAGCCGGTAGCACCAGCAGCAGTAGCTGCTTCACGGTCAGCTCCGGATCGAGTTCCAGCATCGGCTGCTTCACAGCCAGCTCTGGATCCAGGGCCGGCGGAACCACTAGGTGGGGGACATAGGGCGCCACGTGAACCCAGGCGGGGCAGGGCAGGGTGGTGTGACCGGGGGGGAGGGGAACATGGCTCAATGCAAAAGGTGACTAATACCCTTGCACCGGCCCTGTCTGGATCCAGCATTAGTAGCAGCTGCTTTAGACTGCTGCAAACCTGGTCCATCCAGTAGTAGCAGCAGCAGTCTCTTTGTTAGCTTTAGATTATCCTCCCCAACCAGCTGCCTTCTCCATACAGCCTCAGAGGATCCGTTCCAGCCAACAGCTGTCTCCGGTCTAGCTCTAAGTGCTCCACTCCACTCCAGCACTGCTCCAACTTCTCTGACTCCAGCCCAGACTCTAGCTCTGCTCTGTTCTAGATGCCATTCCAGATGCCTCCAATCCCTCTTTCAGCTGAGGTCTGGGGGTGGAGGCTCCTCAGAGAGCATCTGGAATCTGCCCTTTTTTTTTTTTTTTAAAGGGGGAAGTAATGTGAGGACCCTGGCTGCTGTGCAACCCTCCTGCCTGCAGGGCCCCTCAGTGGGCCCCTGCAGGCAGGGGCCCACTGAGGGGCCCACTTCCCTCTTTGTCTTAATAAAAATTAGGGATACTGAATTATCATTTATTTTTTGGAGCATTAGCTAGTATTTAGTGACACCGAGCCGGCAAGACAACACTTAGGGCCAGATTTTAAAAGCCCTACATACATAAATCCAGAGGATTTACGCGCATAGGGGGGTTATGCGCGCCAGGCCTATTTTAAAAAGGCCCGACGATGCGCGTAAAGTCCCGGGACACGTGTAAGTCCCGGGGCTTGCAAAAAGGGGTGGTCCGGGGGCAGAGTGGGGGTGGGGCCAGAGGCCTCCGACATAGCGGCCATTTGCCGCTGTGTCGGAGGACTGTGTGCTGGCAGGCTGCCAGCAGGCGCAAAAGGTAAGACAAAGGTCAGGGAAGTTAGAGTAGGGCTGGGGGGGGGGGAAAGGTTAGGGGAAGGGGTGGGAAGGTCAGGTTAGGGGGAAGGGAACGGGGGAAGGCAGCGCGGCTCGGCGCGTGCAAGGTGTACAATTGTGCACCCCCTTGCGCGCACCGACCCTCGATTTTATAACATGCGCACGTACATGCGTGCGCACCGGGTAGCGCGCGCAGATGTACTCCCGCGCACACCTTTTAAAATCTACCCCTTAGTATACATTTTATTTTCCCTGACCGGAAGACTATCGCGTTATCATAGCCAGGAATTCTATTTTTCATTTGTTTAAAGTACAGGAGAAGACTGGCACATTTTGATAAAAAGAGTTCCTAGGATAGCATCTACCAGTGCCTCTCAGAAAATCAAGCAGCGAACGCAAATAGTATTATCCCCCCCCCCCCCTTATCATGGAACCCCTAACTCGGAAAGAGGATGAAAAACCAGCGCACCCTAACACCAGCGCCGCCACCACTCAAATTACTCAAATAAAGACACGGCCAAGTGTACACTGGCACTTTGGCCATCAGAATGTCTCGTTAGCAACAGTCATTTATACCTTCAGAGAGTTTTAAAGAAAAGGAAAGGGCACTTGCTGACTGAAAAAGTAAAAAGAGACAACGGGAGAAATAGAGACACAAATAGTGAAAGGAATAGGAAACAACAAGAGAAAGGGAGGCACAAGTAGTGACTGACGTATACTTACCAGAGAAGTCGCCTAGTAATCCTTTCAAAGTATAATTCATCAACATCTGAAAAAGATTTTACACAAAGAATCAGTTTCTTTAAACGCCTATTGATTTAAAGCCCCATCTTTAATAGTCCGCTGTTAAAGGAGGGGGACTGATGGAGGACTTATCCGATAGTTATGTTGGTTTATTTATTTATTTACGTAAGGGCTTTTAAAATATACCGACATTCATAGGACATATCATGCCGGTTTACAATCAACTTTGTAGCAAGGAAAAAGAAATTACAAATAACAGGGAGAGGGGAAGGGGAGCAGGAATGGAAAAGGGAGAGGAGGGGGGGAAGGTGAAAGCGAGCGCATAAGAAGCGTGAAGACCATAGGTTGTAAAGCGTAAAGGGAGAAAGAATATATAGGAACTGCATTGACAGCATTAAAATAAATATAACATTTCAATAATTATATTTATATTTATATTCATTATATTTATATTCAGGAGTGGCTCTGTTAGTTCCTGGAGATAAGAAAAGAGTTCTTATTAACATGTACATGAACATCTGTTGTCTTGATTTGTTAAGACATTATTTATGGTAGAGACAACATTGGTAATCCTTGCTTGAAAATAAAATTCATCAGTTTTGAAGTATCTTGGATGCTCTAAGGGTTTTCATCTGGTTACATTTAAATTCTGAATTTATAATTTGGGTTCTGCCTTCCCCTTCTACCCCTGAGGGACGTGCTGGTTGGCTTTTGGGCCCATTTTTCCCCATTTTAAGGGAGACTCAGTTGGAAGGAGAATTAGGGTGACTCCTCTAATAACACCCGAGACTCCATTTTCATTATCACACCTCAGCCACTGTAGCGGAAGGAGTGGGAGGTCACTGTATTATGTCGAAGGGACAAGGGTTTAGATTCCTGTAGATACTGAGCCCTATAGGCAGGAGTGGCAAACTTTAAACTTTTATTTTTATTATTTTTACCATTAAGGAGGCTGCTAGAAGCACTGGGGTGGGGGTGGGGGGTGAGGGTGGGCAGGGATCTCACAAGACACCCGGGTGCATTTACCTATGTTGGGGGGGGGGGGGGGAATCAATCAAGCTGATAAGGCCCTTTACCAAGATGGCGGCCCGGGCAAAGGGCCCATCATCACTTGGCTTTTGGTGACCTTTATCTGCAGAATTTTTCTCTGCGGGTGTTTACTAATCCTGCGGTACCAAGTACGGTTCATTACCCAGTCTTTCTTGATGATCTCTTCCAGACAAAAAAAAGATGTAAACCATAAGAGCACGGTTTAAGATAACTCTATGGCTTGCAGGCGAGCCAAAAAATATTTTGTAGTTGACAGAATTAAATGTGGCCGCTATTTTCAATTTAATAAGTAACATGGAAATCCCTTTGTGAACCTCCTGCTGTAATAAATCGACAAATGATACTCCATAGGGGCCTGGTATGGCAATTTTTTCCTAAAGCCAAATTGATATTTATCAAGTATGGCATTTTCTTCAAGGTTATTTTCCAAATGAATCAAAACCCACTTTTCCAAAATGTTTCTTAGATAGCAGGGTTAAAATGGGACGAAAGTTGGCCACATTCATACTTGATAAACTAGGTTTATTTTGTATCAGCTGAACAGTTCTCCTCTTTAATAAGTCCTGCACACATCCCTCCAAAAGTGAGTTAGATGAACAATAATACCATACATCTGTTTACATACTGCAAATGACCCAAAATAGGACAGGATCTATCAGAGAATTTGCAGACTTTAATTGAGCAATTATTTCAGGTCCTTCATCCAACACTAGGAGCTCAAATTGAGACCAGCCCCGACACACTATCTATAGTAGTTAGCTCATTTTCAGTTCTAGAGACATTAATCTCAGGCGATGCCTCCTGCAACTTATCAGCTTTCTGTTGAAAAAAGTTAGCCAACACTTCACAATCTAAGTCTAGTGGCTTTGTATTTGAAAGCTTCCTCAATAGGTTTTTAACAGTGTAGAACAACTCCTAGGGTTGCAAATTAGTACCTCTAATTTGCTTAGAGAAATAAACTCCGCCTGGCCTCTCAAACACAACCTTTATATATGTAGTATATTACTTCTTATCCAAGAAGACAATCTTTGTCATCTTTCTCCATTCTATTTCACCTTCTTGAGTAGCTTAGTCTGCAAGATTCCCTTTATATGAATCTTGCACCCTTTCTCTCCCATGGCCAACCACAAGGTCATACAATAATCCAACAGCCACTGGGGATCATAATTCTGTATGATATAATATCTTTTGCTTTGTTCAGTGAACCTGCAGCTAGGCTGTTGGTAGGGAGTGATGCATGTCAACATACCACTCCTATTTTATCCAGTCTACACTGGCTACCTATTGATGCCAGAATTATATGTAACACCTTTAAGGCTCTTTAGGAATGTAGGCCAGACTATTTAAGGCCCAGTTACAAAAGTATATTCCAGGCAGACCCTCGCACTCCCAGTTGACAAATTTGCTAATTGCACCTTTCATGAGAGATATGAGATTGACATACACTCAAAAACAGATTTATGTGTGTGTGTGTGTGTGTGATACGACTCTGTAGAATAAATTGCCACAAGATTTATGGCTGACAGTTAACTTGATGATCTTCAGGTGCCAACTAAAATCATGGCTGTTTTTGCAATATTTGTATATATAGCTATAGATGTTGAATTGGATTGGAGTTTGGCATCAGAGGAGTGGCCAGAGGCTATGTATTATTCTTAATTTGATTTAGCTTTAGTGTTCCTTCATTCCATGAATGAAAGGCAATTTCTCTTTTATTAAATGTCGGGTAGCTCTTGGTTCTACCTTGTTACGTAGTGAATTATGGATAAGTATTTGCTTTACATAGAAGTCCCCTGGAAGTTGGGGCCAGGGGCGGATTCCCGATGATGACTGGCCCAGGGATTCGCCGCCCAGGCCGGCCCAGGAGATACCACGTGGTCTGCCGAGCGCGGCTCTGTCACGGCCGCCCTCGGCAGACCACGTGGCTAGAGCGACTGGCCCATCGGGGGATGCCAATCCACCCCTGGTTGGGGCTCTTGGATTATTATGGGTGGGTTAGAGAGCGGGATGATTATATGGGGTAACTATTTTAATTGTTGTTCTTGAGTGCATGTATGTTCTATTTCATAACAATATCTTGTGATTGAGTTTTTAACTCATTTTGAGTATATTCACAGAAGGATGAGTAATGCTTGAAATGAAATGACACTTTATAACCTTTATTTCAAACTTCCTGCAATTGACTGCTGTGAAATTTTAAATAAATGTCAAGTGAAGTTAGTGCTCTTTAAGGGTGTCAGAATTACAACACTGAAAGATAAAGTCCTCCATTTATCACTAGTGTCACTTGTGTTTCTCCAGCTATTAGAACACAGGGGCATGTTCGGCAACGGGAGGGCAAGCAAACACCCCTTGCTCACCTACGGTTCTTTCCTGTTGGGGGTTGGGGGTGGAGGGGGAAGCAAATGTCTTTCAAGGCCCTTAAGCTTTTAGGGAGGTCTTCCGATACCTGCAAGTGAAAATAACTGACAGAGACACTCGTGGTGGTGTTCAGAATAAATCCATTACGGGAATAACTGAGGCAGATGGATAAAATCAGTAGCTATGCAGAACGAAAAAAACAGTGCAATCCATACGATAAAAAGAAGACAATTCATAGTCCAGTCGTCACATGTTAGGGGTTTCTCTTGCCTCTCCCTTTTTTTGATACCTGCTTTCTCCTCTCAACAGTTGTTTCCCAGTTCCAGCCAGTAACATGAACACTGTCCTGAACAGATGGAGCTTCTGCTGACTCCTTCCGAGCAGCAACTCATAAAATACATCTCCCCATCTGGTAGTCCTTACCCGGACTCCAACCAGAAATCCACTCTACAAATCTTAAGGGAAGTCTTCAGTAAAATGCAGGGAGTGTAAGGCCAACTCCTCTTTCACTGTTCTTCACCTCATTTGGATCTCTCAATCCCAGGATCCTCTTTGGACCCTAAGAAAATCCTCCTTCTCCTGGAAGGCCTGAAAGGTTCAAGTCCTGAGCCTCAGCTCCCTTCCTGGAGTGGAAGATTGGTTGAAAGAGAACACGAGCCAAAATGAGCCAATGAACTCCCTGCCAGACACCTCCCACTGGAGAGTACCTCTTTGACCTCATACATCCAGCCTCTGTGAAGGCTCTGATGTATATGGTAAGGGATGCGTCAATGATACCCTTATACTAGAACAGACAGAGCAAAGGCATTGGCAGTACAAGCTTCCCTCACATTGCCCTGCCAATGTGCCTTAACCATTTTTCTGGAGGGACCATCTCTAAGGATCAGGATATTTTAGCACCCGTGCTTGGTCAATCTTTTACTTCTCTACCGAGATTGCCAACAAGGGCTGCTGTGATAGTGTGTGTTCTCTTTTTGATTGATGGGGATATTTATCCTCTGGGAACTGGACTGAGATCATCATGAAATGAAGTTTTGCATGCTGTACATGCTGATGGGTCTGTAAAAATATATGTGCATATTAATAGTGCAGCAGAGCCTGTAATCTCCAGGCTGTCAAACAGCTGGAAGTTAATTAAGTGCCTGTGCTAGGTGTGGCTACAAATTTAGAAACCTGCTTTACAAGAAGAACAGGGTTTTTTGGAAGCAAAGAGAACAGGAGAGAATATTATATAGAGGACTGGAAATCCCAAAGGGAGGACCAGAGAGCCAGAGCAAGCTGTGGGCTGCCTCTGTAAGAGGTATATGCCCTGGGACACAGACAGAACCCAGGAAATATGTGATAGTTTGAGACTGAGGGGGCTCTTATCTAGGTTGTGGAAAAAAATAAAAGTGTAAACCATTTGTTTCTTTGGCCCATCAGCAGGGTCCAAGTTCTGTATGTAAAAATTGTGGCAGAGAGTTTCCTGAACGAGGACTCATTACAATGTGTTGTAATATGCGATCAGACATTGTTTCAAGACTTCCCTTTCAAATGGTTATATTCTTTCAGCATCTAATGTGAATTTTCTTACGCCTTACCTAGAATGTGACTTGTTCCTCCCGATGAAGCTTAGGTGAAACATGGTCCCGTGATGGGGGACAGAAGAACATTAAAATACATTGCTGATTTTGATTCATTTGCAATTGTTACCAATTAAAATTTTGACATCATAACTACGTGTTTTTGGTCACTATATGAATCATCAGACCATAAAACTATCTGCAGCACACTCACTATTTTTAATATTATTTGGTGTGTTTTGCACATTTTCTACATCCTTACCTTACAAAGTTAAACATGACATCTTTCTGCAATTTTTAATGCAAAATTACTATTTGCTGATTTTAACAGATTGAAAATAATAAAACCGTGAATATGACATGTGCAAAAATTTGATACCCCTTCAATCGATTCATTACTACTACTTTTTTTTTTAAGTTGTTAAGTCCCAAAAAATTGACTCATTAGACCTTCAGATTGTCATGTGAAGACAATTCCACAGTTGAACTAATACTTTGACCTTTCTAAGCTCTCTGATTGTGCGTTTTGTTTTGTCTATGTTGCGTCTGTCGGTACTAGATGGCTTCGCCCCATTTGCCTCACCTTATTCACGGCTCTTCCCGCTTACCTAGGAAAGATGGCTACCGCAGCGTCTACAAGCCGACCTCTCCAGCATCCCCGGAACGGCTATGGTGCAGCCTCCCGCCATTGCTCCTCCCAGGTACCTACTAGGGTGTGCGCGCCTGCACAACCCACGTCAAACAAAATTGACGTGACAAACAAAATCAATTCAACAAAATTGATACAAAGTTTCCCCTGGTGCAGGCGGCAGGAGAGCCGCCGAAACGCCAAGGCGTCAGGTCTGTTTGTTGATTTGCATAGAACTTTTTAATTGAAGAAACGAGAAGGTTTTATATTACAGAACGGGCACCTTTGAATGAGAGGTGTCGGATCCATGTGTTGATTTGCACAAGACTTTCGATGAAAAAAACAGGAAGGCTCCATACAACTGAATAAGTAAGACTGTTTAAATATCTGATAATGGAACCGGGCATTTCCCGGATAGTTTGGGATAAAGAAGATCTTGAAATAATACAAAGAAATCCCATGGACATAAATTCGAAAGTATGAATATTTTTGTAAATGAGATATTCAATTGATTCTGATATGGAGGGGTCTACTGTCAGAGTTGTAATTGAAATGTGAAGGAATTAATTGTTTACAGGGGGTGGGTATTTTTGTGATATTTGTATGGTGTATGAATGGTTGAATGAATAGATTGGGGAATTTTTAAATGGATTAATATGATATGATATATGAAACATGAAATAAAATTTCTAAACAATAATAAGGGTTTTGTAATTGGGTGAGCAAAAATAAAGATACCTTGTCTTACATTTATCGCCTGCAGATTTAATATATACAAGGTAAGCGGAAACCAGCTGTTTGCATAGTAATAGGTGAGGTTGGGGAGGTGATAAGAGGAGGGAGAGGGAGCTTGCGGGGAGGAAAACGCAGGTAAGCGGGTTTAGAGGGAGAACATTTCTTCAGTGAGCTTAACATGATGGAACGAATAGGGTTTACGTGAAGGAGGTGGACAGGGGTGGAAGGAAAAAGTTATCTTGTGAGGGAAAGAGTTAACTTGCGAGGAAAGGGTAAGTGAGGAAGATGTCTTGTGAAGAAGGAGTTAAAGAGTATGTTCAAGTGTATGCCCGTTTAAATAGCCAGGTCTTTAGGTTCTGTTTAAATTTTCTTGGACAGAGTTCTTGGAGTAGTTCTACAGGCATAGAGTTCCATAATGCAGGTCCAGCAATGGAAAGTGCACGATTTTTGGTGGTAGAGAAGTTGGTGAGTTTGTGTGACGGGGTGTGTAATGTTGCTAGGTACTGATTTCTGGTTGGTCTTGTGGTGGTGCGAAATAGTAGGGAGTCGTTGAACCATTGCATATTGGTTTATTATGCAAAACAAAACATTAATATGCCTGAAACATTTTGGAACAAAGTGTTTTGGATTGAGGAAATGAAAATTGAATTGAGCCACAACTACAGAAGTGTCACAGTTTAGCCTGTTTCACAGAATCACTGTGCCCTGCATCTGCTGGCTATGATACCTCCTCACTAGCGGCAGCCTCCAGTGAGCTCTGGTCAGAACTATCAAAGCCATCTCCTCATTGACCTTCTGACTCAGTCTGTGGTGCAGCCTTCTCTCCACCAGGGAACCTCAGCGAGTTTCATCTCCAGCGGTGCCAAACTTCTCCTCATTGCTTGTACTACACTCAAGCTCTAGCCCTATATAATCCAGCCTTGCTCATACACCTTTGCCTCTTCATGGAGTCACTCTTGGCTCTATTTCCTTGCTTTATTCTTGTGGCCTCCAGGCCTTTTGCTTCTTACCTTGTAGTCTCCAGTCCTTTTGCTTCTTGCCTTGTGGCCTACGGGCCTTCTTGCTCCTTGGGCTTTGCTCTGCAGCCTTCCCTAGGCCTTACTTTGCCTTGTGGCCTCCGGGTCTTCTTGTGGCTTATCTAGGCCTTGTCTTGCTATCTGGTTTCTGGGCCAGCTCTACTATTATATCTTGCCTTGTAGCCTATTCTGGCCTCTCTCTATAGCCTAGTGGCCTCCAGGCTTCCGGCCTTGTTTCTGTGTTTCTTGTTTTGTGTTGTCTTGCCTTGTCCTTGTTTGGTTCTGTCCTAGTCTGGCCTGTCCATTCCTGTCTCTGGTCACATGCCCAGCCCAGTTCTGTTCCTGGTATTCTTTTCCTGTCTTGAAAGTATATCATCTTGCCCTAGCCTGTATCTAGTTTAAGTCCTGGCTCAGTATTGTGCCTTGCATGTGTGTCTCTCCCTGTCTGTGCTCAGTACTTTGTCTTGTCTCTGTCTGTACTCACCCTATCCCTTTTTCTGTCTCCAGCCCAGTATCCAGTCCAGCCTTACCAAGCCTTGCCTCGTCCAACCTGTAAAAAGCTTCATCTTGTCCAGCCTTGATATAGCTTGCTCTGCTTTGCTTCTGCCTTCCTAGAACCACTATGATGTACTTTTGCCGCAAAGACCTACTGGCCCCCAGATCCCAAGGGCTCAACCTGCAGGGGAGGGGGGCTGGCTAGGCAGAAGACCAGCCTTAGTCCTGCCCAGCATCCAGCCTTGCACTCCTGTACAGCTCCTGTGGTAGTGTACCCTGATCCAAGCAATCTTGACAAGAAGAGCCTGTAACTTTGAAATTATTACCTGGAAGCAGTTACAGCTTTTTTTTTTTTTTTTACAGCCTTCCCCTGCTTTGTATGAGGGAATATATCTATTTTCAAATACTTAAACAGCTGTATAGAGGACCCTGTGGCTGTTGAAGGTAAATAGAATGACAATAACAACCTGAAAGGCTAGAAAGGTCACAGTATTTTTTTCAACCATGGAATTGTCTTCACCTGACCAATTGAAGTCAATCAACTTTTTGGGCCTTATTATTTTATTTATTTAAAACTTTTCTATACCGTCGTTTAGTAATATACCATCACAACGGTTTACATTTCGGCACAAAATAGGTTTGGTTTGGTTTCTAAGTTATCCATAGTGTGCCAATATTTTACGGTTACATAGTTCAATAATAAACTCTAGATGAGAATTGGGTTGGGGTAACTATATGATTTTAGGATAATCATATATGTGTATACTGTTTTAATTTAATATTTAATTATAGGTAAAAATAATAAAATTGTCAATTCTACCTTTTTTGGTGATTTTCAGCTGCTCTCATTGTGAAATGCTTTTTTGAAAAATATTTTATTTTTTGAAAAATAAATATTTATTTATTTTTTAAAGTAGTAATGAATAAACTGGAAGGGTTATTATTTTCAATCTATTAAAATCAGCAAATAGTAAATGTTCATTAAAAATTACAGAAATCTGTTGTGTTTAACAAGATTGTGGTTGTATCAGCCTTTCACTTGTGTGTGTACATACCTCATTGTTGACAAAAAAAAATAAAAATCTAACAAATATATCATCTCAAGGAGACCACGGAGGAAACAGGTATTCAAGCAAAAACTCCTCTCTACAATAGTTTTCCCATCTTCTCCCCTTGACTTTCTTTCTATGGTCTCCAAAGTCCAGCCTTTTCATAATCTATTTGTGTGTTTCACCAGCAAGGCTAAAATCCTATGGTGAAGAGCGTGATAATGGTCAGAAATGTTCCTTTTCAAAGCCCCTGTAGTTTTCCCTATCTAATATAAAGGGCATGGACACACAATTACATGTACCATGTATGGGACTGCAGAGAGCCTGCAAAGCCCTTTGAGTAGACTTGTCTTCTCCTGTTCCCTTCCTCCCAACATAGATCATCCTCTTGTTGGCGTTTAACCTCCTTCCTTGAATGTCTTTTTAACACTAGCCTTCTCCAGACAGAGTGACTCATGGTGGCAGTACAGCACAGTTACTGATATCATCAGATCATAAGATGCTATCATCAAAGATGTCTGCTCCGGAAAGATTCATCCTAATCCCCAATGACTTTTTACTGAATGGTAACTTGACATGTGAATGACGCTTTGGTTGTTGTTTTTTTTTAATTTATCAACTGAGTCTTCAAGTCCAGTCATGCACCTTGAATTTCTTATCTCTGGGCGCTGCATTCTTATTTAAGTAACTACCTGAATGTAATCCACTTTGAAGAGTCTGAAAGGCAAAATATAAATAAATAAAATTAAAAAAAAAAAATTCGGTAAAGGTCTTCTGAGGGACCCCTCCAGCATAATCACTTATAATAATTCAGAAAACAACCTCACATAGGAAATGTGCCAATCTGATTTTTTTTTTGTCAAAATGACATATCATCAGGGGCCTGCTTTTAATGTTCTGCTTCTCAAACTTTTCCCATTGTGAAATGATGCATTTACTGAGGCAAAAAAAAAAAAAAAAATCAAAGAAACTGCAGTGTAAAAAAAAAAAAAATAACACACAGCAAAATCCAAATTCTAATGCCACCCATATTACTGCTTTAAAATTATAGGCGTCGTGTTGCATATAAAATGTAACTTAAAACCCGAAGCTCTCCAAAGGTGCTCCACCTTGTCAAGCACCTGCTGGTCTCCCGGAAGCCACTAATGAGCTCAGACCCACCGCTTGAGAAGCACTGCTTGAGTTGCAAATTGCTTACTCATTATTTTGAAATGTCAGTTTTAGAAGCGGGCTGCTTTGATGCTGAACCTTAGTCCACCGTCAGGTGCGCAGTCTGTCATTTTCAGCTTCAAAGAGAAAAGGCAGGTCACCGCCTCTCTCCGTCCATCTCCTCTTGCTCGCGTTAAGGGAAGGGAAATGAGAGGGTGCAAGGGAACTGCCTTTCCCATTCGCATAATGGATGGTGGGGGTCATTAGAGCTGGCAGTCTTCATTCCCCAGCAGGCGATATAAATACACGAGAAACGTGGTTTAATTTTCTTTCCCCGGCCCGTGGATGGGGCGCAGCAAACAATAACAGCTGCCCAGTTTTTAAGAGTAATATGGAGTTTATAAGGAAACTTGTGTCGATAAAGGCTGTTGGACTATTCAGGCCACGTAAAAACATGGCCATTAATACAGAGGCATCCAGGGAGATGTCCTCGCCCCAAAATAACATCTGTGCCGGATTCAGGACAAGGTTGTGCGTCCAAACACTCCAACTCCTGGTTACCGCCATAGCAAAGAGTCTCATGTTCACTGCTGTTCCCCAAGAGAGACCTGCTTTAGTTCTCCGCTGACCCAGAATTTATACCAATTAGATTATTCCATCCTCTTAAGGGGGAAACGCACAACAAAGTCCCTCGGCAACTGAAACTTAACGCATCTCTGTGTACTCCATCATGTAAACCATAGCTCTGCATTACACCAACGCCATCCAGTGGTCATGTGGTAGAAATGCACATTCAATAGGCAATTTTTCACAATTACCTGAACAATAAAAACTCCCAGGTCTCCTCCACTCAAAATATCTTGTACCTACGAGAATTGCAGTGAGCACAAAGGGGTGTGTGTGGGGGGGGGGGGGGGGGGGTCGGGTCTCCCCACAATAGATGGTGTTATAAAGGAAGTTATTGCAGGAACAGTGGTCTTGTAAACTATAGTGGTTTTCTAAATCTTGTTGCTGGTGCCTATTTTATGCTCTTCGTTGTTACAATGCCACAGTTGCCTAGTATTCATAGCTCTGATACCAAGTCCACATAGCTTCAGGGGTCTTTGGTATATAAGAGGTTTCTCCTTCCCCTGAAGAATAACACTCTGGCTTATTAATGCAATCATAAGCTACAGTGCTACTGGGAGTTTTTATTATAACACAGTCACCCAGATGTTAGTATATAATCCTCCAGTTGCTTACAGGGCCATTAAGTTTGTGCTGCTCAAAACTTTGCACATTTTAGTGAACCTGCTTTCTTATACGCTAAAACTTGCATGTTATGGAGGCAGTGCATGCACATTTTCTCTCATGCATATTCGTTGTGGATATCCTGGAAACCCGACTGGCTGGGGTGGTCCCCAGGACAGGGTTGGGAACCACTGCTCTAGATACACTGGCTGCGCACCGTGTGTAGTTTGTGCTTCCAGAGCAGCTTTGACGGTGGCTGCGCTGGATGTTGCAGAGAGCGGGTAAGTTTGAACCTGTAGGGCTTTTACGGGTTTGGAGGGATGGGAGAGGGGCAGGGGGTGCAGGCAGCCAGTTTATCTAGATGGGGGTGGGAGGGCCTGGTGAAATCGTTGCACATCTGAGGGGGGGGGGGCGGGATGGTCCGCATATGCTCTAAGGATCTTCGCCTGCTGCAAGCTCCAGTGTTTCTAACTTGCAGGCCCTCTCAGATCCTCCTCTAGGCATCACATAGCTACTCTTAGGAACATAAGAACATGCCATACTGGGTCACTCCAAGCCCAGCATCAAGCCCAGCATCCTGTTTCCAACAGCGGCCAATCCAGGCTACAAGTACCTGACAAGTACCCAAACACTAGAGGGTAGATTTTATAACATGCGCACGTCCTTGTGCATTGGCATACATACATTTCAAAGTGTGTTTATTGTTTGTATTAGCAACCTGATTTTTCAGTTGATAGGGATAATTTGGAATTATTTAGCTCACATGATTTTTTTACCTATAGGCACATGGACTACATTTTCTTTTATTGGAACCTCTCTGATGGGATGCCCTAAGTCTCCTGTATTAGTATCCTTCGAAGTTACCTTCCTCTGAACCATGCACTGCTGAGTAGGGATGTGAATCGTTTTTCTGACGATTGAAAATATCGTACGATATTTTCAAAGTCATCAGAAATTGGGGGCTCCCCGAAACCAATAGGAAACCCCCACGAAATTGTTCGTGGGGTTCTCTTATTGTTTTGGGGGAGGGCAGGAAAAACAGCACACAGAAACAACCCCTAAACCCACCCTGACCCTTTAAAACAGATCCCTTAGCTTCCCCCACCCTCCCAACCCCCCCCCCAAAAAAACTTTTTACAAGTACCTGGTGGTCCAGTGGGGGTCCCGGGAGCGATCTCCCGCTCACGGGCCGTCGGCTGCCACTAATCAAAATGGCGCCGATGTCCCTTTGCCCTTACCATGTGACAGGGTATCCGTGCCATTGGTCGGCCCCTGTCACATGGTAGGAGAAATGGATGGCCGGCGCCATCTTTAAAAATGGTGCGGGCCATCCAGTGCCCTGACTCCATGGCGTAGACTTGCCATTGGGATCCATTAGGCGCATGTGCACTGGCCAGTCTTAAGGACATCATGGCGGGAACCTCGGGGGCATCCCCTCCAGATGACATCATCCCTTCTGAATATTTAAATCAGCTGGCCCTGCTTACGGACGATTTGGCAAAGAGATCCATCCTTGCTAAATCCGCCTCGCTCTCAAAGGAACTGCGTTCCAGTTCATGCTTCCTGGTGTAGATATCTCAGGTACCCGCTCCTCAGGGGCCCTCTTCTTGTCTTCGGCTATCCGCTCCTCAGAGGACCTGACGCCTGGGACTTTGCCTGCCCTGTTGCCCGGGGCTTCCCTGGAACCATCGCTACTCTCTTCCTGAGTACCCCGCTCTGCAGACCACTTCCTGTTCTACTGAGGACCTCTCTGGCATACCCCGCTCTGTGGGCCTTTACCAACTCTACGGTGTATCCCGCTCTGCGGGTCATTACCATCTCTACTAAGGACCTCATCAGCGCACCCCACTCCGCGGACTGCTTTCATCTCTACTGAGGACCCTCTCCGGTGTACTCCACTCCGCGGACCATTACCATCTCTACTAAGGACCTCATCAGTGTACCCCGCTCTGTGGACCACTACTGTCTCCACTGAGAACCTCCTTCGGCGTACCCTGCTCCGTGGCCACTACCATCTTTACTGAAGACCTCATCGATGTACCCCACTCTGCGGACCATTACCAACTCAACGGAGGTATTCCCTCTGGGCATTCCCCATTTCACCGACTCTGTGTCTCCTGGCCTGTATGACTTCCTCTCTGGCATCCCCTGTTCCACGGGTAGTGCTTCTATCTCTTTTAATAAAGACTCTAGACTGATACTGTGTCTGACGTCACTAAGACCTCGCCTCCCGACGGTGAGACTCACGGGGCTCCTCCATGTGGGAGGTACCATCTCTCACCTTGGCCCAGGGTCCACATACTTACAGAATCCTAACAGTTTCTTTTATGTGCTGGAACTTATTTCCAGTATCTGGTTTGAGCAGATCTCTTAAACTTCCTGCTTTTTTTTTGACAAACTTAATCAAGACAATTATTCTCTGAACAACCCTCTTGCATTGTGGGGCGGGCATTCCTTTTATTGCTGCTGGTTTTTTTGTTCAACTGGGCAGAGGGGGCTGTCAGTTAGACATCATCTCAGGTATTTTATGGAAGCCTATGCAAAATGACTTTTTTTTTCTGTTTAGTTTTAGATTTTGTGTTGGGGCTATTTGCAGCACCTTCTGCAGTCTGACATCATGCTCTTGCACATCTTTGCCCCAGAGAAGAATGTCATCTATATAAGATTGCAGTACCTGGCACACTGCCCATTATTTGTTTAATACAGCGATAAACCACCTCGGGTTTTGAACGTAGTCCAAATGGCAAGTGCTGGAAGCAATATCGCCCAAAAGGTGTATTAAATGCAATTAGTTTGTCCTGTTTTATGAATGTCTTTATTGTTCCCTGCCATAATCTTTGAAGTGTGTGGATTATAAATCTTCTAAAATAAATAAGTATACAGAGCAGTTGCCTTGTCTCATCCAAAAATACCTGCCAAAAGCCACTAGAGGCATCTAGATTTGTAAAGACTTTAGCTCCAGAAATTTCTCCAGGCATTTCAGTGTGAGTTGGCAGAGGAAAATGCTCTCTTTTAATGGATTTATTCAGGCCTTTTGTATCTTAAGCAGATCGTAGTTCCAATCTTTATTTTGCACTGTTACCATGAAGCTTATCCAGTTTCTGGGTTCCTCCAAACATCACATGATTTCTTTGGACTCCATTCTTCCTTCCCGGTTCTTCATGAAGCTTGTTATTTTTTTTTAATCGCTACTAGGACATTTCATCTTGCATGTCTCAAGGTTGTGCGCCTTCAACATGCATCGGGGGTGCTTCACGAACAACATCTTTGTAGTCCGGGAGCATCTTCTGCAAGGTGTTTGCATCTGAGTTAAAGGATTCTGTATTTGATTCTACTCCTCCTGCTATTTGCACTCCTTCTAGCTTCGCACATGTTAGTAAACCAAGCCGCACATTTTACTTTCAGAAATTAGCGCCTACCCAAAGGCAGGCGTTAATTTCGGCTGGCACTGGGGAAGTGCACAGAAAAGCAGAAAAAACCTGCTTTTCTGGATACCCTCTGACTTAATATCATTAACTCAACTTTGAAAGAGGGTTTCTTCAAGCTCCACACACTCAAAAAACTGAAACCCCTGCTTCACATCAATGATTTCCGCACAGTCCTGCAAGCCACCATTCTTGCCAAGCTCGACTATTGCAATGCCATCCTCCTCGGCCTCCCAAAAAACGCCCTCCGGCCCTTGCAGATGCTCCAAAACTCAGCAGTGCGCATACTCACCAATGCCCACCGAGAGGACCACATCACCCCCGTCCTCAAGCACCTACATTGGCTGCCTATCAACTCCAGGATCATTTACAAAACACTTACACTCATCCACAAAACCACCTACAATCACGACATGTCCTGGTTCAAAGATCACCTCCGAATCCGCGATCACAACAGACCCACCAGGGCGCAACACCTTGCCACAATGCACACTCCCTCTCCTCAGCTGTCCAAAGTCAAATCCACCAGGGCACGTGCCCTCTCCCTAGCCGGACCCGCCCTCTGGAACAAAATGACTCCTACCCTTCGCTTAGAATCTTGTCATAAAAGATTCAAACAGAACCTCAAGACCTGGCTCTTCAAACAGGCTTTTACCTAACCCCCCCCCCCCCCCCGCATAATTTCATTATTACCTCCTCTTCGCTCCTTTGAAATATTATCGAATTATTCAATATGCCCCAGCTAGCTCACCTCCTCCTATCCCCTTCCCACCCCCCCACTTTATTCCCAGCCACCATTTATTCCAGGTGTACTCCAGTGCACTCCAGTGCACATTGCCGCCCTCTCTCTGCTTAAGCCCCCATTTATATCACTTGTCGCTATCGTACATTGTTACCCTCTATTAACTCACCTGTCACAATTTTATTCTCTGTAAAACTTAAACTGTCATTAATCTAATCATTCATTACTGCCTTATATCAACGCTCACTTTGTAACTAGTTCTCTATATAGCCTATTGTTTTACTTGCTCAAGTTTATCATGGTTACTTTTATTAACGTTCACCTTGTAACTCGTTCTATGTAAAGCCTGTTGCTATGTTTAGTTATCTGTGAACCGAGATGATGTTCCCAACGTATCCCGGTATACAAAAACCAATAAATAAATAAATAAATAAATATTAAGTCGGAGGGCCCAAATGTTACGATCCCTCCTGTTGCTGTGCCACAGGAGGCATCTCACCTTTTCCTCTGGAGGCCGCTCCGAAGCCAGGGCCTCGCCTGCGAACTATCCAGGATTTGCTCCAGGGCCTGGGAGGCCTCGATGTTCTTGGGGCCTGCCTGAGGCTTGCTTGGCTCTGCTTGGACTTCCTGGTTCGGGCCACGCCCTTCTCCCTAGGGGCCGGCCCGCAGCACTCCTCCTCAGTTATAGGGCCAGTGAGGGGCAGTCCATGTGCACTCCTCCCAGGGAGTTCCTGTTGGCCTTCGGATTGAGTCTCACAGTTGTCTGTGCGTCTTCATAGATCCAGGTCCTCTGTGGTCTTTTCTTGTCGCGATGGCGCCCTGTCCTGTGTCTCTGCCTGTTGCCTTGATGTTGGTTCCAGATGTTCCTAGATGTTTGTTCCTGATCCAGTTCCTGATGTTCCAACTTGCTTCAGACTGCCAGGAGTGCAGTAACCCACTTCAGACTGCCAGGAGTGCAGTAACCTGCTTCAGACTGCTTTTGCAGCACCTTATCTTCCCTGCGCTCGTCCCGTTCTCAGCGTGGTCCATGACCAGCCTCCTCGGGCTGTGTAGGGCATGCAGGAGGCTTCCTCTGCTCATTCCTTGACTTGGTAACTTCCTTGGTTAGTCAGGTCTGCTTGCTTCAGTGAGTTCTTGTGCTTTGGATCCTTGTTCCTGTTTCGTCTGGTGTTCCTGGTTCCTGACTGCGGATTGGCTAGCGGTGATTCCTGGTATTGACTTCGGATTGGCAAGCAGTGATTCTCTGGTGTGTGACTTCGGACTGGCAAGTGGTGATCCTTCGGTGTGTGACCTCAGACTGATGAGCGACGACCCTCTGGCACTCAACCTCGGACTCTTCTTGACCGTAGTCTCCAAGGGCCTGCCTAAGTCCCAGTGGCCCGGGTCCCTAAGGGGTCCTCCCGGGGGGACTGCGGGCTTCCCGGAGTGAAGCTCCAGTCAGCCCTTGCATCGACTCTCAAAGGTCCACCTAAGTCCCAGCAGTCCAGGTCCGTACGGGCTCCTCCTGGGGGGACCGCAGGCTTCCAGTGGCGAAGACACACTTCTTCTCTTCAAACGTCTCGACTCCTCGTCTGCTTCCACAGTCACCTCTGTCTTCATTGCTGAGGGTAGGCGGGTCACATCTTCTGCTCCTGCCTCGCCACCCGACGGGAGAACCTTCGGATCTTCCTCCTACGGTATACCATCCTCCCGTCAGCCCAAGGGTTCACAAGCTTGAGCATAACAGTGGACAAGTGCAAGGTGTTGCATATAGGGAAAAATAACCATTGCTGTAGTTACACAATGTTAGGTTCCATATTAGGAAAAAGATCTAGGCATCATAGTGGATAATACTTTGAAATCGTCGGCTGTGTGCTGCAGCAGTCAAAAAAGCAAACAGAATGTTAGGAATTATTAAGAAGGGAATGGTTAACAAAACGGAAAATGTCATAGTGCCTCTGTATCACTCCATGGTGAGACCGCACCTTGAATACTGTGTACAATTCTGGTCGCTGCATCTCAAAAAAGATATAGTTGTGATGGAGAAGGTACAGAGAAGGGCGACCAAAATGATAAAGGGGATGGAACAGCTCCCTTATGAGGAAAGGCTGAAGAGGTTAGGGCTGTTCAGCTTGGTGAAGAGACAGCTGAGGGGGGATGATAGAGGTCTTTAAGATCATGAGAGGTGTTGAACGAGTAGATGTGAATCGGTTATTTACACTTTCGGATAATAGAAGGACTAGGGGGCACTCCATGAAGTTAGCAAGTAGCACATTTAAGACTAATCGTAGAAAATTCTTTTTCACTCAGCACACAATTAAGCTCTGGAATTTGTTGCCAGAGGATGTGGTTAGTGCAGCTGGGTTTAAAAAGGTCTGGATAAGTTCTTGGAGGAAAAGTCCATTAACTGCTATTAATCAAGTTGACTTAGGGAATGGCCTCTGCTATTACTGGCATCAGTAGCATGGGATCTACTTAGTGTTTGGGTACTTTCCAGGTTCTTGTGGCCTGGTTTGGCCTGTGTTGGAAACAGGATGCTGGGCTTGATGGACCCTTGGTCTGACCCAGCATGGCAATTTATGTTCTTATGTAAGGGCACCAGTAACACAAGGGAGGATGAAGATATTTCACTCCTTTCATGAAACAGGCCACATCTGGATGAGTCGACAAGGATCCACCAGTCACTTGACCCCTGAAACAGGCAAGAGCTGCTACCTGAACCTTTAAGGAATTAAGGGCCAAACCTTTATTCAATCCATCCTGCAAAAATTCCAAAATGAGCAGTATCTGAACTGAACGAGGAAGAACCCCATGATCTTCACACCAAGCCTCACTCACCAAACTCGCATAAAGGCTAAGGAAGTGGAGAACTTTCTTGCTCGTAACAAGGTGGCAATCACCACAGTAGAATATCCATGCTTCAGCAAGTGAGCCCCCTCAAGGGCCATACCGTAAAACTAAATCAAATTGGATCTTCATGAAAAACAGGCCCCTGCCGCAACAGATGGAGAAATTACTTACCTGATAATTTTGTTTTCTTTAGTGTAGACAGATGGACTCAGGACCAGTGGGTTATGTGCTCTTCTGCTGGCAGATGGGAGACGGAGTCAGATTTCAAAGCTGATGTCACTCTAGATATACCCCTGCAGTAACCTCAGCTCTTCAGTATTCTCTTCGAAAAGCCACTGTGGATATGTCTTGCTTAATTAACTTGATTGAACTGGTTTAACTGATTTCAAAACTGGAGACCGCCAGTGCACTCAACCAATTAACGCCGACACTGGACAAACTGTGGGTGTCTTGAACTAGGGGTAGGCAACGGCTTACCCGTATTTGCTTTGTCTCGAGGTTCGCTTTCCGAGGTTCTCCTTCTCTGGGGCAGCCGTAGGGGGGGGGGGGGGGAATCCTGAGACCATCTTTCTACACTAAGGAAAAAGAAATTATCAGGTAAGTAATTTCTCCATTTCCTAGAGTGTAGCAGATGGACTCAGGACCAATGGGATGTACAAAAGCTACTCCCACACAGAGTGGGAGGCTGCCCCTGGCCCACTTAGTACTGCCCTTGTGAAGGCTGTATCCTCCCTGTCCTGAATATCCAAGCGGTAGAACCTGAAGAAGGTGTGTAGGTGAGGACCACGTCGCTGCCCGACAGAACTCTGCTGGCGACAGAAGCTTGGTTTCAGCCCAGGAGACTGCCTGGGCCCTTGCAGAATAAGCCTTGACTTGAAAAGGTAATGGCTTCCCTGCCTTTATGTAGGCAGCCTAGATTACTTCTTTGATCCAGCGGGCTATGGTCGCCCGCGAGGCCACTTCTCCTTGCTTCTTCCCGCTGTGAAGAACAAACAAGCAATCCGTTTTGCACACCGGTTCCGATCTTTCCAGGTATTGCACCAGGAGCCTGCTGACATTCAGATGGCGAAGAAGGCATGAGTCTTCTGAGTCTTTGTGTTCATCCGGAGATGGCCTGGTTCAAATAAAAAATTGGAGACCGCTTTTGGTAGGAAGGAGGGGACGGTGCGCAGCTGTATGGTTCCAGGAGTGAACCTAAGGAACGGTTCCCGACAGGATAGTGCCTGTAGTTCGGAGATGCGATGAGCTGAACATATCACCACCGGAATACCGTCTTCAATGTTTTTTTGTTTTTGTTATTTTATTTTTACTATTTTCAACAATTTAAGCACGAAAAATCACTTACTTCCAGAAAGAAAGAAAATGCACTTACAATAAACCAATACAATCCAAATACATCTTAATCACATAAAGGTTATAATGTACATTTTCAACAAATAAAGTAACTAGAAAATCAGGGGAAAGAAATATAAGGAGATATGTAAAGCAACATCGTTATTAGAAACAGGCAATTAACAGGATTACTGCTTCTTCGTTAATATTATGGATCTATGACCTAGATGTTAGCGAAAGATAGGGTAGCTGTGTTCCTTGCATTTATGAATGATTTTAATTGTTCAGGATAAAAAAAGATATACGACTCGTTTTGTAATCGAATCAGACATTTGTATGGATACCTTATACAGAAAGAGAATCCAAGTGCCACAACCTGGGATTTCAATAATAGAAACTCTTGCATTCTTTCTTGGGTTACCCGTGTAAAATCTGGGTAAACCCGAATTTCTTGTGTATAAAAACTTGCAGAGATATTTAAAAAATATCTCAGCATTACATGACTTACATCTTGTTGCGTGGAAAATGTTACCAGAAGAGTGGCCCGGTCATACACTTCTAGGGAGGAACTTTCCAAAAATTGGGTCAAGTTTTCAATCCCCTCAACTTGTTTTTGAGGGTTTCTTATTTTTGTGGACATAGGCAAAAACATCAAATTACTCACAATAGGCAACTTATCATCCTCAATCTTCAATATTTCCTTGAAATATTTTTTTTTTATGTAAAATAAGGTTCCTCCCCCAAAACTTTCAGAAAATTCAAGAATCAGAGATTCAGCTGCCTATTATAATTTTCTAGGAATTCTACTCTTTTCAGTATATTACTTGACTCTTTAATTAGCTTTACATTACATTCTTGTAATGTTTTTGAGGAATCCTCAACCTTCTCTAAATGTGAATTTAGAACTGAAATCTGAGTTTCAAAATTCCCTTGCAAGTTATTCAATCTTGTATCCAGGTATACCTGGGCTGTCAGCTCCTGACAGTGGGCTCCCCACTGGATCTTGCTCACCATGGATGCGAGCCTGCAAGGGTGGGGAGCAAGATCCAGTTCGGTGGGAATAGGCTTACTCCTCTGCTTAGGTGGTCTTCCTGTAGCCACCACTGGAGCTGAGAACATACCTCTGCTGGTAGTTGGAGGCGAATTGAGTAGTCCTGGGACATTGGGTTCCATTGAGACAGTAAGGAGCGCTGGATTGGTCACATGTGGGCCCTTGCCCACAAGACAACCTCCAGGGTTGATGCCATGAGGCCAAAGACTTGAAGATAGTCCCATACCTTGGGGCGTGCATTGGTCATCAATTGTCTTAATTGTTCCATCAGTTTCCTTCTCCTTGGGGGAGGGAGGGAGACTTTGTTCTGTTTGATGTCGAAACAGGTCCCCAGGTACTCTAGAGACTGAGAGGGCTGCAGACTGCTCTTGCCCATGTTCACGACCCAACTGAGTTCCTGCAGTAGGCTCTTGACTCTGCTGGTCACTTGCCGGCTCTCTTCCAAAGACTTTGCCAGTCATCCAGGTAAGGATGTACCAAGATCCCTTCCTTCCTTAGTGTTGCTGCCACGACCACCATAATTTTGGAGAATGTTCTGGGGGCGGTTGCTAGGCTGAAAGGTAGTGCTTGGAACTGGTAATGGTGACCCAGTATCGCAAAGCGTAGAAAACGCTGCTGATCCCGATGGACTGAAATGTGAAGGTAGGCTTCAGAGAGGTCCAGGGAGGTTAGAAACTCTCCTGGTTGTACTGCCATTATGATGGAGCAAAGAGTCTCCATGCGGAAGTGTAGTATCCACAGATGACAGTTAACGTTCTTGAGATCCAAGATGGGTCTGTTGGATTCGTGGACCCTTGGGCCGATCGGAGCCTTAGGAAGAGCTGCTGTAGGTGGTAGAAGCAGCGACCCCGACCGGGAGGCGGCAGGGACAGACTGATGGCCGGTAGGAGACGGGACTCTGGAGGCCCTATGCGACCAAGGGCTCCGGCGAGGATGGAGGTGATGGTGGCGCTGGCTCGGTGAGGAGGAAACCTTCGCCCTGGAAGCCGATCCTCCCCCGAGAGGAGCTCGTAGGAGTTCAGCCGCTGGGACTTAGGAGATTCACCCTGGAAGCCGGAGTCCCCCCAGGAGGAGCCCGTAGGAACCCGGCCGCTGGGACTTAGGAGGGCCCGCAGGGGCCTGGTCAGCTGTAATCCAAGGTCGAGAGCCGAAGGGTCGTTGCTCGCCGAACCAGAGTCAGGAACCAATGGATCGCCGTCAGCCAGTCCGAGGTCAGAAGCCAGAGGGTCAACGTAAGCCGGTCCGAGGTCAGAAGCCAGAAGGTCAACGTAAGCCGGTCCGAGGTCAGAAGCCAGAAGGTCAACGTAAGCCGGTCCGAGGTCAGAAGCCAGAAGATACCAATGCCAGTCCGGGGTCCGAAACCAAGGAGAGACGTCAGCCGATCCGAGACAGGAGCCAAGGAAGAACACCAAGCAGAACGCAGCAACTGAAGACAGGAACAACCCTGGGAACCTCGTTGCAAGGCGACGTTTGGGATCTGGCTGCAGGGCTAAATACCCTGGGGGCGTCTGACGTCATCCAGGGGCGTCCCCAAGGTTTCCCGCGCTGGCCCCTTTAAAAAACCGAGAAAGACGCGCGCGCGCGTCTAGGGGGCGGGGCTTAGCGCCGCGAGGCGCCGGCTGCACCGACGAGGCAGGGAAGCGGCAGTAGAAGCAGTTGCAGGCCCGGGCGAGCTGGAGAAACGCCGGGCCTGCAGGCTCTGGTGTCCCCGGAGCCCTGGGGAGCGCGGAGCCCGCGCCAGCCCGCGAGCCGGTGAGTGACGATTCCGGGGGCGGCCCGGAATCGCAACAGTACCCCCCCTCCTACGCCCCCTCCCGGGGGGCTGTGGTTTATCCGGATGGGCCAAATGAAACTGATGAAGGAGGTCTTTGTCGAGTATGTGGGCGGAGGGCTCCCACGAGTTCTCTTCAGGACCATAACCCTCCCAAGACAGTAGGTACTCCCAACGGTGGCGACGGCACCGGACATCCAAGACCTCCCTTACCGTGTAGGTGACGTCCGGATCCGAGGAAACATTGGAGGGCACAGGCGGAGCTGCCCGAAAATGAGAGAGCACCAGCGGCTTGAGGAGGGACACGTGGAAGACATCATGGATTTTGAGCGAGGAGGGCAGCCGCAATCTGTAAGAAACCGCCCCTACGCGTTCTGCCACCGGGAAAGGTCCAATGTAACGGGGTGCTAACCTCATGGAGGGAGTCCGCAATCGAATGTGCTTCGTGCTTAGCCATACCCTCGTCCCGGGTAAGAATACTGGGGCGGGTCGCCGAGACCGGTCCGCATACGCCTTGAAGCGGGCTGCTGTTTTGCGAAGCTTCTCCTGCGTGGCAATCCAAAGGTGATGGAGCTGGTTAGCTGTTAGTTGTGCTGCGGGGGAAGAGACCTGTACCGGTAACGGCAGTGGAGGTCTGGGAATCCTCCCATAAACTAGCCGGAAGGGAGACTGGCTTGTAGCGGAGTGCTTGTGGCGGTTGTATGAAAACTCCGCCCAGGGAAGGAGAGAGACCCAGTTGTCTTGGAGCTCATCTACAAAAGCTCGGAGGAAGGTTTTCAGTGTCCGGTTGGTCCGCTCCACTTGGCCGTTGCCCTGGGGATGAAAAGCCGTGGTAAGATCCAACTGTATGCCAAACTTCTTGCATAATGCCCGCCAGTACTTGGCCGTAAACTGAGGACCGCGATCCGACGCGATATGCGAGGGCAGTCCATGTAACCGGAAAATATGCTGGACGAATAGGTCAGCCAGCTCAGGAGCCGTGGGCAGCTTGGGCAGCGGGATGAAATGTGCCATCTTAGAAAAGCGGTCGACAGTGACCCAAATTACGGTTTTCCCCTCAGAGCGAGGCAAGTCCACCACAAAGTCTGTGGAGAGGTGGGACCATGGTTCTGCGGGAATAGGGAGCGGGTGGAGTAGGCCCCACGGACGTCCCGGTGGGGTTTTTTGCTGAGCGCATGTGGGACAGGAGTTGACATAGTGCCGGACATCCTCCCTCACACGTGGCCACCAGTAAAACTCAGTGAGCAATTCAAGGGTTCGAGAAATCCCAGGATGGCCTGCCGTCAGGGAGTCGTGGGCCCATGCCAGAACCTTCCTCCGCGAACGGACTGGGACCACCGTCCTACCTTCGGACCCTAAAGTTGTGGCTGCCAGTAGGACTTTGGCTGGGTCCAAAATATACTGAGGGGTCTCCGTGGTATCATCAACCTCGGTGGTGCGGGATAGAGCATCTGCCCGTACATTCTTGGCTGCGGGTCGGTAGCGAAGCGAGAAGTCGAACCGACTAAAAAAGAGGGACCAGCGGGCCTGTCTGGGATTGAGCCTCTGAGCATGAGACAAGTACTGCAGGTTCTTGTGGTCGGTATATACTATGATCGGATGTTGGGCTCCCTCCAACCACTGACGCCACTCCTCGAACGCCAATTTTATGGCCAACAACTCCTTGTCGCCAATCCCGTAATTCCTTTCGGCCGGTGAAAACTTGCGGGAGAAGTATGAGCACGGCCAGGTTTTGCCAGTGGGAGAGGTTTGGAGTAGCACTGCCCCTACCGCGATAGCAGAAGCATCTACCTCTACTATAAACTGGCGTTGAGGGTTAGGGTGCCGAAGACAAGTGTCTTGAAGAAACGCCTCCTTGAGATCCTGGAAAGCCTGCGTCGCAGCAGGGGACCAGTTTCGTGCATCCGCACCCTTCCGCGTGAGGGCCGTCAGGGGAGCTACCAGGCTGGAGTAATGCGGGATGAAGTGGCGGTAAAAATTGGCGAATCCTAAGAACCGCTGAAGCGCTTTTATCCCTGATGGTTGTGGCCACCCCTTGATGGCGCGCACCTTGTCCGGATCCATTCGGAAGCCCGTCGAGGAGACAATATATCCCAGGAAGGGTAAGGACTCCTGTTCGAACTGGCATTTCTCCAGTTTAGCGTACAAGTGGTTCTCCCTTAGCTTCAGCAGGACTTGCCGCACGTGTTGTTGATGTGTCTCGAGATCCTGGGAATATATTAATACGTCGTCCAGATATACGATCACTGAAGTGTATAAGAAGTCACGGAGGACCTCGTTCATAAGGTTTTGGAACACCGCTGGGGCGTTACAAAGCCCAAATGGCATAACAAGGTACTCGTAATGGCCGTCTCTGGTGTTAAAAGCGGTCTTCCACTCATCCCCAGGGCGTATACGAACGAGATTGTAAGCACCTCGGAGGTCCAATTTGGTGAAGACACGGGCCCCTTGGAGGCGGTCCAGGAGCTCTGGAATCAGAGGCAACGGGTAACGGTCTCGGCGAGTAATTTGATTCAAGCCCCGATAATCAATACAGGGGCGGAGAGACCCGTCTTTCTTTCCTACAAAGAAGAACCCGGCCCCGGCCGGGGATTTGGACGGTCTGATGAAACCCCGGTCCAGGTTTTCCTTAATATAGGCTGACATAGCTTGAGTCTCAGGCAGAGACAGAGGGTAGACTCTCCCACGGGGCGGAGTGGTTCCTGGTAGCAAGTTGATTGCGCAATCAAAGGGTCGGTGCTCCGGGAGAAGCTCTGCTTTTTCTTTCGAGAAGACATCCTGAAAGGCATGGTATTGTGGAGGTACCATTAACGGAGCTGTGCAGAGTGCGATAGGTCGCAGTGGACGTGCAGGAAGGCACTGCCGACGGCACGCAGGACTCCAGGAGGTAATCTGGAGGGTACCCCAATCAATTACCGGAGAGTGTTGCCGAAGCCAGGGTAGACCCAGGATGACCGGGTGGATGGATTTTTCTAAAATAAGAAACGAGATTTCCTCCTGGTGGAGGGCTCCAACCTGGAGCTTCAGAGAACTGGTGCGAGTGGATATTAAACCAGGAAGTGGGCTCCCTTGAATGGAGGAAACCCGCACAGGCGGGTCTTGCGAGCAGACCTCGAGCTGTAGCTGTTCAACTAGCTCCCGGAGGACGAAGTTCCCCCCGGACCCAGAGTCGATTAAGGCAAGGGTATCAAAGCCTCCCTCCGGAAGGCAGAGTCGTACCGGAACGGTACATGGGGAGCTAGGTGAAATGTTGCCTAGAGTCAACTCCCCGCTGAGCTCTAGGTTCGGGCGTTTCCCGGACGCTCGGTACAGTGGGCCAAAAAGTGCCCCTGACCCCCACAGTATAGACACAGTCCCTGGGCACGTCGGCGTTGACGTTCCTCGGAGGAAAGGGGACCACGGCCCAACTGCATGGGTTCGTCTGTAGCTGGAGCTGTGGCTGCAGGAGGAGAGGACCGGGCTTGCGGCGGAGTGGATCGCCGGACGGAGGATCCCTGAGCGGGCCTTCGCTCTCGGAAGCGGCGCTGGATACGCCGGTCCACACATCCAGCGAGTTCGATGAGTTCCTGCAAGTCGTCTGGGAGATCTCGTGCCGCAAGCTCATCCTGGAGCCGAGAGGACAAACCCTCCAGAAAGATCCCATGCAAGCTGTCCTCGCCCCAGGCCAGCTCTGTAGCCAGGGTCTGGAATTCCATCGCAAATTCCTCAAGGGGACGGTTACCCTGCTTCAGCTGGAGGAGCTCTGAGGCAGCTGTGGAGGCCCGGGACGGTTCGTCAAAGATCCTCCGGAATGCTTGGACAAATTGAACTAAGTTATTTAAGCGGGAATCTTGGCGCTCCCACAGGGAGGAAGCCCAAGTCAACGGTTTCCCGTCCAGAAGCGAAATAATGTAAGTCGTCTTTGCCCGGTCTGAGGTGAATTGCGCAGGCAGGAGGTCGAACCGGATGTAACAATGGTTGAGGAACCCTCGACATGTCTTCGGATTCCCCGAGTACCTCGGGGGCGCTGGCATCTGCACCGGGACAGAAGAAGTCGGGTTGACCATAGATGTGGATGCTGCGGAGTGGGCTGCGGAGGCCCCATCTACGCGATCCGCCAGGCGTTGGACGGCCGACATCAGCGTATCCAGGCAGGACTGCTGTTGCTGCAGCTTCTGGGCAATGCCGGGAATGGCCTTTAGACCGGCAAGATCCGCCGGGTCCATGGCCTTGCAATCTGTTGGATTCGTGGACCCTTGGGCCGATCGGAGCCTTAGGAAGAGCTGCTGTAGGTGGTAGAAGCAGCGACCCCGACCGGGAGGCGGCAGGGACAGACTGATGGCCGGTAGGAGACGGGACTCTGGAGGCCCTATGCGACCAAGGGCTCCGGCGAGGATGGAGGTGATGGTGGCGCTGGCTCGGTGAGGAGGAAACCTTCGCCCTGGAAGCCGATCCTCCCCCGAGAGGAGCTCGTAGGAGTTCAGCCGCTGGGACTTAGGAGATTCACCCTGGAAGCCGGAGTCCCCCCAGGAGGAGCCCGTAGGAACCCGGCCGCTGGGACTTAGGAGGGCCCGCAGGGGCCTGGTCAGCTGTAATCCAAGGTCGAGAGCCGAAGGGTCGTTGCTCGCCGAACCAGAGTCAGGAACCAATGGATCGCCGTCAGCCAGTCCGAGGTCAGAAGCCAGAGGGTCAACGTAAGCCGGTCCGAGGTCAGAAGCCAGAAGGTCAACGTAAGCCGGTCCGAGGTCAGAAGCCAGAAGGTCAACGTAAGCCGGTCCGAGGTCAGAAGCCAGAAGATACCAATGCCAGTCCGGGGTCCGAAACCAAGGAGAGACGTCAGCCGATCCGAGACAGGAGCCAAGGAAGAACACCAAGCAGAACGCAGCAACTGAAGACAGGAACAACCCTGGGAACCTCGTTGCAAGGCGACGTTTGGGATCTGGCTGCAGGGCTAAATACCCTGGGGGCGTCTGACGTCATCCAGGGGCGTCCCCAAGGTTTCCCGCGCTGGCCCCTTTAAAAAACCGAGAAAGACGCGCGCGCGCGTCTAGGGGGCGGGGCTTAGCGCCGCGAGGCGCCGGCTGCACCGACGAGGCAGGGAAGCGGCAGTAGAAGCAGTTGCAGGCCCGGGCGAGCTGGAGAAACGCCGGGCCTGCAGGCTCTGGTGTCCCCGGAGCCCTGGGGAGCGCGGAGCCCGCGCCAGCCCGCGAGCCGGTGAGTGACGATTCCGGGGGCGGCCCGGAATCGCAACAGGGTCAGAATGATCCTTCCTTCTTGGGAACGATAAAATAGATGGAATAGCGCCCCGTATTTTGTTGGGGCGTGGGAACCGGAGTTATTGTCTTCAGACTGAGTAGTCTTGTCAGAATGGCTTCCACTGCCAGGCTCTTGGTGTGGGAGTGGCAGGGTGACATCATAAATTTGTCTCTAGGGATGCTGTGGAACTCCGGAGAGTAACCTTTTCGAATGATGTTTAGTACCCATTTGCCTGACGTGATCTCAACCCATGTTTGGTAGAAGAGGGCAAATAGATCCCCTATCTCCTCTTCCTGTGGAAGGGTCGGCCCATTCTCATTGTGGACCACAGCTGGAGCCTGCCCCCAGGCCTGCTCCTCTCTTGGTCTGTTGGTTCCAAAAGGGCTGGGACCTTCGGAGGGACGAGGTGCCTGGAACTGTGAGTTCCTGTAAGGTCTAAAGAACCTCTGCCCTTGGTTCTTATTTATTTATTTATTTAATACTTTTTTTTTATACCGGTATTAGTAGCAACATCATACCGGTTTACATTATAACTGAAGAGCAGAGAAAGTTACAAATAACAGGATACCAGGGGTGGGATGAAAGGAAACCAAGAGAACTAAGAAAAACAAGCAGGAAAACTGCAGAGTTAACAAGGCATATAAATTGTAAAGAAGATCAAGGCAACAGTAAGATAATTAGTAATAATACAGTGTAACAATGTAAACATTATTAGAGATATGGAGTAACAAAATAACTGAAAAGAGATACAATGCTAAATATCTTGTACAAATGGACTGTAAGGGAATGAAGAGGGGGCAGGAGTCTATTGTGGATAAGCTTGTTTGAAAAGCCATGTCTTTAAATTGGCTTTGAATCTGGTAGCGCAGGGCTCAAGTCGGAGGGTTGTAGGTAGGGTATTCCAGAGTGTGGGTCCAGCTATCGAGAGGGCACACTCCCTGGTAGAGGTAAGGTGTGCCTTTTTTAGGGAGGGTACATGTAGGGTCCCTCTGTTGGTGGTTCTAGTGGGGCGGTTGCTTCAGGTAAATTGGAATGGTTCATCTAGCCAGTCAGAGTTGTGGGTGTATATGGCTTTGTGTATAATATTAAGGGTTTTGTAGAGGATGCGAGAGGGGATAGGGAGCCAATGTAAATTTTTGAGGATGGGGGTGATGTGGTCATAGTTACGAGTGTTATGGATAGTCCTGGCTATTGCATTTTGCAGCATTTGGAGGGGTTTTAAGGTGGAGTAGGGGAGTCCTAAGAAGAGTGA
The DNA here is from genome assembly GCF_901001135.1 of Rhinatrema bivittatum. Taxonomy (NCBI): domain Eukaryota; kingdom Metazoa; phylum Chordata; class Amphibia; order Gymnophiona; family Rhinatrematidae; genus Rhinatrema; species Rhinatrema bivittatum. Next base: position 39,954,782 of record NC_042615.1, read on the forward strand.
GTTACAATAGTCCTGGGGGAGGGATTGTCGGGGAATGGGTCTGGAACCACTACCTACAATAGCTCCCCGGATCTATGCATCTCTAAGATATTTTACTCCTATCTTCCGGTAGCCGAGACTCTGGGAATTCGCCCCAATTGCTGGCTAACTTCTCCAATTCGCTTCCAAACAAGAGAGATCCTTTAAAGGGCATTCTTGTGAGATTCGCTTTAGATGTTGCGTCAGCAGACCAATTCCGTAGCCATAGTTGTCTTCTGGCTGCCACTACCGAGACTACACCTCTGGCTGAGGTACACACCAGGTCTGAGCTTGCATCCGTCAGGAAGGCTTCTGCAGGTTCCATTGTCTCACTGGTATATGTTCCGGAGTTATTTGCCTCTCTCGAGAGGAACAAGTAGAAACGTGCCACCAGTGCGCAGCAGGAAACAATCTGCAATGTCATTGCTGTTGCGTCGAAGGCCTGTTTAAGGATGGATTCCAATAGTCTATCCTGAGTATCCTTCAATGCAGTCCCTCCCTCAATGGGAATCGTTGTTCGCTTTGAGACGGCACAGACCATAGCGTCCACTTCGGGAAACGCAGGCGTTCCTTGGTCGCTGGTTCTAGAGGGTATAGGGCTTCCAAGGCTCAACCCCCTTTGAAGCTGGCCTCCGGGGCATCCCACTCTAGGTCAATCAGTTCCTGGATGGCTTCCATCATTTGGAAGTAGCATGAGGCTTTACGAAGGGACACCAGGATGGGGTTCTTCTTTGGTTCCGCCATAGGATCCGTGCCTGGAATACCCAGCGTCTTCAGAGTCTGGGAAACAAGGGCTGGTAATTTGTCCTTGTGGAAGAAGCAAAGCATGGTTCGGTATGGTTCCATTCCTGGAGGGATTTCTCCTTCTTCCAGGGAGTCACCATCATCTGAGGTGTCTGGGTCCCTGTCAAGGAAGTTCTTGGTTAGGAAAGGCATGTCACGAGGCATCCGAGCAGGGCCAGGAGAATCTCATGATTCCGGCAGTGGTTGAGCCCAGAGCACAGCCAGGGCTGATTGCGCCTGAACAAAGGCTTGAAGCCCTTGGAAAAATTCTAACCAGGAGAAGGTCCCTGGGTCCATGTCAATCCCAGGGGAAGTCGGAGTAGGGGCCCCAGAGGCGCCCTCTTGTGGAGAAGCCATCTCAGAGATGCATAGATCTGTGGAGCTATTGTAGGTAGTGGTTCCAGACCCATTCCCGGACAGTAAGGGACCAAGCTTTGGTTCCCCCTGGGCTTATTCGCAAGGCTGACATAGGCAGGACTCCAGTTCAGGCTGCGCGGTTCTTATGTGGCAGGCTGTGCAAAGAGAGTGCCTTCTGGCCTTCTTGGGCGCCGGTGCCATTGTCTCTATGTGTATGCGCATGTATAGTTGTAAGCGCGGCTGTGCGTGTAGCTAAGCGCACAGATGCACTCAATTGTACGCGTGATGCGTGGCTCAGTTGTGCATGCCGCTGTGCACGCATCGCTATTGGACGTGTGCAAGTTAGGCTCATCGGCCACCTGGCCTGCCCTGCACGTACCACCGGTCGAGAAGGGAAGATGGTGCAGACGACCCCCGCGCGAAAGATGGCGCCACCTGAGGATCTCCACATGTGTGGATTCTTGCACCAGATCGGGGCCTAGCCCAACCAAGCCTGCTCAACCCTGACGACAGGTTGCAGGGTTGAGCAGAAGAAGGAATAGGTACGGCAATCCGAGCTCTGGAGACCGGAGACCTGAATTTAAAGATTTCTGCTTACCTGGTCTCGGCACTTACCGATCATGTGCCGGACGGTCTCCAGCTGCAGGGGGAGAGGGAATTACCTTCACTGCCATGCTCGGTTCTGCACCTGCTGCCTTTCAGCCACTCTTGGGGCTAAGTCCACACCGGGAACCGGCTACCGTACTAAGGCACACTTCTGAGGGATATCGGAGATCATCTCAGGAATTCTCGACTGGGGGAGGGACCCTCAGGTATCACTGCAGGAGAGCGGGGCTCGATCTTCTTTAAGGTAATTTTGTCTTGCTGTAATTTTTCTAACACTGTGTAGTGTGTGGGGTAGTGTCCGCATCTGCTAGGAGACTGAGAGATACTGAAGAGCTGAGGTTACTGCAGGGGTATATCTAGAGTGATGTCAGCTTTGAAATCTGACTCCGTCTCCCATCTGCTAGCAGAAGAGCATATAACCCACTGGTCCTGAGTCCATCTGGCTACTCCCCAACATGGGCCACGGGAGAAAGGAATACAGCAGCTTGTCCTCTGGCCATTACTGCATGAGAATCTCTCCTGCGACTGAAGAATCGAGGAACCTTCTCGTTGCGAGAAGTCACCAGCAGGTCCAGAAACAGAAGATCCCAGTGATTCACCATGAGCTGAAATGCCTTGATTGACAATTCCCATTCTCCTGGTTCCAGACTCTGCTTGCTAAGAAAGTCTGCTCTTAAATTGTCTTTTCCTGCAATGTGCGAAGCTGAGATCTCCTGAAGATTCACTTCCGCCCATTCCATCAGTTGGTCTATTTCCTGCGACACTTGCTGACTCTTGATTCCTCCCTGCCAATTGATGTAGGCCATTGTTGTTTTGTTGACCGACATTATCTGGACCACTCAACCCTGCAACCTGTCGTCAAACTGCAAGTATGTCAACTGGACCACCCTGGCTTCCAGCCAATTGATGTTCCAAAGAGACACTTCTGCACTCCAGCGCCCCTGTGCTGTCAGCTCCTGACAGCGAGCTCCCCAGCCTTGGAGGCTCGCTTCTGTTGTGAGTACTAGCCCATCCTGTGAACTTAAGGAAAACCCCTTCCTTAGATGCTCCGCTTTTAACTACCAATGCAACTGAGTGCAAATTTCCATTGGCAGGTGGAGCTGAATCGAATAGTCTTGAGACTGTGTGCTTCAATGAGACAGCAGAGTGTGCTGAAGAGGACTTATATGTGCCCTCATCTACAGCACCACCTTCAGGGTTGCCATCAATCCAAGCACCTGTAGATAGGACCACACTGTCGGGCATATTGTGTTTGTCAATAGATGCACCTGTAGATAGGACCACACTGTCGGGCATATTGTGTTTGTCAATAGATGCACCTGCACCATCAGCTTCTGAATATGGCCCTCTGGCAGGAATACCCTGCCCTGTTCTGTGTCCAACCAAACACTGAGATCTCTAGTGACTGAGACGGCCAGAGATTACTCTTGGCCAGGTTCACGACCCAACAAGGAGATCACCTTGCATGAGACCCATAGGCTCTCTTCCAGATACTTGGCCCAAATTAGCCAGTCATCCAAGTACGGTTGTACCAGGATTCCATCCTTTCTCAACTCTGCCGCCACCACTACCATAACCTTGGAAAAAGTTCTGGGTGCGGTAGAAAACCAAAAGGAGGCACTGGAAATTGATAATAACACCCCAAAACTGCGAACACAGAAATCGGTGATGCTCTAGTTGGACAGGAATATGCAGGTATGCCTCAGACAAAGCCAGAGACATCAGGAACTCCCCTGACTGTACTGCTAATATCACTGAGTGCAAGGTTTCCATGCGAAAATGAGTCACACGCAAATAACAGTTGACTCCTTTGAGATCCAGGATGGGACGAAATGAGCCCTCCTTCTTGGGTAGAATGAACTAAATGGAATATCAGCCCACATTTTCTTCAGACGTGGGAATTGGAACCACAGCCCACAGGCTGAGGAGTCTTGATCGTGCACACTCCACTGCCTGTCTCTTCTGCAGAGTTGCAGGGAGACACCATGAACATGTCCCGAGGAACACTGCGAAACTCCAGTACATAGCCATCTCGTATCACCTCCAGAACCCACTGGTCTGTTGTGATCTCGACCCACCTCTGATAAAAAAAAAAATAAGAGAGGTGACCTATCTGCTGCTCCTGGTCAGCACACCTTCATTGGGAGGCTCGGAGTGCTCCACTACCTGAGCCTGCTCCCCATCTGGACTGCCTGGGATGAAAGGACTCAGATCTACCCAAAGGTTGAGTCCTCTGAAAAGCCGCTCCTCTGTAGGGCCAAAAATGTCAGAACCCCCTAGTATGACCTCTCGAACTGAAGGATCGCAGCACTTGTTTCTTATCCTCTGGCAATCGAGGAACCGGGGACTCACCCCACTTTTTGGCCATTTTCTCCAACTCACTCCCAAACAAAAGCGAACCTTTAAAGGGCAACTTCGTAAGTTTATACTTCAAAGTTGTATCAGCTGACCAATTTCACAGCCATAGCTGATGCCTAGCCGCAGCTACCAAAGCTACCCCTCTGGCCGAAGTGCGGACCAAATCGCAGCCTGCATCTGCCAGAAAGGTGGCTGCTGGTTCCATCACTGCCCTGAAATTTACATCAAACTCATCGACCTGCTACGAAAGCAGCAAACTAGAGCGAGCCACCAGGGAACAAGTGAAACAACAAGAAGCTATCTGCAATGTCATTGCCATTGCCTCAAAGGCCTGCTTAAGGATAGCCTCAATTCTTCTATCCTGTGCATCCTTCAAAGCTGCTCCCCCTTCGGGAATAGTCGTCCGCTTGGTAATGGCACAGACAAGTACATCTACCTTCGGAAAACACAATTGCTCTCTCGCAACCGGATCCAGGGGTAATAGTCCAGCCAAGACTCATCTCCTTTAAAAATTAGCTTCCGGGGTGCCCCATTCAAGATTAATTAATTCTTGAATAGCCTCCTTAATAGAGAAGAAACATGAGGCTTTACGCAAGGAAACCAGAATACGATTTTTCTTTGGCTCAGACATGGATTCAGCCCCAGGTACTCCCAGTATCTTCAATGTCTGGGAAATTAGATCCGGTAAATAATGTCTATGAAAAAGTACCAACACAGTTCTATAAGGTTCCAATCCCGGAGGAATCTCCCCATGCTCCAAGGAATAAGGATCAGTCTCATCACCTGTGCCATCCGGATCCCTATCAGGGAAACTGCCTCCAGGCATACTCTGACACTTACCCGCAGCACCAGGTATACGGGATTTCACTGTTTGTGACTGAATAAGGTTGGCCAGGGCCAAGGATTGCGCCTGAAGAAAAGGCTGCAGTCCTTGAAAAAATTCCAGCCAGGAAAAATCTGAAAGATCCATGCCAAAACCCGGGGACAGGTGTCCTGTACCCACTGAACTACCTTTCCCCGCTGCCGAACCAGTTAGGGGAGCCTCAAATTCAGGTGACCCTTCTGGTAGCTCTTTCTCCAGTCCTGCATCAGGTGCAGAAGAACTGGGCTTAGTAAAATCAGAGGGGGGCAACTCCCCCCTGAGCCTCCAAACAGCGCTGACTCAAGTAAGAAAGCGAGGCTGAGATGCCTGAATATGACATTGCCACGCATAGGGCAAGGGGCTTAGGTTTCTTTGCTATAGATAAGGTGCACAATACTGCCACAATGAGCACCCAACTTGAGCGCTGACAGGACCCTCAGGGAATGCATGTGTATGCATGTAAAAAAAGTCACGCGTGTGCGCGCACAAAGGGGCACCCTTTTAGGCGCTATGTGCCTAACTAGGTGCCCAGGCAGGTGCTCAAATAGGCGCATAACAGGCCACACAGTCGGGCGCACAGGGCTCGATCCGACGGAATTGAAGAGGGCAATCTACAGTGCACGAAGGCGCTGTGGCAGCCTACCACGCATGACCCAGCCGAGCCTCGGAGCAGGGCCTAGCTGCAAGGGCTGTCTCCCCCGTACACCACCAGAGGTGGGAATGGCCATCGGATCAGTCGCCAAGAACAGAGACCGGGGGAGGGGGGGGGGAGAGGAATGCCTACTCAACTCCCTTTTTCTTGGTCATGAAATTTGGTTTTTAAACTTTATATAAGTTCAACCTATCCCGGCTGAGCACAGTCTCCGGTTGCGGGGGATGAGGGTATATACCTTCACCGCCACGCTCCGCTTCCTGCACCTGATTGCCTTTCAGCTGTTTTGTTTTTTTAACAGCTAAGTCCATGCCAGCTAAAAAGCCAGCTACCAGACCAAAGCACTCATCTGAGGGACCATGGAGATCACCTCAGGAATTCTCAACTGAGGAAGGGCCCATAAGGTATCATCACAGGACAGTGGCGGCAAATTAATTTCCTCCTTCTTTTCTCCTAAACTTTAAAGCAATCCCCAGTAGGGAGATGCACGTCCACCATCTGCTGGAGACAGAGAATATTGGCAGGCTGATGTCACTGCAGTGATACATATAGTGTGATATCAGCTTTGCTCCGTCTCCATATGCATAACCCATAGTGTGATATCAGCTTTGCTCCGTCTCCATATGCATAACCCATAGAAAGTTTTCTATGCTTAAATCCTGCCCCGAATAGGAGTAGTACCAAATACAATTCAGGGATACTGGAGAAGAATGGATGGAGAGGTACTAGAGCCATTAGGTCGTGACACCAAGAAGCAGCCGCAGTTGAGGGTGAAGAGTATTTGCTCAGGAGCCCGGGCAGCTGGTTAAAGGTGAATGAGCAGTTACTGTAATTTGAGTGGTGAGACTAATAAAAGTAGTAGTGGTGTGGGGGATGGGTGAGGTGTCGTTGGAGTAGGATTAATGAACATCGCAGGACCATACGGAAAAGAGTGCCTCTTACTTTGCATGCAGGTACCAAGAGAGAAAAAAACAAGATGACAGCAAGATTTTAGCTTTCAAACCGCAGAAACATTTTTTTTTCAAATACACCCGACAGAAAAAAAAGAGCCTCTTGTTTATAACTTCTACGAAACTAAACAGGCAGACGTACAATTCTGTGCAGAAGACTCGCCTCCAACAACCTGTACGGCGCCACCTGGGCACCACGGACTGCCCTACGCTTCCCGGATTGGGCCTCGGGTTGCCTACGTCACGCCGTAGCTCCTTCTCCCTTATGACGCCCCTCGCCCCGCTTTGAGAGTTCACTTTCCGTGAAGGCTGCGCATGCCCTGCTCTCTATGGCACTTGGAATGACGTAGGTGATTGAAGCGTTTGCGTGCGAGAGGCATCCCCAGAGCGAGGAGGAAGCGGGAGGCGGAGGGGGGAAAAGATCGCCGGCAGCTCGCTTTCCGTGGACCCGGGCTCTGCTGGCGGGGAGGGTGAGTCTTGTCAGGAGGGCGCTGCTGGTCACTTCTTCCCGACTGTCACCTTCGGGCTCAGTTTCTGAACTGGCGGCCGGCAGGCTTATAGGTTCGGGTAAAACGGGGCCGGAAGCTGAGGCCCGGATCCCAGACTTGAGCTGGCGGAGTGCGCTGTGGTTGGTGGCAGGCGGAGCTCAGTGACGCGGTTGTCGCCATCTTTGATGTGGGTAGGGTAGCTTTGGGTCGTCCTGACGAGTTTCTTCTAGCCTGCTGCAGCAGATAATCTGAGCGTGGCATATTATTTTAATTACACCCGTTTGGTAGTTGAGTAAACTTGTCGATCGCTGCTGAGTGCGCGTGCAGGGTGTTTTTTTTTGTTCACGGAATCTGTTTTGAAAGCACTAAATCCACTGAAGCTATGGATAAGTAGCGTTCTCTCATTTTCTGTTTTAATTTGCGTGAGTGGTTTTGTTTAAGGGCACTGCCTTAGTTGGACCAAGATGACCGATTACAAACCCCTTCAAACAGTATCTATACCTGTATCCCCCTTTCGAGTCTGTCCTTATGCTACATGAAACTGAGATGTAAATGTAATGAGACTTTATTAAACATTGATTTTAATCCACTTTGAGACCAGTTTAGAAAAGGTGTAATATCAAACGTTTAGAAACAAATAAATAGAAGTTTGACTGTTTTAAAACTCAAGCGATTTATTGCTACCTGACATTTTGTGGCCCATTGGCATTTTGACAGCTCTAAAACTTCGTGCATGACATTTGCAAAGACAGAGTGCAGCCAGAAAGTTATTGTAAATTGAGGTCTCAGAGACTTGGCAGATGCTTATAGCTATTGATTTATGGGTTAAGGGAAGCCAGGGTTCAAATCCCGCTGCTGCCACTTGTGATGTTGGGCATGTCAGTTCACCCTCCATTACCTGATTTACTAAGGCTTTTCTCCAATTCAGTCAGTGTCTAAAGGAAGATAGCTTGATGAATCAGGCCCTTAAATTGTGAGACCTCTGGGGTCAGGGATTACCTACAATACCTGAATGTAATCCGCTTTGAAGAGTCTGAAAAAGTGGAAAATAAATACATTAATTAAGCCCATTGTCTCAAGTCAATTTTGTATATCATTGCTCTGCTATGAAAGAAGGCCCTTGATTTTCAGATTAACCATTTTAACAATCTTGGCTGTGTTCATTTTAATAAGGTGCAGGAACTTCTATCCTTAAGTGCTGCAGACAGGTCTGGATTTCAGGACATCCACAATGAATATGCCTCTCGTTCCTTGGGGTAGTCTATAAACCAGACCTATTTGTGGAACTCGAGGACAGGCATTGCTTACCCAGTGACTGCCTGCAGGTTTGGCTGATTTCTGATGAGCCATGCTGTGTGCACTGTGACATTTTGAATGGTAAGACACTGGTGGTAAAGCAATAAGTAATATAAAGCATTTGGGAATTTTTTATTTGGAGGCATTGTATAAATATATACTTTTTTCAATATTTAGAAGTGCCACAAGGAACAACTTCCTCACTCTTCAGTTGAAAAGTTTTGCTGTCCTTGCACTGCATGCACTGACCGTGCACCTGAAATATAGCCTATCAAGCAATCTGATTAATAATACAATTCATTTTTCATAGTGCTGCAGGCTGTACACAGCAGTGTACAATGGTGATATTTATTCAGGTATAAGTAGAGCTTACAATCTAAATGGGCACCCAAAGCAGCGAGAGATAGCGACTTGCCCAAGGTCACAAGGGGTGTCAGTGTGCAAGTGGGATTTTAACCCTAACTTCCCTGGTTCCCAGCCTAATGTTCTGGACATGCCGCCTCTGATTGGGCGATGGTCCCCGGTGGCTTAATATATGCATGTTGTGTAAATGGAGAGGAAAGGAAACAAACAAAAGGAGAACAAGTGTATGGGTAAGGACTTTGCACTGCGTGGGGTCCAGTAGCAAGATTTTCAGTGCCTTCCAGTAGGAAAGCAATATTGAGACTTCACTCTAATTTACATTGGTGAAAACTGAATCACCATATCCATAGTCACCTCCCTGAAGATCAGTGGGCTTCTCAAATGCTGCAGTTAGGAGTAGTGTGGCTTGTGTACGCCACATATATTCCCAAAGCTCTGTTCACTCTTTTTTTTTTTTCTCTTTTGCTGGTTTTCTTTTTGTCTTCACTGCATAATGCATTTTTATCTTTTCATTCCCTCCAATGGTGTGATAGTAAGTGTCCAAAACTAAAAAAAAACAAAAAGCAAACACTAAAATCATTACTGAAATTCTTTTTGTAAACTTAAAGCCAAAACTAAAATTTGGTACAAGATGTGCCATGAAATTCTCCCATGGATCTCAGTGCCACGTGGCCAGCATAATTCCTCTCCTTTTCTCACACAGTGGTAGCTGAGGCAAACCCAGGTAAATAAAGGCAGTAAAACGAGACACCATGCTGAGATATTTCTGGCTGCTTCTGATCTTCTGCCATCCCTCCCAGTGTACTCTGGGTTTTGTAGTTCTAGGCCTGGAGGAAATGCCAGTCTGTGTAGGATGTGAGAACTATCGAAAGGCAACAGACGGGCCTGCACCCAGGCCAGGAATGTCCCAAATAGAGGGAATGAGAACCTGTGGTCCCTTTGTAACTTTAGTAAATTGTATTTTGCTTGTAGGCCTTCAGATATTTGGTGTTTTTATGAAAATTTTAATTTTTTTACTTAAGTTTTTTGGGAGGTAATTTTAATCTGTGTTTCCACATTGCTGTCACTTTGTCTTGGTTTGCTTTTTCAGTTATTTCAAATTAAAAGTACATTTTATAAATACTTATTAGAAGCTCTATGTACAGTGTTTTGTTTTTTTTCTCCCATTCCCATCACAGCCCCAGGACTTTTCCCTTACCTAGAACAGTCCTCCACACTCCCAGCACAGTCCAGTATAGCCCCAGCACTCTTCCCTCACCCAGCAGAGCCCGCCACAATCCCACTACTCTCCCTTCCAAACAGTCCCAGAGCTCTCGCCTCCATACTGACTCTCGGGCCCTGCTTCTCCCGGAAGCCCCAGGACCTGCACTGACACTGTTCATGGTGACCACCACCAGTACATGGACTCTAGGGCTCACACGGGCATTCAGTCATCTGATGGCCCAAGAATTCGCCCCACTGCTCCACCTTCTGGTGGCTTCAGTGACTGTAATAACACTCTGCTTCCTGGTGAGCACAACGGTGCTTCAGTGGCCCAGGACCTGCATCAGCAGCACGCCTGCAGTTCTTGTGGTGACACTCTGCTTCCTGGGCCTGCACTGTACCTAGTCTCCCCATAGGCCCCAATTTTTCCATCAAGGTTGTTCTTTCAGTTTCAATTGTTAATCAGAAACCCTGATAATTGATTTATTCACCTTTCTAAACTTGTGCTCAAGGCGAGTTACAGTCCAGGTACAGTGGGGTAGGCCCTTGTCTGAGAGGGATTACAGTTTAAATTGGTACGTGGGGCAATGCAAGTGACTTTCCCAAAGTCCCAAGGAGCGGCTTTCAAACCCTGGCGTTCCTTGTTTTCATCCCATTCCTCTGACCCCCTAGATCATGACACTTATTTGTGTTTGCACTTGTCTTTTTTTCACAGCATACATTTAATTGTCCAGCAATGCTGTTAAAAACAAGTTCAAGGTTGTACAAACCACCCCAGTGCCACATTTAGGGAAAAACTGTCATCTCTGAGGGGAATGAGTATAATTGTGACTGTCTTAAATACAGGGGAAACACTTCCTCCATTACTACCATGGCTCTGTCATCCTGTACGCTGCTGTCACATCGACGTTCTTTTTCTGGTCGCTTGTATTTATCGCTGGCGGCTTGTAGAGCTGAAGGATGCAAGCATTCAGAACCGTGGCATTACCGGAGAAAGCTTTTCTGTCCAGATTATATTACTCCTCTGATGGAGGCCAGTTTGGGCCTAAATACAGCATTGGAGAGAGATGTTTGGACCATTTGAGTACGAGTAATCATTCACAAGTAAAGTGGTGCTTCCCTAAGGGCTTCCCAAACCTCTGCTGGTGAGCCCTCTGCCAGTCCGGTTTTCAGGCTATCCACAATGAATATGCACGGCAGAAATTTGCATGCATTGGAGACCCAGGGCAAGTCCTGGAATAGAGGATGGAGGTCATATTTTATTTTAAACTTTGATATCTTTTCAAAGGTAAAGCTAAAAGACGAGATCTCAAGAGGACATCAGTCACTTCTTCTGCAGCTGTGATATCTGAAGAGGGACTTTTGTGGTCTTGAAAACTCATGTATTACATTTTTTGTTGGTCCTTTTAAAAAGGTACCACAGCCTGTAGGAAGTGTGTTTGCTGGACTTCAGGGTTTTCATATAAATTAGGTCTATGGGACCCAGCCCCGGATTCAGAGAATTGACAGTAGGCCACAATTGTAGCCTGGTGTGCATTTAGTTTGCCACTGACCGCATAGAAACAGAAGATGATGGCAGATAAGGGCCATGTAATCTGCTCAGTCATTCCTGGGTGCAGCGCCACAGACCTCAACTGGATCTCTGGCCCTTCAGCTCCACTGCTTCTCATAGTGCTGAATTTAAAACCCAAGCAAATGGGGACGACTTTCCTGTTTTCAGGAAGTTGATTACGAACCTGCTTTTTGCATCCTAGGAAAAGACTGACGTACTGGACTCTGGAATGGAATGCAAAGGTACTTCCACCAGCGGGAAGGTGAATCAATATGTGGAATAATGGCTTTCAGAAGTTCAGCCAGGATGATGGCATCCTCATTTAGCAGGCCGCCTGGCCTGTATGAGCTAGATTTTCCCAGTCTTTTTATTCTTTTGAAGAATGAGTCTGATAAGGGCCGCATTTAAAGATGGTAGTATTTCTCCCTCACACGCAGAATCACTGGATGTGTCAGTCAGTGGATCAGTAACACGATTCTGCTCTTAAACCATCCAGACCTGGAGGTTTGGCCAATTTTAAATAACCAGTTGTTTTCCCAACCCCTTGTGCCGGGTGTAGGATATTTTTCAATTTATGTTCGTCCTGTTCACTAAGCCGTGGCAGCTTAATATCTTGCAAAATAAAATTCTGCTGTCTTCATACCCAAATATGCTTCTTTATTCAAGGCATTAAAATGATTAAAAAACAAACAAACATAAGTGATATCTTCCTCCTGGAACCTTTTCTGCTCTCAAGATATCTGTAAGAGCTGCGATTTAAACTGGATCTTCTGCTTCTCCTGTCTTATTTCCATACAGGTGAAAACTGGGCCTTGTGCCTTGGATATAATATTTGGTGCTTTTTGCTGAAAGATTAAGAATTATCCTAGCATCTTTTTTGCCATTATAAGTTGACTAGAACGCATGCCCATTTTCAATGCTGATTATTGCCCCTTAAAACTGCTTTAGCTGTTTCCCAGATGTGAGAGAGCTGGTGTAGACTTGAAGTGCCTTCCTTCCACCTCTGCTGAAAGAAAACTTGTGATGTGTCCGAGTAAAGCTTCCCGGGTGAATTCCGAATGGAGCGCTTGTTTATTTTGTGCAGTGGGGAGGCTCAGTTGGTGAAACAGTGGCATGATGCGATGAAGGAGCAGTTCTCTCGGCAGGCCTGTTAAGCAGATAAATTGGGATGAGGAAATCGAATCTGGAAAAGATTTTCTGAGATGGTGTCCTATCTTTTTCTAGATCCATTGTGAAATTAAAATCTCCTCCTGGTGTCCTCATGTTATAATCAAATTCCAGTTATTTTAGCTGATAAATGCTAAAAAAAATTAAAAAAAAAAAAAAGGGCTCCAAAAAACTCCCGAATGAGAGCGCTTACTGGGAGCATAAACATTAGGCAGGAGGAGTTTCTGGTTTTTCAGCCTAACACCTTCCTGTGATGTATCCACCCCCGTCGCATCCTCTGAGGGGAAGAGACCCCTGTGCTGAAACGGGGACTCCTGCCTTCCCATTGCTCTAGGAAGAGACAGACGCTGGGCAGCCCGGCCGGGTCTCTGGCAGGAGTGCGCTCTGGAGAGCTCTGCTTTTGTGAAGAAGAGAAGGGACTTCTCCCTCTTTCAGGGATGAAGGAGTCCCTGCTCTGTTAAAGGGTGGAGGGCAAATTCCAAGTCACCTGCTCTGGGACAAAGTCTGCGCCTGCGTTTTTGCTCAGGGGCTTTATACCAGTTTTTGAAGAGAGCGCACGCATGGATGTTCCCTTTGAAGCTTGCCGCACGTATGAGGGGAGCGCCCTCGCTTGCTTTTTCCGTGGGTAGATTTTTCTTTTATTGCTGGTAAAGTGTGCGTAAAGGTTTGAAAAACACCATCTGCATGTCTTCCCCCCTCCGGACTTAGCCAGGCCCCTGGGAACGCGTCCCTTCAATGTGGCGAGCAGCCTGCACGTACTGAGGGAGCGTGGGTGTCAGACCGCTGATTTTAACTGATGATTTTATCCAGGCTCAAAGATCTAGAAAAGGATTCTCCAGCCTCGGCAGCCCCCAAAACCTATCGTCTGTTATCCTTCCATGGGAAATAGTGCGGTAAAAGAAAGTCCTGAATGCGTACTCTCTGTACTTTAGGAATTTGCCTTGTCCACTATGGAGTATTGCAGTGCCCTATGTATAGTTTACCTAAACGTCAGGTGAGGGCATTGCAGTTGGTGCTGAATGCAGCTGTTCGTCCGTTTGTGACGGAGACCCCTTTGAGGGACCACATTACCTGAGGACCCTGCACAGACTCCAGGTCGATCAAAGAATTACATTTCACACTTTATCCTTGGTGCATCGTGCAGTTCATGAGGAGGGCTGGACTACCTAAAGGTGCAAATGTCATGCTGTTTGCCAATTCGGATCTTGTGTTCGGAGGGGGCTTCTTTGTTATCAGTTTCTGGGGGTACCAAAGCTAGATTGCAGGGGACTAGGAATAGAGCTTTCTTGAGAGTTGTCCTTTCTTTGTGGAACAGGCTCCCTAAGAAATTTGTTAACCACAGGATTATAAAGATCTTATGAAAGCAGGTGAAGGCACATTTGCTCCGTGAGGCTTTTGGGTGAGTGTTGAGGTTTTTAATTGTTTTTATGCTGTATGTCCTTGGTTTTATATGTTTGTATTGTGAACTTCTCAGAATAGATGTCTGGTAATTGGGTGGGTAAGGAATCACTGTAAATAAAATAAATAAATATTGGCTGGGAAGTGGTTAAGGCTGCTAGGTGGTGGCGTTTCTCGTCGTAATTCCTACACACACAAACAGAAATACCTATACACTGCACTGAGCTGATATCCACATTTATTGTCACAGTAAAGTGAATATATATAATAATCTAACACTCATAAAAATTGCTATGCACATAAGAATAAGGTATGATGTTATCAAGGGAAAATAATACAAGTATAATAGAAGATAAGATACAAGAAAGTATAGGCAGAGAATAAGTAAATAAAAAAAAAAAGAGAGAATGTTTACAATGTAATACTATATATGTTTATATCCGTGAGATTGACTCTCAGCTGAGATTCGATGGACAATCTTCACTCTAAGGACACCGCACTGGAGCACAGCATGTCGTTGAACATCTTGTGTTACTGCTAGTATGACTTATTGGTCTTGCAGTGCGACTTATGATGATATGTTATCTTTCTTTGTCTGACTTTCCTGTCAATACCCAGTCATCAGTCATACTATTCACTTTTTTCTTTCTCATGCATACTAGTCCTAAAGCAGAGGGGCCCTGCCAGATATTAAGAACATAAGAAATTGCCATACTGAGTCAGACCAAGGGTCCATCAAGGCCAGCATCCTGTTTCCAACAGTGGCCAAACCAGGCCACAAGAACCTGGCAAGTACCCAAACACTAAGAAGATCCCATGCTACTGATGCAATTAATAGCAGTGGCTATTCCCTAAGTAACTTGATTAATAGCTGTTAATGGACTTATCCAAACCTTTTTTAAACCCAGCTACACTAACTGTACTAACCACATCCTCTGGCAACAAATTCCAGAGCTTAATTGTGCATTGAGTGAAAAAGAACTTTCTCCGATTAGTTTTAAATGTGCTACTTGCTAACTTCATGGAATGTCCCCTAGTCCTTCTATTATCCGACAGAGTAAATAACCAATTCAAATCTACCCGTTCTAGACCTCTCTTGATTTTAAAGACCTCTATCATATCCCCCTCAGCTCAAGAAAGGTCAGCAGAATGTGACCTAGCACTCAAAATCTAATGGTTTAGTTTTTCAGAGGAGACAAGGAGCTTAACGGAAAAGAGAAGCCAAAAAACATAACAAATCCTAAATATATATATTCACAATTTATACAGCTCAGTCAGTGGTTCATTTCTCTGGGGCTTAAGTGGCCCACAACCCCTAACATCGAAGTGACTTCACATTTACTGTCCCTATTAATACACTCTCCCTGGCTCAAATATGTATTGAAAAGGTAAATGAGGTTGGAATAAATCTCTTTAATCTTAATTTCTGCATAGGAAGCCTGATCTTGCCGGGGTTGGAGACCGGTCTGTTCACATCTGCACGGGCACAGAGCCTTGCAACAGACGCCAGCGGTGTTTAAAATATTACATTTCAAAAATCCCCAAACCTTTTTCACCTTGTGCACATTCAGACATCTACAAACATCCAGTCTAGGAGAGTCACAGTGGTCGTCTACGTATTTAGCATTTCCTAGAGTGTCCAGGATTTTATGTCCTCTGTTTTTGCAAGATCCTAATTGTGGCTGGGTAAATGATCGTGCATTTGATTTTTTCTCTTTTTGAGTAATTCTCCTTACCAGGGAGATTTTGTTCTTCCTTTGGCAGTCACTCCTGCCAAGTGATTTTGGAACAGGAATAGTTTATTATTATTGTGAACAAGTGTGGGAATGAGCTGTTTGTCCTGCCCCATCCAAGTTTTACAGAAACAACTGTAACGTAGTGCATTACGTTCAAAGTAAATCTAAAACAGTAATGTTAATGTTAAATATTGGGTGACGAAGCCAACCAAGAGACTATAGCGATTGTCGCTCATGGCTCATTGTCCTACTAATCTGGGTTATAATAAAGCAAGCAAGGGCTAGATTTAACAGACAGAGTGGCCGCCCAGGAAGGGAAGGTTGAAAAGAGACTGAGGAATTGGCGAAAATGCCGACAGTCCTGAACGAAGTTCACCATGTTCTGTTCAGTTATTGAAAGAAAAACGTAGTAAGTAGAGTGGGCAGTGCCATGCTTTCTGTTTCTGGTGTGATATAGTAACTTTGTTTTTTCCCTGGTCCCAGCCAGTTTAACTTTTTTATTTTTTTAAATGCCAAAGTTTGTTTCTGAAATTGGCAGGTACCAATGTGAGAAGATTTTGTGCTTCCCCCCCATCCCTTCTTCAGTCCTTCTGGCCGCCAGTTTGATAGAAAAATGATCAAATCGGTTTGAAGATGAAGACATATTTTTAAAAAGCTCATGTGGATTTAAATGAAGAGCAGACAAAGATTCCAAATTACCTGACCCGGTAAATAACAGTACAAAGGATACATTTAATGGTCTATGCAGACTCCAGACGTCTATAAAATCAGATTAGCGAATTAGACTGTAGGGCACTAAATGAAGAGACAGGCATCTTGGGGATGTGGTGGGAAAAGCATAGCCAAGGGGACACTGAGCCCAGTTCAAAATATATCAAAATGAGATGGAGGGCTGGCACTCTTTATTAAGGATGGCTTGCAGTCATGTAGGATAAAAGCTTTGCAGGCAATAAACCTACATCCTCCTGACCAGCATGGGGAAACGGAGATTAGACTGGCAACTACAATTGGATATACTGTAATAATGGGGTATTTCAGTTACTCCAGTATCGATTGGGTGACTGTCTCATTGTCTTGGAGATCAAGTTTCCAGATAGCATAAATGACTGCAGATAGATAATGTGCATAATCTGGGTATTGCTTACTCTGTCGCTCTCAAAAATGCATATTTGTTATGCTTTTTCCAGATGTGAAGATCACCACCTCATACATCTGGGAATGAGCAATAAAGGATGGGTCATCCTCATTTATCTATTTATCCCAATTTGATTGCCTTATTAACGCTACTCAAGCCATAAAATTATAGCAGTCAGTTACATATTTGAGTACATAAACCAACTTAAACCACAAACTAACAACCCGTCCACCCCTCTTGTTGGTTCTTCACCCACCCGGAATGGTTGCTGTCGAAGATAGGATGTGGGGCTCTGTGGACCATTGATCTGACCCTGCATGGCATTTCTTCTCTGCCGTGGGCTTTAATTTCAGCCGGATCTAACCGCTACTGTGCTACAGCTTCTTTTTGAGAATGTTTTCCACTTCTGCTGTTTATTATTCTTTAATGTTTTTCTTTGACTTAAATCTATTGTTTTACAGCTTTTCTGATTCCTGCCTACACCTTCTCTCTTTAAACTCCTTGTCTCTCCTGGTAGCAATGCTAGCAAGGTTAATTGTCCCCTTAGCATGGGATGCAGTATGGATGCAGTCCAGACCGTGAGTTGAGCCTCCTGTTCAGCAGATGGAGACAGACAAAAACTGAAAGGGTATCCTATATCAGAACAGAGCCTACACTGCATCCCTTCAGTATTTCTGTCTCCAGCGGATGCAGGCAGCTGAACCTGTGGCTCCCTTCCTTTTCTCAATTTCTTTCTACCTGTGAGATTGTTCCTTCTCCTGTGTTGTTGTCTATCAGATCAAGCAAGTATTATCTTATTTCTGTGCAAAAAAAAGTCAAAGATCCAAAACTCCTGCTTTGGGAGACAGCTCTGTCTCCTCGCTCTTAGGGGATCCTAGGGGGGGGGGGGGTTGCCCCTTGTTATATAGCCTAGGACCCCTTTTCCCTGTGACCTGCTTGTCTGCTGGGGCGATACTGGTGGTCCAGTCACTCCCCCTCCTTGCTTGTGCTGCCTTACAGGATTTAACAGGGAAGCTCAATTCCCCTGCCTTCATTTAAGTTTACCAAAAAAAAGGCAAGAAACAAGCGAATTCAGCACCTTTTGTGCACGGATAGCAGCACAGCAGAGTTGTTCTCCTGCCTCTGCTGCTGGGGCAGCACAGCTCAGCTGATTCTCCCTCCAGCGGCTTTTCTAACCTGCCTTCATGCCGCGATCCAGTGGCTGGCCAACCTACGGGGAGCCTGCAATTCGGCTCTCCTGCTACGGGCTCTGCTCTCACTGTTTGCCCGGAAGGGAGGGCCTCTCCGCGGCTGCAACTAAATCGACAGCCTGGGCTCGTTCCCCCAAATGCATGACTAGGCCGTCCTCAGAAAACCGTGGGAACGGCGGACATTTTGGGAGCGGGTTTTTCTTCAGACTCTGGTCTGCAGGACTCAGGAGAGCCAGATTTAACTGTTTCACCGCCGGATTTAAGCCCAGTTAGAGCCCTGGAGGGGATTTTGATCCTTCTCCCCCCTTCCCCCTCCGTGCCCGGGAAATGCAGACCTTGTTTTTCCACAGAATTTGAGCTGTTAATGCACAAATCATATCTAGCTAGTTTGCAGGAACAGGATGACCCTTCGCCAGGTCCCTCCCCAGCTAAGATCCTTTGGGTGCCTGCTCTGCAGCCCCCTCCCATTTCGGATGTGCAGGGCTCGGTCGGGGTCAGAGTGATGCCGGGTCCTTCAGCCCTCTCCCCCCCACAGCCGCTGAGGTCCCTGATCCCAGTCAGGACTCTGACTTTCTCCCGGGTCCTCCACTCGAGGGTGACAACCCGCGTGTTCTCCGTTTGTTCCAAAGGGAAGAGCTGGATCCCCTCATTCCATTTATTTTACAGGAACGGGGAATTGATGTGCCACTTGATGATACTGTTTCAGCCCCTATGCCAGCTAATGTGGACCCGGTCCTGGCGGGACTTAGGGCTCCTCCACGTACGTTCCCGTTCCATCCTATGCACAAGCTGCTGCTCCTTTGAGAATGGGAGTCCCCTGAGGCGGGGCTCCGAGTAGGGAGAGCAATGGACAAGCTCTATCCCTTCCTGATGAATGCCTGGACATACTTAAAGTTCCCACGGTGGATTCTTCAGTCTCCGCTGTCACCAAGACACCACCATCCCAGTGGTGGGAGCCACAGCCTTGAAAGATGTTCAGGACTGCAAACTCGAGCTTTATCTCAAGCGCATCTTTGAAGTCTTGGCCTTAGGAGTCCGGGCGACAATCTGCAGCAGTCTCATGCAGTGGGCAAGCCTCAGGTGGATTCAACAATTGCTCAGCACCCAGGACCTCCTGTCTGCAGATGCGGATCAGGCAGAAAGGCTGGAAGGCAGCAGTGACATATGGGGCTGATGCCCTTTACGATTTGCTCCAAGTGCAGGCCAAGGCTATGGTTTCTCAGTGTCAGCCAGATGCCTCCTTTGGCTCTGCAATTGGGCAGCGGATTCCTCTTCCAAGTCGCAGTTGGGCCACTTCCTTTCAAGGGTAAGTTGCTTTTTGGTGAGGACCTTGAACAGCTTATTAAATCCTTGGGAGACAACAAGTTTCATAAGCTGCCAGAGGACTGACCGCCCAAAACAGTCCAAGTCTTTCTTCCCTTCGTGCTCTCGTTTTTGGGGGCAATGGTGGTATAATAGCAGAGCGTGGGGATTTTTTCCGAGAGGTACCTCCTCCAGATCCCATTCCTGGTCTCATTCCTTTTGTGGTTGCTAAACAGCACTCCACCACCAAGTCCTCGCCCCAGTGAGATGTGGCCGGCCCATTCCTCCATTCCAGACTTAGGTGGACGGCTGTCCCTGTTTCTCGAGGAATGGGTCAAGATTACTATGGATCAGTGGGTCCTAGAGGTGATAGAGAGAGGTTACGCATTAGAATTTGCTCAGGACCTACCGGGCCTTCACATAATTTCTCCCTGTGGCAGCCGGAAGTGGCCAGCGGTCGACCAGACCCTGGGCAGGCTCAAGCGCTCACTGCCATAGTTCCAGTCCAGGTGGAGGAACAAAGGTTCGGCCAGTATTCCATCTACTTCATCGTTCCCAAAAAGGACGGGTCTTTCCGGCCGATCTTGGATCTCAAGAGGTCAACCGGGTTCCCCATTTTCGGATGGAGACCCTGAAGGCTGTGATTGCGGCGGTTTGTGCAGGTGAATTTCTGGCCTCGCTCGACTTAACGGAGGCTTATCTGCACATACCGATATGCCACGACCATCAGAAGTATCTCAGGTTCAATATTCTGGGATAACACTTCCAGTTCCCGGTGCTCCTGTTCGGCCTCGCCACAGCGCCACGCACTTTTACCAAGGTCATTGTGGTAGTGGCGGCCGCTCTCCATCGGGAAGGAGTTCTGGTCCACCCTTACCTGGACGATTGGCTCATTCGGGCCAAGTCAGAGATACTCTGCAGGGTTGCAGTCGACAGAGCCTTGGCCTTCTGACTTCATTCGGGTGGATAATCAACTTTTCCAAGAGCAGTCTACAGCCATCCCAGATCCTGGAATTTCTCGGAGCATGATTCGACACCCAAGTCGGAAAGGTGTTCCTCCCAGGCGCTCGGGCACTCAAACTCATGGAGCAAGTGCGCAATTTTCTCTCGCTCTCGCTACCCACGGCCTGGGATTACCTTCAGGTCCTGGGGGTCCATGGCTTCCACTATCGATCTGGTTCCTTGGGCTTTTGCGCATATGCGTCCATTACAGAGAGCTTTGCTTTCCTGCTGGAAGCCGGTGTCAGAGCAGTTTCGGGCGGTCCTTCCGCTTTCAGACTCTACTATCGCAGACATGCAATGGTGGCTCTTGCTCACACACCTCCTGAAGGGGATGCCCTTACAGACTCCTCAATGGATCATTGTGATGACGGATGCCAGGCTATCCGGCTTGGGTGCAGTTTGCCAGACTCAGGCCACGCAGGGATGCTGATCCCCAGCTCAATCCCACTGGCACATCAATCGCCTGGAGGCCCGTGCAGTTCACCTGGCACTCAAGGTCTTTTTCCCTCTGATCTGTCACAAGGCGGTGCGGGTGCTCTCAGACAATGCCACCATGGTAGCCTATATCAATCGGCAGGGGGGCACCAGAAGTCGCCTGGTGGCTCTGGAAGCCAGCAAGCTCCTCGCCTGGGCGGAACGGCACTTGGATCGTCTGGCAGCTTCTCACATCGCGGGGAAGGAGAATGTTCAAGCCGACTTCCTCAGTCGTCAGCGTCTAGATCTCGGAGAGTGGGAATTGTCCGATGGAGCGATGGATCTCATCGTACGCAGGTGGGGGACCTCTCCTACGTTGACCTGATGGCTACTCTGGACACTGCGAAAGCTCCTAGATTCTTCAGCTGCAGACGGGAACACTGCTACAAAGGAGTGGATGCCCTGGTCCTTGAATGGCCTCACGACATTCTCCTGTATGTGTTTCCCCCTTGGCCTCTGGTGGGAAAAGTACTCAGAAGAATAGAACTTCATCTGGGTCCCGTCATTCTTGTGGCACCCGAGTGGCCCCACAGACCATGGTACGCGGATCTGGTGAACCTCGTGACAGACGGTCCTCTTTGCCTCGGCCACCTTCCACGTCTTCTCCGGCAGGGTCCCGTATCTTTCGATCAGGCAGATCACTTCTGTCTAGTGGCCTGGCTTTTGAACGGAAGCGACTAAGAAAGAAAGGATATAAAGAAGAAGTTATATCCACCCTGTTGTGGGCCCGTAAGCCTTCCACATCTCTCGCTTATGTTCGGGTTTAGAAAGTTTTTGAAAATGTATGTGCCAAGTCCGGAGTGCCGGTGCGCAAGGCTTCGGTATCCCAGGTCCTCTCCTTTCTCCAGAATGGCCTTTCCAAAGGTTTGTCTTTCAACTCCTTAAGGGTGCAGGTTTCTGCTCTCGGACCCTCTTGGGTAGCATTGATGGTTGCGCTTTGGCGGCTCATCTGGATGTCGTTCGTTGCCTCAAGGGTGCGAAGCATTTGACTCTGCCCGTATGGGCTACCTGTCCCTCATGGAGTCTTAACCTGGTGCTTAGGGTCCTTTGTGAGGCTCCCTTTGAACCCCTCAGGCGGGCCACGCTTAAGGATATAACTCTTAAGGCAATTTTTCTTGTTTCTATTTGCTCTGCCAGGAGGGTTTCGGAGCTTCAAGCTTTGTCCTATAGGGAACCTTTTCTCCGTTTTTCGGATTCTGGGTTCTCACTCAAGACGAAGGTTGTCTTCCTTTCACCTCAATCAGTCAGTGGAGCTCCCGGATTTTTTCTTCCGAAGAAATTGCGGACCAGTCTGGTGGTGACCTCTGGCGCTTGGATGTCAAACGAGTTTTATTGCGATATATCTCCAGGTTACAAATGAGTTTCGAGTCTCGGATCATCTATTTGTCTTATGGATTGGTTCAAATAGGGGAAACAAGGCTTCTAAGGCTACGATTGCTCGCTGGTTAAAGGAGGCGATTGCATCGGCATATATCTGTCGGGGCCGGACGGTTCCGGAGAGCTTGAAGTCCCACTCGTTGCGTTCTCAGGCTACTTCTTAGGCAGAGAGTCAGTCAGTCTCTCCGCAGGAAATATGCAGAGCAGCTACTTGGAAGTCTCTGCATACTTTTGCTCGTCATTATCACCTTCATGTGCAGGCACCAGTTTTTGGCTTCTTCGGGCAGCAGGTGCTTCGAGCGGGACTATCTCGGTCCCACCCTGTTTAGGGCAGCTTTGGTAATTCCATGGTCTGGACTGATCCGGGTACATACAGGGAAAGGAAAATTGGTTCTTACCTGCTAATTTTCATTCCTGTAATACCACGGATCAGTTCAGACTCCCTCCCGTGTACTGTCTGTTACGTCCGCTCGAAGTTCTTTTCTTTACAGTTTGTTGGATACCTCGACTGCCTATCATAACTTTAAGGCACCGGAAGCATCTACTAGATGAATGTGGATATACAGAGTTTTGAATTGTTCAATTTATCAGTTTTTTATTGCTTTCTTGATCTTCTACTAGTTATCTTTATCTGCTTTGACAACATTTATACTGAAGGGATGCAGGGTAGGCTCTGTCCTGATATAGGATACCCTTTCAGTTTTTTGTCTGTCTCCATCTGCTGAACAGGAGGCTCAACCCATGGTCTGGACTGATCCATGGTACTACAGGAACGAAAATTAGCAGGTAAGAACCAATTTTCCTATATCGCTGGGGTGATATCAGTGTTATCATTAAAATAAAAATATTCTACCATATAATCAGAGTACGCGATGGGGCCAGTAAGTGTTGGTTTTTTTTTCCTGAAAATTGATATTAGTGACAGTGTACAAATACGCATATCTCTTGCTGTTAATGTTGGAAATGTATTGGTCATTATTTTTTTCTTGATTTATATTTGAATATGTAAATTGCTGTAAAACCTTTGAACTGATGAGCTAAATATGAGAAAACTCTGTAACATCTCAATTTTAATTATTCAGATTTCTATCCTGCCTTTCCAGTTTACTCAAGACAAACATAGAAACATAGAAATGACGGCAGAAGAAGACCAAACGGCCCATCCAGTCTGCCCAGCAAGCTTTCACGCTTTTTTTTTTCTCTCATACTTATCTGTTACTCTTGGCCCTTATTAGTAACTTTTTGGTTCTAGTTTCTTTCCACCCCAGCCATTGATGTAGAGAGCAGTGCTAGAGCTGCATCTAAGTGAAGTATCTAGCTTAATTGGTTAGGGGTAGTAACTGCCGCAGTAAGCAAGCTACTCACATGCTTATTTGTTTACCCAGCCTGTGCCATTCAATCCTTTTTGGTTGTTGTCTGAATATAATTCCTCTTTTCTTTATTCCCCCCTGCCATTGAAGCAGTGAGTTGCACTGGATATATATTCCAAGTGAAGTATCAGGCTTAATTGATTCGGGGCAGTAACTGCCGTAACAGGCAAGCTACACCCATACTTATTTGTTTACCCAAACTATGTAATTCAGTCCTTGCTGGTTGTTGCCTGAATATAAATCCTCTTTTCCTCTCCCCCCCCCCCCTGCTGTTGAAGCAGAGAGCTATGCTGGATATGCATTGAAAGTGAAGTATCAGACTTATTTGGTTTGGGGTAGTAACCGCCGCAACAAGCAAGCTACTCCCTTGTTTTTCGTGAATGCAAATCCTTTTTACCACATTTCCCCCCTGCCGTTGAAGCATAGAGCAATGCTGGACAGTGAGAATGTTTATTGAATAAGGGTATTAATCTCCAGGTAGTAGCTGTCATTCCCGCAAGCTACCCCCATGCCTCTTCTCTTCATTCACATCCTCTAGACTTTATGGATCCACAGAATTTATCCCACGCCCCTTTTGAAGTCCTTCACAGTTTTGGTCTTCCCCACTTCCTCTGGAAGAGCGTTCCAGAGTACAATGTGTATATGTTCCAAAATACAATAGATGTTACAAAACAGTACTATAAATAATATAAAAACATATTCTAATATCGTATAGAAAAGCTGTTAAATAAATAAAATAAATATAAATAGCAATATAGGATTATAAGCATTCAACACCATAAACATAAAGCAGAAAAAGCAAAAACAGTAAACCATGAACTAAAAAAACCATTAAAATAGCACTACTAAAAAGCATAACATAAAAACATAATACAGTAAAAGTGAATCATGTCTCAAACTACTAAGTATCTGTTAAATTTGTTTGAAAAAGTTCAGTAAAAATTATATTTTTGCAATATAATTTTATACTGAACTTTTTCAAAGAGAAGATAGTAGACTATTGGTTATAGCAGTAGGCTGTGAAACAAAGAAGCCAGGATTCAAATCCTGCTTTTGCTCCTTGTGACCTTGGGCAGGTCACAAGGAGCAAAAGCAGTCTTACCTCCAGGTACAAAACTCAGATTGTGAGCCCTCTGGGGACAGGGAAATACCTATAGTACGGAAATGTAATCCACTTTTGAAGCACCTGAAAGGCGGAATAAAAAGCAAAATATAAAAAAAATTGTTGATGGCTGCTGTGATTTATGCCTTGCATATAATGTAAGATCCTTCCCTTTCTTTACTTTGAGCTCTGGTGTGGAAAAGTCTGTCCCTGTGGTATTATGGAATGGTTGCAATTGTCCACATCTCATCTTTACAGGTACTTCATAAACAGACATCTAGAAGTGGAGCTAACCTGGTCCAGGCCTTCAAAAGAACCCAAGTAGAGGCTGCCTGTTTTTCTGAATTGTTTGGTTGTGTCATATAACAGAAAACAGACTTTCTCTTTCTTGCAAGATCTTGCTATTTATTATTAAGTATTTTCAAAGCAGAGCCGGCCTTGTGGTTGTGTCTTGGACACCGCCTCTTGGCGGTAGGTTGGGATCTCTGGTGTCTATGGGTGAAATGTCCCTGAAGTTACACCTAACCCCATAGGGTAATGATTAACAGAACTTGACACTCCCAACCTCTCTCTCTCTCTCTCTCTCTCTGTTCTTTTGCAGTTTGTGAAAAATGCCTAAAAAGAAGACTGGTGCACGGAAGAAAGCTGAAAGTCGCCGAGAACGTGAAAAGCAGCTGCGAGCAGCAAGAGGCAATGTAGATTTGGCTAAACATCCTTGCAATGCGTCGATGGTAAGTGTGTGCGCCCATTGTAAAGCATTTGCTTTCCGTTGTTCAGTAAACGCAGCTCTGAAAGCTTAGTAAATCTGACTATCCCCCTGCGGAAACAGACGGCTGCTCCTTCCATGTCCTATACTGAATTTCCATTTCAGCACTCCAGAAGAATGGATTGAATGTAAGGGGAGCGCTGGATTCCTGAAACTCATGTAACTGCGTAGAGTCCGCAGTAGGGAATGCATGGGATGATGGCTCATTCTATACTCCCTGGATGACAGATGTATCTGTAGCGTTTCCTTACACTCATATAATTTTCTGTGCAGAGTTAACAGTAATTTGAAAAGTCTTGTCTGCATAATATTGTGGGTTGGGGGGGGGGTGCGTTTGAACTTTTTAAGCACTCTTAACCAAAATGTGTACACTCCTTCCCCCCCCATAACAAAAATCAAACTTTAAAAAGAAGTAGAAGGTGTTATGAAAACCATTACTCGGGGCAAACTTGACCAGTTTAACTTCAGTGCACTTTGAGCAGTGTAGAAACGGAGCCCCCCCCCACCCATTGGTGTCGGCTCCTAAGTATACCTTGCTGAGGATCTGGTAGAATATGCAGCCAGCCTGATGCAAAAGGTGTTACCTTGAGCGGCTACTGAACCTGTGCCCAGCGGTAGCCCACGCTTATTTGGTCTGGAAAAGAGAAGATGGAGAGAGAGGTCGAGTAGGGATGGGCTGTCATTTTTATTTGTTTCATTTGGCACGCACTAAATCGAATTAGTGCACTGTTTAAAAAAAAAAATGTAGCGTGTGCTAAAATGAAATGACACACAAAATTAAAAAAAAACAAAACCCTTTTAAAAACTGAAATGAAAAATGTTTGGTGCAGGCAGCTGGTGATGTGTCCTCCTCCATCTTCCCAGAGGAAAGGACAGGGAGCAGTGGGTTTGAATTGCAGCAGGGGGCAGTTTAGCTTAGACATTGAGTGCAGAAGATACTGGAATACGTTACCTAGGGACAGCGTGGAATTTCTAGAGGATCGTTGGAGCAGGTTAGACAAAGGGGTCTGGGATGTTCCTGCCTGAAGGCTGGAAGAAAGGCTGACCTTATCAGTCCCCCCTTCAATCCTGTTTTTAATCTATTTTTGCATTGTTTGGATGCTATTGTGGTTTCAAGGTTAACATGTATACATTGGTCCTAAATGTAGGTTTTTTGTTTTTTTTTTTATTTTACAGGAGTGTGATAAATGCCAAAGGTAATTTCTTTTTTTTTTTATTTTTTATGTTTTTGGTTTGGTAAATTTTTAAAAGAAAACACATACATTTGAAATGTGGTGGTGGAACAATTGTGAAGACTGAGCAAGGACCTGATCTCACATGGAAAAGGGTGCATGAGATGGTGGGAGTCGGCAGAGAGAACCTGGTCAGTAGAAAACTTTAGCTTTGCTGGTCATGTGCTGATTGGGTCTGGTGCAAATTAACCAATTAGTATTGCAGCCTGATAGAGAACAGAAGAGGAGGAAAGCAGAGGGCAGTCTGAGATAACATTAAAAAAAACTCCACAGTGACTATCTAGAAATGTGGGCAGAACCAAGAGGAACGTCAGGCACAGAGAGAAAAAAATTTAAAAAATGTAAAAAAAAAAAAAAAACCAAAAAAAAACCTGGCACCCTAGTGTTGCGAACTGTGGTATCAAAGACGATATTTGATGAGAAAGCGCTTAAAATAAAACCTTAGGTTTTTGTATTTAATAACTTCTTATTTTTCTTTTTATTTTTTCTTCCTGTAATAAAGGCGGCAGAAGAACAGAGCCTTTTGCTACTTTTGCAGTTCGGTACAAAAGTTGCCTATCTGCGCGCAGTGTGGTAAGTCAAAGAAAACAAATATTTAAAATGTAATCGTGACCAGCTGGAAGCCACGTCATTTTCCGTAAAAGCTTTTGGATGGCTCGCAAGCAGTTTGCCAGGCAGATTCTGGCAGTTCCTGAGAGGTTAGATTTTTGGCGGGTTCGGAAAATACGCCCCTCTGGCTGGGGGAACCGGCAGAGGGGGCTGCTTTCGCTGCGAGTCATGCTGCGCGGCTCTTTTTTCAGCGTTTCCGAGGCGCGCGTGGGAAGCGGAAGGACCTCTTTTTAATATTTGCTGCCATTTTTTTTTTTTACTGAAAAGTTGGTGCTCCTATGCTTTATAGCAGCGCGTGCTGGAAATTCCCTGCATGCACCCGCGTTAGCTCCCTGCCCGCCGGGTCCCATCGCCTCGTGCAGATTTGCGGGAACGTCCTCGCATTAAATTGCAGGTCGCCTTGGCGTGGGTACAGCCCGCATGCGCGCGAGGTTACTCGGACCTAGCAGAGGCGTTCCTGAGAGCGGGTTGCATTTCCAGAAGCGTGTGGCTAAAATTTCACGAGAAATTTCTGTGCACGTAGTTCTAGATAAAATTGTGTGTGGGTGATGCTGGTGTGATGATTTTTGAGGCAAACTTACGCGAATAAGCTTGCTTTGAAAATTGGTGTAACTTGTGTGCATTTTTTTTAAAATTTAAATAACTTCTGAAGGATGTTACAAAATCCCCCCTTACAATGTATATTGGGTTACATACTAAAGGGTATTTTTTCACTGGTAACAAAACAAACCACAGATAAACCATACAAGGTCAGTTTTATCCCAGCATATTGCTGTCATTAGGTTTCTTCACGTGCAAAAGTCTCCGGTACAGGATGTCCATTCTCTCTAACGTCTCTGAGTGGCTTAAATGCCCAGGATGTCCACGGCTGTCTTGAGTTGGGGAATCTGTGGCTTTGTTTGCCCAGAAGGCCTGAGGTGGAAAGCAAGCGAAGGACTGCTCAGTATGACCCGTGCAGTCACTCTCCCTGCTCTGATACCACTTTCCTATGAGGCAGGGCTTTGGAATTTGAAGCCGCGCCCTCGTGGGTTGGGCTGTGACAATGTGTGCTTTTTGCTTTTCAGGTAAAACAAAGTGCATGATGAAATCCTCGGACTGTGTCATTAAGCACGCTGGCGTCTACAGCACGGGTCTTGCCATGGTGGTAAGTACGCAAGAGTGGGAAAGGCATTTTGGTGGGCTGGATCCTGTAAAGTCCCCTGCCTGCTTTAGTACAGCGGCACCGTGACTTGGGGGGTGGGGGATCAGGGAGCTGAAGGAGCATTCGGGAATATTGAGTATAAAAGGAAAATTGTTTTATGCTTCTATTGTGATTCTTTGCAGTTTGTGATATACTTTTATTGTATTGATATAAAGAATTCCTAGCTAAAACGTGTTCAAATTCCCCAGAGCCCCCTACTCCCCGTCGTTCTCCTCAGTCCAACTCCTTCCACCCTTCTCAGCATGACTCCAGTACTCCTTTCCCCAGAGTCAGCACAGTCTGACCTGCCACTCTTGAGTCCAGCTTAACCCCTAGTTCTCTATTCCCTTCTCCCCAGCATAATCTCTTCCTCTTGCCAACTTAACCATAGAAATCTTTGATCACCCACTCAGCCCAGTCCCAAAACACTTCCAACCTCCCTCACCAGCCCGACCTGCCAGTTCTCTTCAGTGTTGTTTGCTGCAGTGTTCACCTCCGCAGCTGGAGGGGGAAAGAGCACCAGCGGCCAAAAGCAGAGGCAGAAGTGAGTAAATGAACAGGCGCTACTGTCTGCCTCCCCAGCAATCATTGTGCAGGCACTGGGACGGGAAGGGATTGACAGAGCTCCTGCTGCGAGAGAGAGAGGAGCTGTAGAGCAGCAGGAGGCAGTGCTCATTCCCTGTACGTACCAGGATCAGTCTAGACTGCTGGGTTATGCCTCCTTTCCAGCAGATGGAGTCAGAGAAACAAACCAAAAGAACACCCCCCTATATAACCTGGTGTGCCACTTGCAATCCCCCAGTATATCTCTGACTCCAGCAGATGAAAGAGACATAACCTGCAGTCCTGATCCTCACCATCTTATTACCTCTCTGGGGTACCAGTTTGATTTGGGGGATCATTCTATTGACTAAATTCTGTAGAGCAGCAGGAGGCAGTGCTCATTCTCCCGCTGTTGTTACTGTGACCAGGTTGGGGGTGGGTGGGGGTGAGTGGCTTGTGGAGCACTCATGTGTATGCTAGCCTGTACCCCACCAGTGTGAGCGGTATCCAACAGACCCATTTAAATAAGCATTTTGGATATTATAATAATATATTTTTTAATTTGATATTGTTATAGTGTATTTCATTATTATGTATTGTAACACATATTGAGTATGGGTTTCTGTAGAAAGATTTGACCCAAACTAAAATTATTAGATGTAGGTCATTTCTTCAGGCATGGCCTCGTCTTCAGTTGTTTGAATAAAGGATATCCTGTCCTACAAAGACTCCAGTTTCCTCTGGGTTAATCTGCTCTGGGTATAAGGTTCTCTTAAAATCATATGATTTATACTAACAAAACATGAGTTGCTGCTTAAGGGGATTTCATCTGTTTTTGTCTTTTTCTTGTGTATGTGGTGTCCACATTGCTAGGGCTCGGGAATCACTGTAGCAAGCTTAAACTGGGACTTCTTTGGGACTTGAACACAATGAGCAAAAATGTGGAACCATGTAACTTTTTTTGTGATTTTGATTGTTTGCCGGTGTGTTTTTTTTTTTTAGCATTGGACTTGTATTTATTTTCTTCCTTCACCTTTTAAGTTTACATTCTTCATTGGAACTAATTATTTGAGGCCTGATCCATGCACAGATCTGGAAGCATTATCCAAAAGGAAAAATAAATAAATTCAGCAAAACACATTTGATTCTTTGGGTGTAAAAAAAAAAAAAAGCTTATTTGACTAGGGAGGTGATAACATTTTTGTCAAAACTCTGAATTACTGCTACTAGAAGAACTGATTTGGCAGCTGGTTCTCATCTGCAGGTTGCCAAAGGACAATCGGGCTTCTGAAGGATTTCTGCATGTCTAGATGCTGCTGAGAAAACCAACAGGGTAGATTGTAAACTTCTATTCAACCAAGAAAGGATTCACATCGTCAGATTTTGAGGCTACTGCAGGCCTTTCCCCGGATGTCCTCTCTGCTTATCCATAGAAACGATGGCAGAAGGAGACCATCCGGCCCGTCTTGTCTGCCCATTCACATAGCTGCTCAGTTCTGCAGTCTCTGCCTCGCCCCGCACAGATCCCCTGTGCTTCTCCCATGCTTTCTCGAATTCAGCTACGGTCCTTGCTTCCTCCACCTCCACTGGGAGGCTCTTCATGCACCCACCACCCTATTTGTAAAGAAATACTTCTAGATTATTGCTGCGTCTGCTCCCTTTCACCATTATCCTATGACCCCCTTGTTCCAGAGTTGTCTTTCCTTTTGAAAGAGACCCACCACATGTTCCTCCTGTGCAGTGATGCCGTGGAGGTATTTCTTTTAATATTTTTATTACAATTGTTTAGCTATGCATAAATGTTGTCTATCCTATCTTTCCTATGCTGCCTCTTCTCTAGGGTATACATGTTTAGAGTTTTAAATCTAAGCCATTTGCTTTATCACGAAGACCACTCACCATTTTAGTAGCCGCCCTCTAGACCTGCTCCATGCCGTTTATATCCTTTTGAAAGTGCGGTCTACAGACCTGTGCAAGTATTCCAGATGAAGTCTCATCAAGGGACTTATACCAGGGCAATATCATCCATTTATTTTCTGTTAACCATTGCTTTCCCTATGCACCCAAGCATCTTTCTGGTTTTTGTTGTTGTCTTAGCTCCTGTTTGCCCATCATCAGATAGAATCGCATCTAGATCCTGCCCTTGGTTCTTACATAGAAGAACTTCATCCACTAAACTCTACCACTCCCTTGGTTTTCTTTACTTTTTAGCATTAAATCTTAGCTGCCAGACTCTAGACCATTCCTTGAGCTTTGCTAGATCCCTCCTTATGTTTTTCACACTTTCCTGTTGCAGATTTTGTTATCATTGCAAAATGACAAATCTTTCCCGATTGCTGTTCTGTAAAAATGTTGAAGAGAACCGGTCTAAGGACCAATCTCGGTCATGCACTACTAGTTACGCCCCTCTCCTTAGCACGAACTCCACTTACCATTATCTTTTGTCCCTTCCCACTCAACCAGTTTCTAACCCAGTCGCTCACTTTAGGACCCATCCCAAGGGCATCCGGTTTGTTTATAAGTTACCTATGTAGAACCGTGTCGGAGGCCTTACTAAATTCCAAGTACACGACATCCAGTGCTTTCCCCTGATTCAGCTCTGGTTTCCCAATCAAAGAAAGGGATTCAGATTTATCTGACAAGATCTACCTCTGTAAAACCATGCTGCTTCAAGTCTTGTAATCCTTTGACTTCCAGAGACTGTGCTATCTTCTGTTTTAGCAGTGATTCCATTAATTTATTCACTACCGAGGTCAGACTAACTGGCCCGTAGTTCCCAGCTGCCTCCTTTCACTTTTCCATCTGTCTCCAGTCCTCCTGGACTACATTTGACTCCAAAAAAAAAAAAAAAAGCATTGAAAAGGTAAGCCAGCGGAGCTGCCAGAACTTGTCTAAGTTCCCTTAAAACCGTCAGATGTATCCTGTCCTGCCCCATTGCTTTTTCCACTTTTAGTTTAACTAGCTCCTCACAATCAGTCATGTTGAGGGCCCTATTAGGTGCCACGGGTTGGATGCACATTTTCCTCCCCTTACTGAATAAGGGGTAAGGGAAAACGCGCGTCCAAGGGCAGGTTAACAGTGTGCGCCGTCGGAGCGCACTGTACTGTATCGGCCTGACTGTTAGTTGAGAACTTTGGGATGTGTACCCAAGCGAAGAGGGGGAATCTGATAAAGACAATTGGATATCTCAGAGGTTTTGGTCAGTGGAAAAGAAATTCTAGAACAAGTGGCCGAGTCTCATGGACCAAAGGGAGGAAATGTGGCCTGAGGGATGGTGAGAGAGAAGGTGTGCAGTCTGGGGACCTGAGCCTCATGGCTCAGAAGAAGGGAGGAGCAGGCCCGGTGAGCAGAGTCGTATGGCAAGAGGAGACAGGCGTGTCTGGGAAGATCATCCCTAAAGTATGGGAGGAGACATGGCAGAGGCACTGGAAACTGGGCAGACAGTGACAGAATAGAGAGATGGAAAGATAGTAAGATAAAGGGCTTGCAAAGGGAAAGAGATAGACGAAGAGAAGGTTGTGGAGGGAGAAACAAAAGAAGAAATGAGAAGGTGATGAAGCAGGGACTGAAAAGGGAACTATGGATTCAAACTGGGGCACACCACTCTGGTTGGTATGAAATCAAGTGGGGCGTGCCGCAAGGTTCAGCTTTATCATCGATGCTTTTTAATCTCTATCTGGCTCCTATAGGAGTAGTTTTCCAGTCTTTGAATGTTAATTATTTTATTTATGCAGATGACATTCAGTGTTTCTGTTGTGCAACTCTTAAGAGTGAGATTCCTGAAGATAGATTACAGGAGATCATTAGAAAGTTGCAAGTCTGGCTTGGCTACCCATTGCTTATTTTTAAATATGAGGAAAACTAAGATTTTATGGGTAGGAAAGGATGGTGATTTCCAGATGAAGAATCAAGTGTGGCTATCTAATGATCTCTCAGTGCCAGTGCAGTCAGATATCAAGAGTTTAGGAGTTTTTTTGGATTCCCAATTGTCTATGAAGCTGTAAATTTGCCATGACATAAAGACAGCATTTTATAGAAACATAGTAATGACGGCAGAAAAAGACCAAAATGGTCCATCCAGTCTGCCCAGCAAGCTTCCCAAGGTAGGAACTGCCGCTCTGTGAAGGTTACCCCCAAGCTTTTTTATTTATTCCTATCCTCTAGCCTTTAGAGATCCACAGTGTGTATCCCATGCCCCTTTGAAATCTTTACAGTTTTAGTCTTCACCTCTTCCTCCGGAAGGGCATTACAGGCATCCACCCTCTCCATGAAGAAATATTTCCTGACATTAGTTCTATGTCTTACTTCCTGGAGTTTCAAATCGTGACCCCTAATTCTATTAAATTGTTTCCAATGGAAAAGGTTTGTTGACGACCATGGATCATTAAAACCTTTCAAGTATCTGAAGGTCTGATCATATCACCCCTGCTCTTCCTCTCCTTCAGGGTATACATATTCAGATTCTTCAACCTATCCTCATAAGTCGTTCGATGGAGACTACCCACCATTTTGGTTGCCCTTCTCTGGACCGCTCCATCCTGTCTCTGTCCCTTCGGAGATACGGTCTCCAGAACTGAACACAGTACTCCAGGCGAGGCCTCACCAAGGACCTGTACAAGGGGATTATCACTTCCCTTTTCTTTGTCCATTGAGAGTGTTTTTACCTCCAATATTTTTTTAGAACAATGTTATGAGCCATGGTACTTAGCCATTTGGATTACTGTAGTACTCTTTATATTGGGCTTCTGGAGAGGTTGATGCTTGCGATGCAGATAATACAAAATTTGGCTGTGCGAGTTTTTTGATGGGGATTTCAAAAACAAAGCATATATCCCCAGTCTTAAGAGTGAAGGGGTAAATTTAGGTTGTTAACTATTGTTTATAAACTCATTCATAATCTTTCCCCTTGTGTATTACGAGATTTTATAAGATCTTATATTCCAGCACGCTCTTTGAGATCCATGAATTCACAATTGTTGGATGTTCCACCAGTTAAGAAGTTAAGTTGGCCTGAACTATAGGGCATGTTTTCACTGTCGTTGCTCCTAATGAGTGTAACTAACTCCCATTGGAAGTGAGACAGTTACAGGACATTACAAGTTTTAGAAAGGCATTGAAGGCAGTATTTTATGAAGTTGCTTTTGGTTGAGGCCTGCTGCTTTCTTTTAATAATTGCTATACAATTTAATAGTTATGTTTTAGGTTTGTGTATGTTGGTTTTTATCTATTTTATGATTATTACTATGTAATCCACACCGAACATTTAATGGAGGTAGGGAATAAAAGTATTTTAAATAAATAAAGGTATGAGAATGTTGGGAGTGGTGATGGAAGGCACATGTAAAAATGTCATGCTAATAAAGTTATTTGAATCTGTAGAAGAGAGATGGGGAGGTAAGAGGAAAAGGAGACTTGGTTTGAAGGAAAATTCTTCTTGTGTAGTAGCGATTGCTACATACACATTTTATCACAACCACTAGACAGGAGACAGATCTAAGATTTGCATTCAAGCCCACCTATAGGTATATTTGACTTTGCAGCTTCTCCTCTCTTTTTCTGGCCTCTCTCTGCACTTTCTGTCTTGCTATATGCTTGGAACAGCTTTCTGTAGTTGGTGCATCATGCTTCATCTCTGGCCTTATTCAGGTTCTGCTTAAAACTCACCTTTTCTTAGGCTGCTTTTATACCTTAAACTTCAGCTTTTTTCTGATCAGAAACTTTCTATTTATAACCCTGTTTTCTATAATAAATGCATTTCCTCTTATTTATCTTTTCTGTGTGTACCGACTTATTTATTTATTCTATTTATTTATTTAACAACTTTTTTATACTGACATTTGTGGGTACATCATATTGGTTTACAATGAACTGAGAGAGAATATTACATGGAACAGGGATGGGGGGAGCCACAGAACGAAGAAGAAAACAGGGAGAAGGCAGGGGGAGCGATGAAACTTAGACTGTACAGGCCACAGAGCTAGAGCTATCTCATTCATACATGTATCTTTACACTGCTGCGTACATCAGTAGTGGTGGTGGATTATATATATTTTTTTATTTTTTAATTTATTAATTTTAACATAATTAACAAGATAACATCTTGTAATAGAATATTTCCAATTCATTCTTACAAAGAAGAAAACAAATTTAAGAAATTTTCAAACTTATTCTCTTAGTGTTAAGTCCACAGAATAAGGGGGGGGGGGGGGGTAGAAAACACAATCTCAAGAAAAATCCTTTTTACTAACAGCAATTCCACAGTAGCTTCAGAGAACTAATATTCTTTTTATGAGGGACGCCAAGCACTCAAACAGTTTCCGTCAGGCATTGTTGGAGTTTTCCCTATAAGAAATTGAGTCAAGGGGGGACTCAAAATATATACGTATTGTTAGCATATTTTACTGTGCATTTGCAAGGAAATCTGAGGAAAAAAGCTCCCCCAATTGACAATACTTGCGGTCTCCAAAGAAGGAAGGCTTTCCTCCTTCTTTGAGTATCTCTAGAGACATCAGGGAATACTCTTACTCTACAGCCTAAAAACACAACATTTCTATTTCTTAGGCATATCTTAAGCGACCACTCCTTGTCTGGCTCGAGCGCCAGGGTCACTATTGGAGCTGCAGGTAGTGCTTGTTCTGTAGCTGATGTCTCTAATATTGCCGACATGTCTAGTGGTAATTCCCTTCCTGGGGTCTGTGAGGCAGGGGCCTCTCTCTAATCCATTGGACTCCTCGCTCGCGGCAGACAAAAGATCTTTGAACGAGATGGCAAAGCTGACTCATCAGTTTTCAAAACCTCCCGAAGATATTTCTTGAACATCTCTCTAGGGCAGTTCAAAGGCACTTGCGGAAAGTTTATACATTTTAAGTTCCGACTCTTCATTTGATTCTCCATGTTCTCTATTTTCACTGCTATATTCTTTTTATCATTAGTGTTTGTGCCTGTTGAAGTCCCTTTTATTTGTTCTCTGTTTGATATAATTTGCTGTTCCAAATCACTATTAGTTTGAGTCAGTGTTTCAACTTGATCTTCCAACTCTTTTAAATTTGTACTCATAGGCTGTAGTAGATGCAATATCGAAGCCTTCATCTCAACAATTGATTCCCATATACTCTCTAACGAAAAGACAGTGGGTCTTACCACGGGCAATGAAACAGTCTGAGGGGGGAAGCTTCCACACCAGTGCCCATCTCTCCCAGTGTAGTGCTTCTTTCTTCACCAAGCTGCCCCGATGGAGTTGGGCTCTCTGCTGGCGTTGCACTTCCCGCGGTCCCTGCCACGGCACTTTGGTCCGGCAACGTTCCTGCCGCCCCAGCAGGGTTTCTTGGTGGAGTTCCCTCAGAGGGGCTAAGAGGAGATAGTGAGCCAAGGAGAGAGGGGAGCTCCACTTCTCCCCCCCCCCCCCCCCTCCTCCACTCTCCAGCCTTCCGCTTCTCGTTCTCTGCGCAGGACATGCGTGGAACGGAGCCTTGTCTGGGTCTCATTTGGAGTCTTATGTCCAGTTTTGCAGGCCACATATATGGTGGGACTGTCTGAGTAAAGATGGTCGGGAGGATGGCTTCTGGTATGGTCTGAAACAGTAGCTAGTGACTATGTTTTACCTGGAGGAGAGTGGGGGATATGATAGACATTCACATACCCTAAGAGTATAAATAATTATACAAGAGGTAAGTTTTTTTATTTATTTGCTTTTTGTTTATTTGGGGGTGGAAGTTTTTACATTGTGGAAAAGATGTTCTAGAACAAAGGCTCATGATATGAAGCTAAATGGTGCTAAACTAAAAAATAATATAAGGGAATATTTTTCATAAAAAGGGGTGTTGGATGTACTAAACTGCAGGGGTGGACCAGAAATGGTATATCGGAGTTCAAAGGACCTTATTCAAAAAGGTCTTATTTTTTGGATATATTGATAGGAAGGTGGACTGAGGCGAGCTGATCTTATTGAAGGAATATTTAAAAGAGCCTTGTTTGCCGACCTGAGGTTTCTCTGAGGGACATGCAATCGAATAGCTGTGATCTTTTTTGCATTATTAATACCTTTTTTATAATTGTGTAAAGCCGATCGATTAAACCCCTAGGGGTAGATTTTCAAACAAGACGCGTTGGCGTACTTTTGTTGGCGCTCCAGGCGCAAACAAAAGTACGCGGGATTTTAGTAGATACGCGCGGAGCCACTAAAATCCTGGATCGGCGCGCGCAAGGCTATCAATTACGTATAGCTGGCGCGCGCCGAGCCGCGCAGCCTACCCCCGTTCCCTCCGAGGCCGCTCCGAAATCGGAGCGGCCTCGGAGGGAATCCTCTAACGCCCTCCCCTCACCTTCCCCTCCCTTCCTCTACCTAACCCACCCGCCCGGCCCTGTCTACACCCCCCCCTTACCTTTCTCCGGGGATTTACGCCTCCCAGAGGGAGGCGTAAATCCCCGCACGCCAGCGGGCCGCTAGCGCGCCGGGACGCAACCTGGGGGCGGGTCCGGAGGGTGCGGCCACGCCCCGGGCCGTAACCACGCCCCCGGGCCCGCCCCCAAAACGGTGCCGACACGCCCCCTAAACGCTGTGCGGCTTGGGCCCGCCCCGACACGCCCCCCTCGCCAAACCCCGGGACTTACACGAGTCCCGGGGTCTGCGCGCGCCGGTAGGCCTATTGAACATAGGCGCACCGGCGCGCAGGGCCCTGCTCGCCTAAATCCGCCCGGATTTGGGCGGATTTATGCGAGCAGGGCTCTGAAAATCCGCCCCTCAGTGTCTGAGTGTTTTTGTTTATCCTCCAGTTTTTATCTAACTTCCTCAATGATTTTCTGGTCATTTTTAGGTTATTATTAAACCAGGGTTTCTGTTTAAATGAAGGCGAACCGGGCCCGTCCCGTGTTCGCTGAAGGTAACACGGGATCGGGCGGAGGCAGGGCGGGCGGAAGTTGGGGGAGGGGGAGCCGGGTAAAGGGGAGGGAGAGAGAGAAAGAGGAGCGAAGGGGGCCAATGGCAGGGCAGCATTTTTCGAAAGGCTGCACTGTCATTGGGGCGCGGAAATGAGGAGCGCGGTGCTAGCTGGGAGCAGCCAGTAAGGGATCCGGCAGCGAAGCAGGCAGAGGTGTTTGCTTGCTCCGTGCTGAATCCCTCGCGGTGACCCCAGACTAGGCGCAGCAGACCACATTATTGTCATGCGGCGCTCTAAAGCAAAGACTGAGGGCAGGTCGACGGCGGGATCGCGTCCTCGCCCATCGGCGAGATCCAGGGCGGGCCGATTGCCGATCGCGAGGGAGGAGCCGGCCCCAATGCCGGTAAGTTCGGCCGCCAGCGGGGTAGCCCTTACCCCCCCCCCCCCCTGACCTCCGCTCTCCCGATTGCCTCTTTGATTCCTTACCTCTCGGATTCGGGGGAGAGCGGCCCCGAGGCAGCGGCGTGTTCCCCTCCTCTCCCGCCCTCCAGGCCTACAGCGTGCGCCCTTCCCCCTCCTCCCCCCGGGTCTTCTGTGACCGCCCCCGCTGGGCCTGCCTGGACCCCCCCTGCCCCCGTCGGGCGTGCTGGGACTGTCCCCGTCTTTACCTTTATGGGACGTCCGTTGAAAGACGTTCCCAGCCCTCGTGCTGCGCGCGTGCAGTCCACGTCGGCGCCACAGGCCATGGCCTCGCCTGGGGACGACCTCCCCCTCCGCGCTGGCCGGAACTTCCGTCCATTCAGCCCCCTACAGCCGCCAGGGCCCCCGAGACCTGCCGGCTTGCGTGGCCGCTGCACCTCCGGCCCGCACGCTGCTAGGGGTAGGCGCCCGCGTAGTCGTCCTGTAACCCCACCATGGCGCAGTCTGGCACCCTCTAAGGGCTCAGCCCGCCGGAAGCAGGGCAGCACACAGCCACGTGCTTCAAAATCCCGCAGGCCCCGCGATGGCCAGACTACCACCCGGCCCCCGGGCACCTTAGCGCCCGGCTCCCAGTGCCCCCCTCCCCCCCCTGTCGCCCCGCGCGCGCGCCACATGAGGAAGCTGTGGTCTCTGCCTTCCTAGAGCGCATGGCGCAGGCGGGTTACGCATTTCTCCCTGTGGCTACTGAGGCCCAGGCATTAAACAACCTGGGTTTAGGAGCATGGCAGTCCGGGCCAGCTCCACCCCCCTCGGGCGGTCAGGTTTTTCCATTCGGAGCGCATGTATCCGGTCCACCCTCAGCGCGTGACCGATCATCCTTCTGCGAGAAAATAGGCCCAGTTGCCGGCAGTCGCCCGCCTGGCAGGCTCGGCTCCCTGGATCCGGATGCCTCCCTTCTCCCGCTACCTGATGATGACCTCCCTGGTCCGTCCAGCAGAGAGGCGTGGCGGGCCTTTGACTCGGCAAACCTCCTGGCGCCCACGGGGAGTGGGCGGATGCAGGCCAGTGGCGCTGGTGTGTGTGGTGCGGTTCCTGGTTCGCTTGAGGGTCGAGTCGTCCGTGAGGAGCCGGTAGCTGGTATGGACAGCAAGGTTGCTGAGGGTTCCGCGCGTAAGGCGGGGGGCAAGCGGTCTGGGACCGACTCCAGCTCGACGTCTTCCTCTTCGTCTTCTGACTCCGGCGACGGTTCGGCGCGTCCGCGTGCGGTCCTCGCCGAGGGTCCCAAATGCGATGCCGGCCATCCCGCCTTGGCGCCCTTGACCGAATTGTGGGAGGAGGTGCCGCGGTGTGTAGTCAAGCGCATACGAAAACGCAAATTCGTCAACATTTTTAAATTACTGGAGGGGCGTCGAGGGGGCAGGAGAGGGTCCAAAAAAGCCAAAAAACGCAGCAAACGCAGTAGTACGGGGCCCCGAATAGCCAAGAATGTGGTGAACTGGGTGCGCGGTTTCCTGCGGCTAGCCAGCGTGGTTAGTCATTTCGACCCGACACAGTATGGCTCCTTGTTATCCTATGCCGATAGTATTCTTGGGGCGTTCAGGGACTACGAGGGTTGGGCTTGGCTCAACTACGATGAGAAGTTCTGGGATAAGATGGCCGGGAACAGGTTCATGTCCTGGGGATCCCAGGATATTCACCTGTGGCTTACGCAAATGACCAACAAAGGGTCGGCGTCTCATCGAGCTGGTTTGCGCGCAGGGGGAGTGGGGGCCCCCTCGCATCAGGATTCCGTAGGCGCCCCCGCGGTGCAGTCCTTTCGGACCGGCGCGGGGCGCAAGGGTGACCCGGGGGTCAAAAGTTTGGGGGCCGGGACCGATATTTGCTGGCGTTTTAATAAACTCACCTGCCTTTTTCCCGAATGCAAATTTTGGCATGCGTGCTCTACCTGCGGGGGATCCCATTCGGCCCTCCGCTGCACCCAGGGAGCTGGGGTTGGGGCCGGTAAGGGAGCCAAATGATGAGTCGGATCTCGGGAAGGCTGACTCGCCGGTCATCCTGGCGGAGCTGGAGGGGAGTTTAAGGCGTTATCCGGATCGTCGGGCTGCCCGGTTGTTGTCCGGTTTTCGTTTTGGTTTTCGTATTCCTTATGTTGGCCCCGGTTACGGGGGGCGCGCGCGGAATTCTCGATCGGTCTCCCGGTTGGCCCCTGTTGTCCGGGACAAGTTGGTTGATGAGCTCGCGTTGGGGAGGATAGCCGGCCCCTTCGCGGCCCCCCCCTTTGTGGCGATGCATCTGTCACCGCTAGCCGTCATTCCTAAAAAGGTGCCGGGCAAATTCCGCCTTATCCTTAATCTCTCTTCTCCGGATGGTTCTTCCGTGAACGATTTCATCCCTCCGGAGGCCTGTGCCGTCTCTTACGCCTCTTTTGATGATGCGGTGGCCCTTGTGCGTGCGGCGGGACCAGGGGCCCTCATGGCTAAGGCGGACATCGAATCTGCTTTTCGCTTGCTGCCCATTCACTCGGACTCCTTTCCGTTGCTCGGCTTTTATTTTGACGGACATTATTTCATCGATCGTTGTCTACCGATGGGTTGCGCGGTATCCTGTGCCTTGTTCGAGACGTTTAGCACGTTCGCCCATTGGGCGACCATGGAGCACACGGCCTGCGCGGCGTCGGTACATTATTTAGATGATTTTCTGTTTGTGGGGCCTCGCTTTGCGGACACGTGTCGCCGTCAGATGGGTTTTTGCGGACGGCCGAGCGCCTTGGTGTTCCGATAGCGCACGACAAAACGGAGGGACCGACGACCACCTTGACCTTCCTCGGCATTGAGTTGGATTCCGGGACCATGTCCTGCCGGTTGCCAGCGGAAAAGATAGCGCAGCTTCAAGGGTTGGTTGCGGTGATTCGGGGGTCGGTTAAGGTTACGTTGCGGCAGATGCAAGCCTTGATTGGTTCCCTTAATTTCGCGTGCAGGGTCATTCCCATTGGCCGGGCGTTTATCCGTCGGCTGTCCGCCAGAACGGCTGGAGTACGGGCGGCTCATCATTTTATCCGAATTACGGCGGCGGTGCGGGCCGAGTTGGCGGTGTGGGATGCATTCCTGGTCTCCTTTAATGGAGTGTGCCTTATGCAAGAGGCGGAGGTGTCCAACTTGGACCTCGACTTGTATTCGGATGCGGCGGGGGCGACGGGTCTGGGACTGTATTTTAGGGGCTGATGGTGCGCCGAGCGTTGGCCGGCCAGTTGGGTAGAGGCAGGCACGGTACGGAACATTACCTTCTTGGAACTTTTCCCCATCCTGGTCGCCCTTACGCTGTGGGGCGCGGATTTAGCGAACAAACGCGTGGTGTGGTGGTGTGACAATTTGGGGGTCGTTCAGGTGGTCGTCAAGTTGGCGAAGTGCCCGAGGGTATCGGCGTTAGTTCGGGAATTGGTGATGTTATGCCTTAAATGGAATGTGACCGTACGTGCGCGCCATGTTCCTGGGTCTTTGAACTTAATTGCTGACTCTCTCTCTCGTTTTAAGTGGGAGGCCTTCCGTGCCGCGGCTCCGGGCTCGAACCTGAAAGGGGACCAGGTGCCTGTCTGCCTCTGGAAGCTTGGCATGGCACGAAGTGGGACCTGATCTGGCGCTCGGTCGCTCCGGCCACCTGGAAGTCATACCTCTCCGGCAGACGTTACGTGGCTCGTTTTTTATTCTCTCTGGGTTGGAAGGGGGGGGGGGCCGTGCGGGATGGTGACGTTGCTAGTTTTATACTGTGGGCTTGACGGGGGGGGTTCTTCCATGGCCTCCGTTCGCGGTCAGTTGGCAGGTTTCGCTTTCTTCCAAAAATTGGACGGATTCGATAGCCCGCTGCGCAGCTTCTTGGTACGGAAGCTATTAGGGGGATGGGGCAGGAGTGTGGGTCGTCGGCCTATCCGTTTCCCCGACCTCCTTCGGCTTTCCGACGGTTTGCCGAGCATTTGTCTGTCAGCCTACGAGTCGGCGCTGTTCCGCGTGGCTTTCGTCTGGGCGTTCTTTGGCGCGCTGCGGGTGGGGGGAACTCGTGGCCCGCTCCAAAGGGGACGTGGGGGCGGACAGCCTCATGGCTAGCGATGTCTGTTTATATCCCCATTGCGTTACGATTTGTCTTCGCCGTTCCAAGACGGATCAGTCCGGTGTGGGAGCGTGGGTCACGCTCCGGCGGGCGCCCCATGTTTTAGCGTGTCCGGTTCAAACGGCCTTGTGCTACGCAGTGGTGCGGCCGCCTGCCGGACGGCATTTCCTCGTGCATGAGGACGGGACCCCGTTAACCCGGTTTCAGTTTGCAGCTGTGCTGCGCCGCAGCGTGGCTGCCTTAGGCTGGGACGGGGGGTGCTACACTTCCCATTCCTTTCGGATTGGTGCCGCCACTGCGGCGGCTGAATTGGGGTGGGCGGGGGATAGAATTCGTGCCTTGGGCAGGTGGAAGTCGAACGTCTACAGGGGTTACGTGCGGCGGTAGGCGGGGCCTCGTGGTAAGGGGGTGCGTTTGGTCGGGCCTGTGGGTAATGCCTGTGTTTTGTCTTTCAGATTTCCTGGGGGTCAGGCCGCCTAGAGACTGTGCTTGGATCGTGGGCCACTCTTTTGTTCATCGAGCGCAACGACGCGCTCGGAAGCGGCCGTATGGGGAGCACCTGAACGTTGCTGCACAGGAGGGCGCCGTGCGTTGGATGGGCCGGGGGGGTATGAAATGGGGTGACCTCTGCGACTTCTTGCAAGGACAAGTTGAGTCTTTTGGCCTCCCCCGGTTTCTTGTCCTTCATTTGGGTGGGAATGATGTTGGCAAACTCACGTGCCGCGAATTCATCAAAATCATACGGAAAGACCTGGCTTTCCTTTTGAATCGCTTGCCGTCTACCAAATTGGGGTGGTCCGACATTATCATTCGTCTTCGGCACCGGGCGGAGCCCATGTGGCGACATGGTGTTAAGAAATTAAATCACCAGATTGGTAAATGGTTGGTGCGGGAAGGCGGGTTTTGGATCCGTCATGAGTGGTCCTGGGATATTTTGGACGGGTATTTCTTGGGTGATGGGGTTCACCTGTCTGACATCGGCATGGACTTGTATAATAATGCCTTGGAAGAAGGTCTGAGGTTGCAGTTGCAAGTTTAGGCCGCAGTGGGGGAACAAGGGCCTTAAGTTGCCAGGTGGGTGAAAGGGCACTTAAGTTGCCTTGTTAGTGGCGGAAACCCGAGCCATATTTGAGTGTGTATTAGTTCTAAGGGTGAAAGGGAACGTCGCTGGGGGGGTAATGCTCGTGCAGTTTGGGGCTGCTGCACGAGAAGGCCTAAAGAGCAAGGGGGGGGGCCGATGCTCAGGCCGCAAGCCTACCCTCGCCGACGGCGTGGCGGGGTAGGAGGAAAAGGGGGAGGCTCCAAGCTGCTTACCATTGGGCCGCGATGGTAAGCGAAGAATGGCATGCGGCAGGTGGTGGAGGGGGAGGGATTTAAGTTTGGAATATTGTTCATAATGGCTCGGGTTAGGTTTAATAAACTGCGGCCTTATTTGTTATGCCATACAGTTGTCATGTCTAATTTGTGGAGGGTAAGGGGAGCAAAGGCTGAGTGCCTGCATGTCGACAGGTCACGAGTACCTGTGTTAAGGAAGATTTGATCATTTTTGTTTGCAGAGGGCAAAGTTTGTCTGCTATGTTTTCTGATTCTTGTAGCCATGCAGTTGTGGCGTCAGAGCTATCTTCTAATTTAATTGAATGGGCCAGGCTTTCAAATTCTTTCTGAAGTTCAACTCTAGTTTGAGGTCGAAAAGTTATTGGTATGGAGTCATTGCAGTTTTGAATTGGGGGACAGTGAAATTTTGCTTCAGCCTAGATTAAGAAGGGATCAGACCCCATGGTATTTGTGTTGGAGCAGCTGTAATAGTTTCGCATAAATTAAAATTGGTGAAAATTTAGATCAAGCAAGTGTCCCGCTTTGTGAGTTGGAGAGGAGAAGGTTAGTTCAAATCCTAAAGCATATAAAGAATCTAATAATATAAGGCAGGTGTTAGATAAAGGTCTAGCATCCATATGTAAATTGAAATCTCCTAGCACGACTGATGGTTTATTTGGATTCAGGATTAATGTTAGTAATTCAATTAGTGGAGATATGTTATG
The DNA here is from genome assembly GCF_901001135.1 of Rhinatrema bivittatum. Lineage (NCBI taxonomy): Eukaryota > Metazoa > Chordata > Amphibia > Gymnophiona > Rhinatrematidae > Rhinatrema > Rhinatrema bivittatum. Next base: position 39,999,289 of record NC_042615.1, read on the forward strand.
CTCGAGTAGGCCTGGAGGACAGTAAACTAGGCATATCTGTAATTCATCTGAGTCAAAGCATGATACTTCGTACTGTTGGCTAATATTTACTGGTGTTATTTTAAATTTAAACTGCTTCTTTGCAATTAATACTAATCCACCACCTCTTTTTTGCAACCCTGGTATTGTAAATAGATCATATTTATTGTGAGCTAACTGATTTATTAACACTGTATCGGTTGGTTTTAACCATGTTTCTGTGATAGCAACGAAATCCAGTTTCTTATCGTATAACAAGTCCGAAATTAATACTGGATTTTGTTGTGTGTGTGGGGTTGGTTTTGTTTTTTTTTTTTTTTGCTATAGCTTGTATATTAATGAGAGAGAATGTTTAGTAGTAATCGGTTATTAATGGCAGCATTACTCTTATATTGACCAATGACCGGTTAATCGTAGACCTTGTTTGTTGCTTGGTGTGTCATCTCTGAATCTTGTATGATAGTTCCTTTCTATATTTTCCATGATCAATACAAACCGGGATATTCATGTACTCGATGGGTCAATTCGATAACATAAAGTTCCCGGGATGGATTTCTACAAGATGGAGCTGGACTCAAATCTAGTACATGATTTGGTGGTTTGTTCAAATTGGGGTGGCACAAAGGGGTTTGCCTCTTTGTCACGCTCCTTCGTTGCGCGACGCCCGGCCCTGCGCCTGCGCTTTATAGCCCCCCAGTCGCACTTGGTGACTACACTCGTGGGAGGAGTTAGCAACCGGGGTGGGGGGGGGGGGGGGGGGAACGAGCGCGGCGAGGAGGCAGGCCTTCACGGAGCGATGTCAGTTAAACTTTCTCTTCCCGATGTTTGTTCCTCAGATGGCAAAAGTGGTATGGAGCAACACAGCAGACAGGCAGACTTGGAGAGAAAAACTCTTCAAACGTGAAGGCCCTGTGCTTTTATGGCTGGGATACACAACTTAGCAACTTGTATTTACCCCGGCAGTCCAGCGTCTGCCTCCTTGTGTTCTCACTTCCTCCGACTTCCGGTCTGAATGTCGAAGGGAGGAAAAGCTAAGTCATTCGTGGTATATCTTAATGTATGCCTGTAGGGAAAGATACTCCTCGTACTCCCAATATCTTCTCCAGGTTCTGGCCAATACTGCCCTTAGCTTTTCTCACTTCACTAGGTTGCCCAAAGTGCCTTCCTGCTCACCTGACTGATCCTCTGGACAGGATGGATAACCGTGCCCTTGACAGGGAGCAGTGTGGGTGAGCTTCATGCCTAACTTCTCTCCCTGCTCGGGAGTTGGGCTAGCAATCTTATTCAGGGGTTATTGTCCATCCCCTGAAACTCTTGACGCTGTTCTGCATGGTCAGCTAGGTCTGGTGCTTTGGCATGTAGGGTCTGTCTCAGGCTCTGCATTTGATGCCGATTATTCTCCAAATGTTGCTTGGGCTATTCTGCCCATTGTGCCTATCAGCCACACAGGCACATTTCTGCAGAGATAGTCAGTCTGTCCTCCGGATGTCAGTGGACCTCAGTTTCTCTCTGGGGCGTTCTCATGCCCCAGTTGGGTTTTCGGTTGTCTTCGAACACTGAAGGAAACTACAGGCTTCATCTAAGAGTCCGTCTTTTGTTTACATCTCTAGACTTTTTCTGTACCCACGAAGTTCTAGACCTACTGTTGTCAAGGTTTTCTGATCCAAAACTTGCTTTTAATGTTTTCAGTTTGTGGCGTATACTTCTGCTCGTACTCTCATCTCACCTCTGCCTTAGGTGCTCCTGCTACGCATGAGGGTTTTGTGTTTGTCGTTTCTGTGGTTTTTCTTTGTAGAACCCAACTCTTCTCCAGCCTGGGCCCCTTGGGGTCATCTACCTCGCAGGCAAAAAGGAGGCGAGTAGTGCTTCTGCACTGTGCAGTTTCCTGCTTTGTCTTGCTTGGACAGTCTATAGCTAGGGATTCACCTTTGTGTGAGGACTACCATCCTGCTTGTCCTCAGAAAAAGCAGTGTTGCATACCTGTAACTGCTGTTCTCCGAGGACAGCAGGATGTTAGTCCTCACAAAACCCACCCCCTTCCCCTGGGAGTTGGTTTCTCCATGTATTAGCTATATTGTGGTCTGAGGGACTCTGCCTAGGGGGCAGGGTGATGACTACAGCTGCACATGCTCAGTAGGGCATGTGTGAAAGTTCTAGATTGTTTGAGATGAAAGTTCCGTGCTGGGCTCCATCTGATGATGTCACCCATGTGAGGACTAACATCCTGCTGTCCTCTGAGAACACCTGTTACAGGTAAGCAACTCTGCTAGACTTAAACGTGCAAAAGTAGGATCTTCAGTGAGCAGACTGCATTTTATTCGCGATGACTTTGTGTTTCTGCCAGAGCTTGCTTGAGCATTTTCAGTTCTTTATTTTTACTCAGTTAACCTACAAAAGTGGGTTTTTAAGCTGAAAATGATTTATAAAAGAGAGTCTCTCTAGCAGCAAGCTAAATCTGAATGAGTAAAATGCCCTGGAGTAGAGCCTGTGTGAACTCCAGCTTTATCTTTGCTTCCTCGCAGCTATGGATCCTCTGGCCTTATGCCTGGCCTTCTTGAATGCTGTTATTGTTTTTATCCCACTTCTCCACCTCCTTTTCTGTGAAGACATATTACCTTTATATTGTTCCTGAGCCTCATCATGACCTCTCGATCAGAACTTAGTTTCCACTGAAAAAAGCAGCTTCTTGTGTGCAGTAGTCCTACCTGTCTCCTATCACATCATATCTCTGCCATCTCTCTCCTCTAAGGCATACAGAACTCTCGCCTCACTGCTTGGCCCCTTTCTGGCCTGCCTCTGCTCTGTCTCTGTCCTTGAGGCATGGCTCCTAAAAAGCTATTTAGACCCGGAGAGAGGCAGCCCAGGCAACGTTGCAAGTCACTTCCCCTTCTGCTGCCTCAGGTACAACTTAGATTATAATCCCCCTTGTGCAGGGAAATAACGTCGGTGAATGAATTGAAACTCAGCTTGAGCTTGGGACTGGAAAAGGAGTGTCATTTAAATCTAAACTCCAAATTAGTGTAAGCTGCTGTTACTGCTCACAGGAGTGAGCAGTAACAGCAGCATCGGGGTCTCGTGCCAGGATCCTGCCAGGTCACACGCGCACCCTTCAGATCATCTGCACCCAATATTTTACTCTCACCAATGCAGGCGGTAAAAGGATTTAATAGGCCAAGTGGAGACTGTTGTGAAGGTGAGTCTGTTTGTGCCCTGGTACAGGATTTGAACATCTGCATGGTTCTGTCATATTCGGGAAGGGAAAGATTTACTCTCTCTACTAACGGAACATGTTTAAATTAGCAATTCATGTTCTCGATTATATGGTTTTAAGCATTCTCCTGTCTTATTCTGTTATATTGACCTAGGGGATGGGGGTGGGGGGTAAGAGGGGAAACTGGATACAGACAACAATCAACATGGGCCCTGACTTTTACGCTCTGGAGTACTGACGCGCAGACAAAGCAAAGGGCGGCTTCTACGGCCAAGTCCCAAAGCAAAGAACATCAAGCAGCACTGTCTGAATTATCGAGAATGTTCTTACCCGGTAAAAATGTTTCTAGCAGTGATTTATGGGTTTGACAGTTGCTTGGTTTTGATTCATTGCAAATATTACTACCCTTATCATAAGGCACAGAGTGGCACTTACCCCCGTGTTTTTCGTGCATGGAGTGGCAGAGACAACCATAAGAAGCTTGCTGGGCAGACTGGATGGACCATCTGGTCCTTTTCTGCCGTCATTACTATGTTATGTACTGTGAAACAAAACTTTTTTATCTTTAGTCTGTCTTTCCCAGTCAACAACTTTTAAAATAAATCCTTAATGGAGGCAGAGGGTGGTTGCATTCGATGTGAGCGGGATGGAGGGTACAAAATGGAAAAGGGGGTTAAAACTGCCACAGATTCTACTGCAATCCTCCTCCGCTCTCTGCTTATTTCTAAAGCATGACTAACTATCCAGTGATGGTTATTTAAATGACTTGCTTAGCAGCGTGACGGCCATGATTCTTATGACTGCAGTGGGAGTCTCCTTAGCATTTCTGCTAAATAATGGTTGGACTTTGAGTGTTAAGACCACAACTTCACACCAGATCGCTCTCTCGCCAGTGAATGACTGGGACCGTAACATGCTACCTATACCCTTCCTAACAGGGTGCCTAGGGCAGGCTACATTTGTTTTGGTTTTCTTTTCTGCAGGACTGGGCAGATCATGTAACTTTGCCCATTGACGTGCCCTTTGTGTATTTATACTCTGTGTAACATGGTCACAAGATGGAAATGGAAAGTTGGCATTCAGTTACAGGGAAGTTCATGATGTCCGTCTTCTCTCTTCTTTGACTTACTGCAATTGGTGCCACCATGTAACCTACAAAGATTCCTACTCCTGAGTCATATGAATCATCGGGTGGCCAGAAGGATATCCCTTTCTATTTAGACCCAAGCACACCTAGGAGACAGATGGAGCCCTGAGAGGTATTAAGCACTTTCCTGCACATGTCAGATGAGTGGCGGGTTCATGTCTTCATCAACCTGTATGTATTGCACTGTCATAAGCCTCACTCAACCTAACGTTGATCTCTCTCTGGGACTCACGGGGTGTAGACCTGGTGGCTGCAACTATTAACTGCATCTGCACTACAACTAGGGTTTCTGCCTAGGGAGTAGCTGGTTTGAGGTGTGCTTGCCAGCTAAGTTGCAGTAGTAAAAAATATAATGTTATGCATTTGGGGTGCTGAAATCCGAGGGAGCAGTACATGATGGAGGGTGAGATACTGATGCCTACCGAGCAGGAGAACAGGAGCTGATAATAACCAGTGATTTCAAGGTAGTGAGACAAGGCAGTGGCCACAGCCGAGGGATGCTGGCGAGTATAAATAGAAAAAAAGGAGGTAATTGTATAATCGTACAGGTTATGGGCGAGACCTCACTTGGTGTATTGTGTTCAGTGCTGGAGGCTGTACCAGCGAAAGGATATGGATAGGCTGGAAGTGATCCAGAGAAGGGCTATGAAAATTGTGTGGTCTAAAACAAAAAAAGCCTTATTAGATGGAGACCTGTGTTCCCTAGAAGAGGATAAGGAAGATATGATAGACCTACAAATGCCTAAAAGGTTTATAATGCACAAGTAGTAATCATTTCTCAGTGGGAACATTTTTTTTTTTTTTTTTTTTTAAGAAAAGTCATGTCATCTCAGGATTAAGAGTGGCAAAAATCCTTTTGAAGTTTAGACCACTACTGATTCAAGACTGCAGATATTATTATTCAGTAACATGATACGAGGATTCAAGGTGACAGACTGAGGATCAAGGTCAAGAAATAGTTTTCATGGAAAGAGGTTGCAGTGTGGCATGCTCTTTCGTAGCGTGTGGTGCGGGCAAAAACTGACTGTAAGAAGGCATGGAATAAACACAGAAGATCCTTTTTTGTGTTTAAAAAAAAAAAAAAGGGGGGGGGGGGAGTGAAGAAGCAGAAGCGTGACCCTAGCAGCATAGGATTAAAGTGATAGAAAATATTCAAAGCCTGAGTGGAAACACAAGCCCTCATGTAACTGGGTTTGAGGCCCTAAGAGGCTGGATGCTTGAGCTACAGCCACACCAGCATGCATCGTAATTTAGATGATTACAAAGTGTTGTGGTTAGCAGGGGACGGTAAGGATGCTGGGGTGCAAGCCAAGTGGGGATCTTCTAGGTTTGGTAGAATTCAACGGAGGGAGATGAGAAAAATGCCCCTGAGAAGGAGCTCCACCCTATATAGCAGGGGGGCTGGGATAGTCAGAGAGTGACAGGCGTTCTGAATGTTTAAACATGGTCTTTATGTGATCAGCAGTTGAACACAAAGGAAAATCCAAATTGGGCGTACTATAGATAAAACCGGTTAGATAGGGGAAAAAGTACACTTGCTCTTGTGTGAAGGATATTTAGAAACTGTTGTACCTGTCTTACGGGCCGATACAGTAAAAAACACGGGAGAGCGGGCGAGCACCCGCTCTCCCAGCCGTGCACAGGACACGCTCCTGTGTGCGCGATACAGTAAAAAATTTTATTTAAATTAGGCCCGGCGGTAAAAAGAGGCGCTAGGGACACTAGCGCGTCCCTAGCGCCTCTTTTTGGACAGGAGCGGCGGCTGTCAGGGGGTTTGACAGCTGACGCTCAATTTTGCCAGCGTCTGTTCTCAAGCCCGCTGACAACCATGGGTTCGGAAACCGGACGCCGGCAAAATTGAGTGTCCGTCTTCCGACCCGCGAGCCGCAGGTCTATTTAAAAAAAATTTTTTTTTTACTTTTTTAAACTTTCGGGACCTCTGACTTAATATCGCCATGATATTAAGTCGGAGGGTGCACAGAAAAGCAGTTTTTACTGCTTTTCTGTGCACTTTCCTGGTGCGCTAATTTCTGAAAGTAAAATGTGCGGCTTGGCTGCACATTTTACTTACTAAATTGTGTGGGAATACCTAATAGGGCCATCAACATGCATTTGCATGTTGCGGGCGCTATTAGGTTCGGGGGGGGGGGGGGGGGGGTTGGACGCGCATTTTTGACGCGCTATTACCCCTTACTGAGTAAGAGGTAAAGCTAGCGCGTCAAACCCTGTACTGTATCGGCCTGTTAGTGAATTATATCACTGGGTGTGCAAAATGTATATTTCAGCATGCAGGCAGCTTTATATCTAAGCATGAACAACTAGGTCAGAAATTTCAGCTGCATTACTATGTAGAAATGGCTGAAATCCTCTGCTGCGTCCAGCGGGTGCCATTGTTTTTGGGGTGGGACGCCTCTAGTCCTTGATGGCTGTGCACATGATGGGTTTTCAAGCTGTCCCTATTGAATTTGCATGCATGCTACCTTGATTGTATCCAAATTTGATCTCCTGCATATTCATTCCGGATACCCCGAAAACTCAATTGGAGTGTAGCCCTCAAGCACTGGAGTCTCTCCACCCCTGGTTTATGGGCTCTCATGGGTCCATCTGCCATTTTTCATTGTTCTAGTGTAGAGACTCGGCATAGTCGCATCCCAGCAAGCTGCCAGGTCTCATTTAGACTGATTGTATATTGTTTTGCCAAAAGAAATTGCACTCTGCCAATAAACACTAAACTGATTCATAGAATGGGGCATGAGGCGATGCATCATTTGCTTGCCTGGAATGTAGCTGGATTAAAAAAAAAAAACTTTTCAGTTTAGTGTAGGACAGTACTAAATATTCATGTAGACAAATTTCTCAGAACTAAAAACTTAGCACACTGAGGATGACCCTGAAGCAGGGGATCCAGGTTCCGATCTCCTGTCCTAAAAAGCTTGGCCAGACCTGGGTGTGTGCCATGGAGAAGGCCCGCTCAAGCCCAAAGAAAGTGGATGCCAGCCAAGCAGTGGCTTAGATGTTGTTCCTCAGAGGAGGGGTGCCTCTAGCTCTAGGTCATCCAGGCAGGTCGTTTGGCCACAGCAACCACTGTGAATTTTGGAGGCAAAAAAAAACCAAAAAAAAAAAACTGAGAATTGGGACAGTTGTATGTTTGAAAATTTTTTTTTTTTTTTATATTTGTTTTCCTGAAAAGAGCCACGAATGCTGAGACTGAAAGCACCGTATTCTCTTTTAGGGGATTCACTGTAACATTTCCAGGTAGTCTTCTTCTCCTCCTCTGGGCTTCCAGTTCAGTTGGAACTGCCCCCTGCTGGACAGTGACAACATGAATTTCATGTGTAAATACCCAGGATTTTCTCTTATTTTTATATCCCTCCCCCTTACTTACTAAGCCCAGCCAATACAGACAGGCCGATAAGGTAAGCTCCGCGGGAAAACGGGCGCTCAGTGTTTGAGTGCCCAGTCACCTCTCCTGGGTGCGCGATCCTGTATTTAAATGAGTCATCGCACTAAAAGGAGGTGCTAGGGACAAGTACACGCCCCTAGTGCCTCCTTGACCTAGGAGAGGTGGCTGTCAGCGGGTTCAATTTTACGAGCATCTGTTTTCCAAACCCACTGATGGCTATGGGTTAGGAAAATGGACACTGGTAAAACTGAGCATCCGTTTTCCTAACCTGACTGGCCAGCACATTTATTTTTTTATTTTTAATTTATTATTATTTTTTTTTAACCATTTTTGGTTCCTCCGACTTAATATTGCTAGGCTGTTAAGTCTGAGGGTGAATGGAACAGCAGTATTTTCTGCTTTTCTGTACACTTATTTTGACAGGTGTTAATTTCTGAGCATAAAATGTGTGGTTTGGCCGTACATTTTTTTTTTCTTTTTCAGTATCCCAGGTGCATAACTAATAGCTTCATGAACATGCATTTGCATATGATGAGCACTGTTAGTTTTGGGAGGAGGTTGAATGCACGTTTTCGACACTGTAAACCCTTTGCTGTATAAGGGGTAGCAGGTAAAACAGTATGCTCAGCTGAGAGCACTTTACAGAATCTGCCTGAGAGACTGTGCTTGGCCAGGGACCACAGACCTAGAATCTGTATTTCAGATTTGGATATTTAGATTTTTTTTTTTTTTGTATAATGATTTTTATTCAGTCACAGTCCCATAATAACAGTGCACGATATCTAAACCAGAAATACAATGTACAAATAACACATCGAAAGGTCTATCCAAAATCGCAACAGAGGAAAAATACAAAGGAAAATGGAACAGGACATGGATTAAGTAACAGTAGAAAAATCAGACTCATCTACCACAAGTCCAGGCGAGAAAGCATCAATATAGGGGTATATAGCCTGTGCAGAATTCTGAGCCTGGGATATTGTTATTGGTGACTAGTAACTGGGTTTTAAATTTTATTCCCAAACAATCCCCTCCCCCTTCCCCACCCTCCCAAAAGCAGCAGTAGCATCTGGTATAAACAACATACATAACATAGAAACACCGTGGGAATTACAAACATGCACCAACATAATTTTGCAAGATACACTTTGGGAGGAGGCCATCTAAAAGACCTAGATCTCAATATCGTGTGAGACAGGGGCAATGAACAGACACAGGAAGCAACATAACATATCAGATCATTTTATATCCTATCATGTCCAGCAGGAAAAACCCCATGAACCCGCCCCTTCCAGTCCGCAGACCGCGATTGTATAGCCCCGAGAGGCAGAGATAGTTCAGAAGCACAGTGGAAGAAATGGAAATATCATCGTGCAGTAAGCAAATTCTTCTCGGTATCTGGGAGCAATTGTACATATGGTTCCCAGATTTTCCAGACCTTATCATACCGCACAGTTGAGTGTTGCTTTGCAGACAGCAGTTCTCAGTGTAGTAATTTGTGAAACTTCCCTCGCCAGACTAGAGAGAACGACGGGGTGGGGTTTGTCCATTGGGCCAAGATAGAGTCTCTGGCAATTAGACATAGTTTGTCAAAAAACAACAATTGATTGGCTGTGAGGGTCATAACTTGTTCAGGGATGTCACCCAATAACCAGATGGTCGAGTCCAATTGTAATACACAGCCCCATAATTTATGGATCAGATGTTGTAAGTATCCCCAGAATAGTTGCAGGCTGGAGCATGCCCAGAAGCAATGGCTAAAGTCTGGGTTTTGCTGACCACATCGATCACAATTGCTATTCTGTGCTACGCCCATGTAGAAAGCCTGCTTTTGGGAATAAAAGGCGAGATGAAAAAATTTGTAGGCCTTATCTCGTAGCAAAACATTTTCAACAGAACTGGGTATTCTCAGGAAGCATCTCTTGAAAAGAGGACGGGCCACACTCAATGAAAACATTTGATTCCATTTAGCAGCCACTAAATCCAAGACGGGCCACGGGTTTAAGCATTGGAGGGCAGCATAAAATTGAGAGCATGAACTTCGTTTGCCTTCGTCACCCGTTAAGAAGATCCATACAGCATTGTGATGATGGAGAAAATCCGGGTGAAGACCTTGTTGTTGAAGCAAAAAATGCCTGATTTGTAAATATCCAAAGAAGTCTGCACTTGGTAGGGAAAAACGGGCTTGTAATGCCAAGAAACTGTAAAGCTGTGGAGGCTGTATACCCTCATCGAATAGCTGGTTCATGAACTTTAGTCCCAAGTGATGCCACCGTTGAAAGAGTAAGTATGTCATACCCGGCGGAAACAGTATACAGCCTCGAATAGGCAAATTTGCGTGCGGCCTTGGGGATATCTGCATCTTGCGACAAAGAGTTTTCCATGCCAGTCTGATAGGGCGCACCACCACGCTTTGTGCAATGTAAGTTGGAAGTTGGGCATCCTGAAGCTGCAAAACTGCTCCAGGAGCATGAGGAGAGAACCAATTTTTGTAAAGATCCAAAGGAGAATAGGAAGAGATATCACAGACCCAGTCTTTAACATGACAAAGGAGGCTAGCTTGATTGTAGCTTTCTAAATTTGGACAGTTAAGACCACCATCTTGTTTAGGGGCCATGAGTACCCGCAGCGGGATACGAGCCCGTTTACCATTCCATAAATATGAGGTAATACCCCTTTGAATGTCGAAGACATCCCTTTTCTTTAACCATATAGGCATCATATGAAACAAATACAGCCATTTTGATATTTCCATCATTTTAAGAAGCAATATTTTCTGGCAAGCCTTGCCAGGCGGAGAGATTCTTGAGTAATTTCGTTTTTAGTGGGAGAACGTTTAGCTTATAGAGTTGGTTAAGATCCGCCGGTATATATACCCCTAAATATTTGAGGGAATGTGTGACCCATCTCAACGGGAACACCCCTGCCCACTTTCTCTGCAATGTACCCAGAACATCTAATGCCTCCGACTTATCTACATTTACTTTTAAGCCCACAAACCTCCCAAATGCAGATTGAATTTGTAACACATGCGGTAGAGACACTGCGGGATCACTAAGGAAAACCAGCATGTCGTCTGCAAAGGCAGCCACCTTAAAGGAGTTGTTATGATGTAGCAGTCCACGGACCAGCGGTGTTTCCGCTAATTTACGGAGCAGAGGATCTAAAGACAAGATAAACAATATGGGTGATGGATATTTAGATTTAATTAATCTCCTTTCCAAACCTGAGCTCAAGGTGTGTTACGTTCAGGTTCTGTATATAACCCAGCTCCCTGAGGGTTTTGTTCAAGGCCTGAAGGAGCAGCACCAAGATTTAAATCCTGGCATCTCTGGTTCTCAGCCTACTGCTCTGGCCTCCACTCTGGCCACTAGATGTCGACATTGAGTGATGGCTGAGATGACCTCTCCCAGTTGTCTGTGAGCTCTGCCTTTGCAGCATCCCCAGCCCCAGCTGATCCAGGAAGCCAAGTCCTGGCCCTGCATTCAAATTAGGCCCTCTGGATGGGGGAAATGCAGCACTGCCACTAGACTGGCCGCTGGATGATAAACTTTTTTGAAGGGTATTTGTATAGTCTTTTCTATTCTGTAATTTTCATAAAGATGGTCTAGTATGGATCACAAATTACTTGCATACAGATAATTGAATAACACAATGGAAATGGAAAGACATTACCAAAATGTTTCTGTGGAACAACCCAACATTTAAAGTTAATTATTTTCTTTCTTTTTTTTTTCTCCTCCCCTTCTTTTTAACGAGGACTAGATTGCAACTTACATTGGATAATTCTTCATAGAGTTTTCTTTTTGAAATTTCATGTAGTGTTCATGATTTTCCTGGTTTATTTCATTTGTGTATATGATTTACACTTTAATAATAAGTAAATATAAAGTTAGAACTTCTTGCATTAGTTGACCTGAGGTACAAAGAGGACTAATGGACATTGGATCAGATATAAATGGCTTCAGCTGGGCCAGTGTTTTCTAGCAGGGGAACTTGTCATTCATTCATTTGCAAGATGCACTAGAATTTTAACCCTTGTGGTAAGATGATGGCATCTTCTAATGTGACTTGGGGGGGTTCTGTCAATGTTTTCAGACTGAACTTGCTGGCGGTTACCCAGGGATAGAAACAGTGTAGGGGAACCTGCACAGGGGACTATATATTTTTTTGGAGGAAGTTATTGTGGATTACATTGTTTGCATCCTGCCCTCAAAGGTTGTATTGTATTGCTCCTAGGGCAGTCAGACACCAGTAAAAAAAAATCTCCAAATTCAGTCTTCGGGAATAGAATAAATATTAGTTTTGCTGTAAAGAGAAAGGAGCTTTCTCGTGCTATATTTTTCTGATGACATGGTGAATCCCTGAGTCTCACACCAATGGGTGCCATCATCCGACAGAACCAACATGGAACATGTTTCCCGAGCTTTCCAGAAAAAATCCCCAAATCTAGCCAAACCTGCATTCTCATTGTGCCTCAGTTTATTTTCTTTCGAGAGCAACACATTTGTTTTGTCGCTGCCCTCTGTGGCTGGCTGCTGTGTTTGGTCTTTCCAGAGGGATTTTCTTTCTTTTTGGACAAAACATTATGCCTTAGTGGTGTGGCTCACCTAACCTTTCCCCCCCCCCCCCCCTTGTACCTTAGGTTTTTCCTCACTTTCAAAGTTTGTTTGTTTGACGTTCCAGTCAGGAGGCCCCATTTGTTTTACAGCAATCTCTGACAGAGTTTCCCGGCTGAGAACCCCCCTTTTTGTTTTTCTCTCCTTAGACCATATGCTTTTCAGAATATCTTCTCAATGATTTTGTCACTAGTGATGTTGGATACATTTCTGATGTATTTGATTTTGGTTGTCAGTTTTTCTAACAATGACAAGAGAAGGCCAGCAGCTTCAAGAAGTGCCCAGACTGGGCAGCAGATGCCCTTAGTTGACGACAAAGAAAATCTGCTTCATATTATGATGTTTCAAGCTTGAATTGGTGGGCAAGGATCATCGTGTCCCATTGTAGTGTCTGCTCTAGGATGTTACCAAGGGCTATCCACTGAACCGGTGCCAAAAACATTGTCTATACCCAAGGGTTGTGCAGTCGCAGTGACTGCTAGAAGAGCTGAAGAAGACATTGATTCCTCCATCGCCGAGGCCTAAAGATGGCCCAGAGAAGAGGCAGATCCTTCATCTCCCAATGCAAATCTTGTTCTCTTGCTAAGCATGGAGCCGAGGCGTAACGGTGACAATGGTCTACCAAAGGAGAAGGTTCATCTGTGCCGCTCTCCTCTCCTTTCCTGCACCTGTCTTCAGCTATTAATTAAAATTCTTTGCCAACAATTCCTTCTGCTAATTTGCTGCAGGCAGTTAGTTCTTCTGAGAAAGTCATGGATTCAGCTACTAATCCAGTAACCCACCCCCACATCCCGAGATCTGTTTGACTTTTACTTGCCTTGTCAACAGCAGTAGTAGACCTTTGATTTAAACTTGCTGCATATAAGTCTTCTGTGATATGTAGCATCCTCACGCCCTGTCAAATTTACTTCCCTGAAGACCCAGAAGGGGGCTTGCTCCTAAAGCAATCCACTTCCAAAGGGCTGATTGAGGAACGGTTTGGGGCATATGTGATGAGTAAAAGAGATGCTTTTTTAAAGCTCTAGTGAACTGTTTTGTTGCAGATTAGTGTACAGAACACCCCCTTTTTAAAGTAAATAACTAAGATAAAGAGCTGTCCCTTCAAATGTAAGATGGTTGGCCATCCTCTTGGCTTGGCCAATAGATATCTTTATTTTTTTTAGAGTGCTTCCTTTCAGGTCAAAACTGTCTTGCCCATATGAAATGTTTCTGATTTGGTTGAGCCAACAACACAAGCTCATATTTCTCAGTTTAAAAGTTGCACTTGTTTTTCCTGTGTCAAGGGGAATTTATGTATTCGATCTACCTCATCCTACTGTGTCCACATATATATTCCACGAATTTCATGCATGGGAAATAAACGTAAGATGAGAGTTACATTTCTCTTACTAGGAGATACTGTTTTCTGGTCTCGTGGCTGCGTCAGTAATAGTTGCTTACATACAATACCATGCCCGCAGCTCTTCACAGTGCCATTGCAATAGGTAGCACCAGGTATTACCCTTCTTGTTGTAATTGCAGGGGGCCATCTGTGATTTCTGCGAAGCCTGGGTGTGCCACGGGAAGAAGTGCCTGAGTTCCCACGCCTGTACCTGTCCTCTTGCCGATGCAGACTGCGTGGAGTGCGAGAGAGGTGTCTGGGATCATGGTGAGCAGAGACTGAACACTGTATTGGAGCATGCCTTGCCCATACCTCTGCCCACTAACCATTTCCCTTTGAAGAAAAGGAGAGCTCTGGAGCACTTTTAAGCACTTGCAAGGTACCTGATCATGGAAAGAGTGCATATTTTCTGTGGTGAAGAGATCTGTGCTTGACTGCGCTGTGGCTGCTTCTGATTTCATTCCTCTGGCAGGAATAAAGCCCGCAACGTTGCAGAATGATTTTCTGTAGGACGTTTTGTTGATCATTGTTGATCATTTCCTTGACAACCCTTACATCTTTATGTGAAAGCGTTTTTGTGCTCATGTTCCTTCGGTGGTTGTTCCTAAATGTTTTGCTTTGGAAATCCATATCAGCATCATGACACTGAAAAGCAATTGGATAGAGTTGTGCAGTACCAGATTACTGCCAGTTAAAAGTGGCATCCTTTGCTTGTGGCAAAGCTAGAATGGCAATGTTAAGCCTCTGCAGAAGCAGCACTGTGACATTGCTTTAATGTGTAACCCCTTGAGACTGTCTTGTCCACGTCTGTGCGTCACTTTTTTTTTTTTTCTTTCTTTTTGGAATTCATCCAGGTGGAAGAATATTCTGCTGCTCTTTTTGTCATAACTTCCTCTGTGAAGATGACCAGTTTGAACATCAAGCTAGCTGCCAGGTCTTAGAGGCAGAGACCTTTAAATGTAAGTAGCTTGCTGCCAGGCCTTTGACTTTTTTTGGGGGGGTGCTCTGTGAGTTCTTCGAGTGTTTATGCTCTAGGCTGGGTGCCTGTGCAACACTGCGTAAACCTACAAAATATAAATTCAAAACAATAGAGGAATCGGGTTAGTGCTGAGCACAAATGGTGATGCAAGTTTCTGAGCTCTTGGGTTTGATTTGTGGGGGTTGCTAATATGAGAGACGAATCCTTGCCTTCAAGAAACAGTTGCTGCTTGGCTGAACCGTTTGTATTACAGGCTTGCAGTAGCTGTGTAATTTGCTGAACGTTTTCTGCCTTTTGTATTAGAGTACATGTCGATATGTCTGTGCTGTCGCCAGAGCTCCCTAATTCTTCGTCTCGCTGTGAGCGCTGATGCTTGGTGCATGAAATTCTGTGGCCCATATCTCTTAAGATGGACCTTTCCATCCCTAACAACACACACGTTTTCAAGTGATTACTCTGACTGCGTTTTATTTATGTATCCCTTAAGCCATCACTGCAAATGGAAGGAAATGTTGTATTAAATATTAAAAGCAATCATTTTCTAGCTTCTAAATTAATTGCATGTAATGTAAAGTAAATCCTCTGCCTGTTTCAGTGGGAAAACACTCTGTAATATGCTATTTTAAAACTAAATTCTCCAAAAAGCATAGCCTCTTCTGAACTGTCAATCAGCATTGCTTCATTTTACTTCTCTTCTCTTTATTCACCCCCCCCCCCCCTTTCGGGCATTTCAAGGCACTATTTTCAGTCACTAGTTCTTTGCACAGAGCGGTAGATACTTCCCTTACTGGAAGAGCTGGGGGTACGCGCAATCTCTCTAGCAAGCCCAGAGTTATGGAACTCGCTCCCTGTTGAACTACGGTTACAAACGAGTCTTAAGACATTCAGAAAGGATATAAAGACCTGGCTATTTATGAAGGCGTACCAAGATCCTTAACAATTAAATCAGCCCTACTTACTTACCCCACCTACATCCCCCACATGACATTTTATCTTTTTTATGATTTGCTTTTAGTATTTATTTTTCTTTTAATGTTTATATTTAACCCTGATTTTATTATTTTTTCTGCCTTTTTAACTAAGTATTGTATTCATATGTTTTAGAAACTGTATGTGTCTTGTTTAACCGTTGTGATGGTCCACCGAACGACAGTACACAAAATCAATAAATAAATAGAAAAAAAATAAAAAAATAAACTGCATGGAGCAGCAGTTATAACTCACCTAAAAATTTGCTGGGCAGACTAGATGGCCCATTTTGCTCTTTATCTGCCATCATTTGCTACCTCATTAAGGTGATTAAGGCAGATTGTACTGACCAGTGTTAATACTTGTGCTAAAGAATTCCACAAAGACTGTGCACTTCCCAGTAGTACAGAGAGGACCTTTTCCCATAGTACTAACAGCGAGCTAGGTTTTTGAGTTGTTTTACATTAAAAGGTGACTTTTTTTCCTTTAGAGAGAATCTAAAACAATGTTTCCTGGATTTTGAGGATGGTGCTTATTTAGAGGGTCATTTATTTTGCTGTGATATTTTATTGGGGGGGGGGGCTGTTCTTGCATTATTTGGCCTCTCCCCAGGAAAATATCACAAGGGGTTTGGAAAGGGGGGGGAATGGGCTGTGTCCATTTGATGCAAAGTTTTTGTTTGAAATTTTGTGCTTTCTCTACAGGTGCTGTTTACTCGGACTCCTGGGGAGGGATTTGTGCACATTGGGAGGGGATTTTTTTTTTTTGGGCAGCACGGCCCTTTAAATACAGCCCCGGAGCATACATGAATGTATTGATGCTCCTGATTTGTAGCTAGCTGTTTGGAAAACAGTGCGGCTTCGGCTAGCCATATTTATTTTATTTACATAGGATTACCTATGCATTAGCTGCTTTGCATGCATTTGTAAGTTTTGCACATGCAAACGTAGGATAGATTTTTGTTCAAAATATCGCACGATATCACTACGATAGGCTAGAAACAGTTTTTAATTGCATGATGATCGTGCATCAATCGCTCATCGCGGCTTAGTAAATGAATCCCTTAAATTGAGTGCAGGAACTATTTTAAAAAATGAAGCTATGGAGAAAATACATTGTATGGGGCAGTATTTGAATGTGGTTTTGAGTTATTCTTGACACTAATGGGGCATTTTATGGGATATTAAAGATAAAGAATGGCGTGTGTGTGTGTTAATTTAATTTTTGATTTTCTCATGCAGGTGTTTCCTGTAACCGAATGGGACAGCACTCCTGCCTGCGGTGTAAGGTAAAATGCTAAGAAATCTCGCTCTGATCGATAAGATCGGCCCGTACTTACCGTGACAAAACGGTTGGAGTGGCTTGCCAGGGCTGTCCATTGAGAGATGCCCATATCTACAGCACAGTTCCACCTAAGAGGAGCTCGATTACCCCCCCCCCCCCCCTCCCGGTCTGCCTGCACCGATGAGAGGCTTCACGGAGGCCCCTTTTGTCATCGCTTCATTATAATTTGCGAACCTCATCTGGTCTTCGATGAGCTCTTGTAGACGTGTTGGGTAAAGCCCTCGATTCTTTTTCTTGCTGTCGTCACCGCAGTTTGAAGGAGTCTCTCTCTCTTTTTTTTTTTTTTTTCCTCCCCCCCTCGTCTTGCAGGCTTGTTTCTGTGAAGATCACACTCGAAGCAAAGTTTTCAAACAGGAGAAAGGAAAGGAGCCTCCCTGCCCCAAGTGCGGACACGAGACCCAGGAGACAAAAGATCTGAGCATGTCAAGTAAGATGGAGCGTGGGAGGCTGGCCGGGTGCCTTCTCTCTGCTTCTCCGTTCTAACTCTCTCATCTTAAGTGGGTTCACCTGGGAAGTTTGTGATGGCTGTGAAGAAAGCGCCTGTGCGACTCTGCACTCCTCTACTTAATGTGCTGCAGGGCCTTTTTGCTGTCATCTGCTTAGGGATCTGCGGGTCCCAGGCAATTTTAATAGGGATCTGCGGGTCCCAGGCAATTTTAATAGGGATCTGCGGGTCCCAGGCAATTTTAATAGGGATCTGCAAGTTGAGAATCCAGAAGTCGGCCATGGAGCAGAACATTTGCTGAGGGTCCGTATTTAAGGGATTTTGGTAACCACAACTTAGCATGCTTTTGATCAGTCTAGAAAAGTATTGCGGGCCTTAGTACAACCCGCAGTCCCTTTCCTTGATCAAGCTTAAGACTGGAATAACAACGTCTGCAAAATAAAAAAAACAAAACAGGATTCAGCTAACTTTTAGCAGTGGTGTTCAGAATTTGTTTACTTTCTTGTGGGGAAAAAAAGAAACTTTTTTTATAGTTCAGAAATCACAAGGTCAAATCAGATCTGTTAAACTTACAACTTTTACTTCGCTCCAGAGCTCAGCTTGAACACAGTGAACAGAGGGAGGCAAAAGCCTTCATCTGCTTACATCAACCCAGGCCACTTCCTGGTTTCTTACTTCTTTGCTCAGCTTCCCATGCGGTTTCTGATAAGTTTTACAGGTATAGTAATCAATTGGGCAATATACATTTTACAGACTCAACATGCTGCCCCTGATGAACTCCATCAGTGGCTACTTCCTAATTGGCAATCTCCAGAAATCATATTAATTGAACGGGCCCTTTTATCCCGGGCCTTGACGGGAACCTTAAAGAACAAGCTCAGGTCCATAAAACAGCTCTTTGGTTTTTCCCATTTTCCACATGGGTCTTCGCTGATGAGTATAAATCTCCCTCCTTGGGAGTGCGCGTTGCTTATCCCTTTTCTCTAGTAGTGGGTGGACTTCAAAATCAAGCAAGTATTCCTTTCACCAGCGTGCCCACAGTCCCAGCCACTCATCTCGGAAGGTATTTCCATCTTTTGGTTAACTCAGCCTATTGAGAATTGTTTTGAGACTCTGCTGAAGGGACGTTTTGCTCTGGTAGAACTGTGTATGTCTTTGTCCAGTGAGGAAATACCCTGGGGTAAGTGGCTGTAGCTCCCCAACATCATAAGTAAAGGTCAGTGGCTTGGAGGTAACTACAGCCTCTACTTCTGTAAGCGTTGTGAAAATCTCTTCAAGCGATTAGGAGGCCTTCCCCAATATTTTCATTTAACGGGTCTTTACTATATGCACCATTTTCTCCCAGAATCCTCCTCATCAGGCAATTCTCTCTCTGATGATTTTCCAAGTGACGCCCCTTTTGAAAAAAGAATTCTTTCAGCTCTTCAGTGTTAAGTGATTTCCATAATTACTTTAAGTCCATATCTGCTTTTTCCTGAACATACCCAGATCAGTCCAGACAAGTGGGTTTATTCATCCCTACCAGCAGGTGGCGGCAGAGGACTAAGCTTTGGGCACAGCTGCTTATCTGAGAGTGCCACCTGCAGTCCCTCAGTAGTTCTGTGCCTCCAGCAGATGGTAGAGGTGTAACCCTGTAGTCCTGAGTGATCGGAGGATTACCACTCCCCGAGATACCAGGTTCCTGTTGAGGACCATTTCTTGGGTCGAGCCGGGCGAACGGGGGAGATTGGATACCCTTGGCGGTTGCAGCCTGAGATCCCGGGTCCACTGCTAACCAGTGCACTTGTTCACTCAGTGGGGTCCGAAGTCCCCCCCCTCCTGTCCGCTTGGCTGAGTCAGGGAAGTACCCCCTCTTTGGGGCCTTTTCTTTCTACCCTTGTGCTTTTGGCTGTAACATTTGTTTTTGTTTAAAAAAAAAAAAAAAAAAAGTCAAAGAGCAGGGGATAGTTTGTAGCAGAGCATGGGGAGCGTGCTCAGCAGCCAGACAAGCGGCCGGTGCGGCAGGACTGACAGAGGTTGGCTCCGGAGGTACCGGGGTGTGCAGGGGGGGAACCGACTTCGGCCGCAGTGCCAGAGAGTCCCCGGAGGGGGGGAGGAATCTTCTGGGGAGCCTGTTTGTTTTTGGCCGCAAGGGATGGCGCGCGCATTTCCCAGGGTGGCTGACTGTTCTTTCGCGCCGGCGGGAACTTTGCACTGTATTTGTGTGTGTCTGTGGCCTGGCGGCAGCCGCCACATAATAAATCCCTTCCCCTGCGATTTCAGCGCCTTTCTCTTGCAGGCGTTCAGCTTTTGGCCCAATGGAGGTCTTCCGGGCCAGCAGTGTCTGGTCAGCCTTTCTCAATTCCCTCCCCTCTGCATTTCTTGTGCGCTGGGGGTGGGGAGGGGTCTTCCTCTAAAGGTTCTAAGCCTCAGAGGTCCTCCAGATCGCCGGGGGGGGGACGGGACGGGACCCCAGGGGCATAGTTCTTCACCACTTGATGGGGTCTTGAGTAAGGGGACAGTCTTCCCAGGGACCTTCCCCATCCCCCCTCCTGGTTTTAAACAGTAGCGTAGCCAGAAATGAAACTTTTTTTTGGGGGGGGCGGGGGAAGCAAGATTAACATGGGTTGGCAATTGACATACAGTTCTAGGTCTTACTAGTTGTACTCTTATTGATAAATAATGCCGTAGAGTGTACCTGACATAGGATTTCTAAGTAGTTTCCTCATAACTGATGCTTTAAAATATTTGAATTCTATTATTTCATGTACTTACCAGCATTAAAAATATCTCCTTAATCTGTATTTTATATTTATTACAGTTTATAAGTACATATCATGTAAAAAGTAACAAAGAAAGCTTAACAGAAATATCAGATCCAGTCACGTAATAAAATAAATATCAATGTATTCTTTTGAGTACTCGTTTTCCAAAAATGCAGAAAGTATCATATGTACAATAAAACAGCAATAATCATCATAAGAACTTAAGATTTGCAACAGGTGCAGGACAGAGCTAGGACATACAAAAATAATATAATCACCGAGGAAAGCCAAGGAAGCACCTGCACTGGTCGCCTTCGATGCATGGTGCCCTTCTCAGTCAGGAGGTCTGCGAGACAGGGTTAGTGGAGGGATTTCTACCGCCTGAGGAAGTACTATCCTCCGGACCCTCGCACCCATTTACAAAGGATGAGCTCCCGTGGCCGTCTCAGGCAGCAGCGAGCTCCTAAGCTCCACCTGGCGCCCCAGCCAAATCCCGGGACAGGGTTCTGACTGGATTGGAAGGAGCATAAGTCAGCCACCCGGTCGGGAACAGGCTATGGTTCTTCGTGAAACGGTGGCCCAGTATTACCTCAGCCCAGTGGGTTCTGTCCATTGTCTATCAAAGGTATCAATTAAATCTATTGGGAGGCCTGCCAAATTCTCCTCCATGCCCATTTTGTGGGCTGCTAGAGCATCAGGAGGCACTGTTAAGGGAGCTCTCCGCTCTCTTAACTTCCAGAACAGTCGAGCCTGTTCCACCAAGGCAAAAAGGGGGCAGGGATTCTACTCCCGGTGCTTCCTGATTCCAAAGAAAACAGGGGGGATCCGACCCTTCCTAGACCTGAGGGCCTTGAACAAGTTTCTAAAAAAAGAAAAGTTCAAGATGGTTTCCCTGGGCACCCTGATTCCCCTCTGGCAAAAAGGGGACTGGATATGCTCCCTCGATTTAAAGGACTCGTACACCCACATGGAGATCTTTTCAAGTCACAGAAGAATCTCAGATTTGTGGTGGGAAAAGAGAACTTCCAGTACAGAGTGTTGCCGTTCAGGCTAGCATCAGCCCCACAAGTCTTCACAAAATACCTGGCCGTGGTGGGGGTGTACCTCCGCAGACTGAGGCGTGCATGTTTTCCCCTATCTGGATGATCAGCTGGTAAAGAGCACCTCTCAGGTGGGTGCAGATCAGTCCTTTCTCTTGTTGGGGTGTTGGAGTCACTAAGATTAGTCATCAATTTCCTGAAGTACCATCTCAACCCATCACCTCAATTGGACTTCATAGGAGCCCTGCTAGACACAGCTCAGGCAAAAGCCTATCTGCCACACTTCAGGGCAATCACCTTGGGGTCCATAGCGGTGGTGTTTCAATGGAGCCAGCAGGTATCAGCTTGGTACATGTTGAGGCTGTTGGGCTACATGGCCGCCACCGTTCATGTAATTCCCTTGGAACGTTTACACATGCGCAGAGCTCAATGTATCTTGAGGTCACAATGGCACCAGGCCACCCAGGACCTCCAGGCTTGCCTCCGCCTCTCCAGGACTCTCTGTCCTGGTGGTGGGTTCTCTCAAATTTGGAGCAGGGAGTATCTTTCAAAACTCCCCCTACCCAAATTGTCATTACCATGGATGCGTCCACCCTGGGGTGGGGTGCTCATGTAAATGGGCTCCGCACTCAAGGTCTGTGGTCCACCCAGGAAGCACAATGTCAAATCAGCTTCCTGGAGCTCTGGGCGTTCAGGTACGCTCTATCGGCTTTCAGAGATCAGCTGTCCAACAAAGTTGTCCTGATTCAGACAGACCGCCAAGTGGCAATGTGGTATGTCAATTAGCAGGGAGGCACAGGGTCATACCTCCTGTGTCAGGAAGCGGTCCAGATCTGATCCTAGGCTCTGTCCCATAGGGTGGTGCTCTGGGCTATTAATCTGGCTGGAACGAAGAACATGATAGCAGACAGAATGAGTCAAACCTTCAGGCCCCACAAGTGGTCCATTCAGCAAGAGAAAGGTGGTCCAAGACACGTGGAGCAGTTACAAAAGCTGGGGGCCATAGTTCCTGTTCCTATGTGGGAAGGTATTCCATATATTTTGAGGTACTAAAGAAGGAAGGGTCCTTCCGTCCAATTTTGGATTTAAAGAAGATGAATGTCTCTCTCAGGGTTCCTTGTTTTCACATGAAAACTCTGCACTCAATCATTGCAGCAGTGCGCCAAGGAGAGTTTCTGGCTTCGTTAGACTTGACAGAGGCATACCTGCACATAGCAGTCTACACAGCTGGCCAACGGTTTCTGCAGTTCACGATACTCAGGAGACATTTTCAGTTTTGTGCTTTGCCTTTCGGTCTGGCAGTGGCGCCATGTACGTTTACCAAGGTGATAGTGGTTGTGGCAGCAGTGCTCAGGAAGAAGGGCATTTTGGTTCATCCATATCTGGACAATTGGCCTATTCGGGCAAAGTCAGAAGCCCTCTCTACTCAAGTGGTAGGTCAAGTCTTACAGCAGTTGAGGTTTCTAGGTTGGGTGGTGAACCTGGCAAAAAGTCATCTCTCTCCGTCTCAGGTTCTGGAGTTCTTGGGAGTGCGTTTCGATACCAGGTATGGAAAGCTTTCTCTTTCAGAGGGTTGCATTTTCAAGCTGCAGAAGCAGGTACGCAGTCTGTTGGATAGGGCGGTGTCCAGGGTCTAGGATTACCTTCAAGTGTTGGGCTGTTGGAGCTAATCCCTTGATCCTTTGCGCACATGAGGCCTCTACAGAGCTCTCTCCTTTCTCGTTTGGATCCTTTGTTGGAACAGTTTCATCTTCCGCTATCGCTTGAGGAGCCTGTCAGATCCAGTCTTTCATGGTAGCTTGGTCAGGATCATCTAAGTCACAGAGTGGACTTGTGAGGTCCCAGACTGGGTGTTGGTTACCACAGATGACAGTCTTTCCAGCTGGGGGGGCAGTGTACCAGAATCAGTCTGCCCAGGGTCAGTGGTCCATGGAAGAGATGTCCTGGTCTATCAATCATTTGGAGACTAGGGTGGTGCAGTTCACGTTACTTGCTTTTCTGCCTCTAAGCGTCTGCTCAGTGCACATCTTGTCGAATAACGCAACCACAGTGGTTTATATCCACCGATTTAAGGGAGAACCAAGAGTTGGGTGGTGGCCCAGGAGGTTCAGGACTTGTTTCTCTGGGCAGAATGGCATCTAGCATTGCTAGCGGTGTCTCACATAGCTGGAGTGGACCATGTTCGGGCAGATTTTCTCAGTTGCCAGAAGCTGGATCTCAGGGAACGGGAGCTGTCAGAGGAGGCAATGGCTCTTCTGTGTCACAGGTGGGGTACTCTGCCTGGACTTGATGGTGTCTTAGAGGAACACCAAGGCGCCCTATTTCTTTGTCGCAGAAGAGAGCACGAAGCTGAAGTGGTCAATGCCCTGGTCCTACCTTGGCCCCGAGGGATCATTCTTAACGTGTTCTCTCCATGGCCTCTGGTGGTAAAAGTGATTTGGTGAATAGAAGGTCATCCCAGAGAAGTGATCCTGGGTAGCACTGGAGTGGCCGCAGCGCCTGTGGTTCACGGACCTAGTCAGCATAGCAGTAGACAGCCTGCTGTGGCTTGCCCATTTGCTGAAGCTTCTTAGTCAGGGTCCAATATTTTCATATTGGGCAGATCGCTTTTGTTTCACAGCTTAGCTTTTGAGAGGAAGCGTTTGAGAGAGGGAGGATATTCAGAGGATGTCATTTCCACTTTGTTGCAGTCTAGAAAGACTTCCACTTCCTTGTCATATGTGAGGATCTGGAAAGTCTTCGAGTCCTGGTGTATGGGTCAGAAAGTAAGACCTACTTAGGCCTCGATAGCTCACATCTTAGCCTTTTTGCAGAAAGGATTGGTGAAAGGCTTGGCCTTAACTCTCTTAAGATTCAGATTGTGGCCTTGGGCTGTCTTTGTAGCAAGGTACATGGAATGTCTTTGGATGCTCACCCGGATGTGGTTCACTTCCTTCGAGGAGCAAAACATCTACGTCCTCCAGTGTGGAAAGTATAAGAACATAAGAAATTGCCATGCTGGGTCAGACCAAGGGTCCATCAAGCCCAGCATCCTGTTTCCAACAGAGGCCAAACCAGGCCACAAGAACCTGGCAATTACCCAAACACCAAGAAGATCCCATGCTACCGATGCAATTAATAGCAGTTGCTATTCCCCAAGTAAACTTGATTAATAGCCGTTAATGGACTTCTCCTCCAAGAACTTATCCAAACCTTTTTTGAACCCAGCTACACTAACTGCACTAACCACATCCTCTGGCAACAAATTCCTGAGCTTTATTATGCGTTGAGTGAAAGAATTTTCTCAGATTAGTCTTAAATGTGCTACTTGCTAACTTCATGGAATGCCCCCTAGTCCTTCTATTATTCGAAAGTGAAAATAAGAGTCACATCTACTCGTTCAAGACCTCTCATGATCTTAAATACCTCTATCATATCCCCCCTCAGTCTCTTTTCCAAGCTGAACAGAGGGTTGTGTGTAGCACCTTTTGAGCCTTTAAGAAGGGTAACTGTGAGGGATCTCACTTTGAAGGTGTTTTTTCTGGTAGTAATTTGTTCGGCCAGAAGAATTTCAGAACAACAAGCGTTGTCGTGTAGAGATCCTTTTATGAAGATCTCAGATTCTGGGATCTCCTTGCAGACGGTGCCCTCTTTTTTTTTTCTCCCAAAGGTTGTGTTGGTGTTCCATCTGAATCAGACAGTAGAACTCCCAGCTCCCAGGTTTGGACGTGTCGATGCCGCATTCTAGAGACCTGCAAGGTTTTGTTTGGATGTGAAGCGGGCTTTGTTGTGTTACCTCAAGGCCACCAATAGCTTCAGGGTGTCTGACTATCTCTCTATGCTATGGAATGGTCCTAAGAAAGGGCAGAAGGCTTCAAAGTCCATGATAGTGAGGTGATTGAAGGAGGCAATAAGCTTGGCTTATATCTGTAAGGTGCATCCTATCCTAATGGGATTGAGGGCTCACTCAGTTCAGTCACAGGCGGCTTCTTGGGCTGAATGCCAGCAGGTTTTGCCACAAGAAATTTGTTGGCCATCTACTTGGACATCATTGCATGCTTTCGTCAGACATTATTGTTTGGATGTCCAGGCCCCAGAGGCCAGGAGTATTGGTGGGAGTGTTCTTTGAGCGGGACTCTCACAATCCCACCCTAATTAGGGAAGCTTGAGTATATCCCAGGAGTCTAGACTGATCCAGGTATGAGCAGGAAAGGAAAATTGGTTCTTACCTGCTAATTTTCATTCTTGGAATACCAAGGATCAATCCAGAGTCCCACCCTGCGTGAGGAGGAGAGTCTGCTCATTTTTCTGTCTTATTCTTATTGTATATAGGCTGCAAAACTGCTCAGGATTTCAGGTTTGTTCTCCTGGTTTGGAGTTGCAAAGAAATTTCTTTTTTCCAGTTGTCCTGTTCATTATGGGAGGTTGTTGTCTATTTCGTTAACATTGTTATAGGATGAATCTTGACTTGGGTACAGGTCAAGGGACTTCGGGTGGCACACCAGGACATATGCTAGTGTCAGTGAAACTTTCTCTGTCTCCATCTGCTGGAAGGGAAGCAAAACCCCGGAGTCTGGACTGACCCTTTGTATTCTAGGAATGAAAATTAGCAGGTAAGAACCAATTTTCCTATAAACTTATCCAGCTAACTGCTCTATGGCCCAATCAGTTAAACGGCTGAGTCGGAATATTGGAGTTAGCTGAATAACTTATCTGGCTAAATTAACTCCTCCTGAAACATTCCCGGAACCCCACCAAGTTATCTGGCTTAATTTTATCTGGCTGATTACTCAGCCAGATAACTTGGAGACAAATAACCAGTGAGGATTTTCAGTTCTTGCCATTTGTCCAGCTAAGTCTGAACATAGCCAGCCAAATAGTGCTGAATATGACCTTTATAAGGCTAGGACTTAAGAAAACATGGCTTAAGACACAAAAGTGGATGCATAGGTGCGATTTAATCTATAGTTTATCTAATTGAGCAAATCTGCAAGATATCAGGCCTTCACTCTTCTGAAATCTATCCAAGAAAGGCAGGAAATAGGGTGGGTGGGTGTGGGATAGGGTGTAGTGGAACCTTAAAATAAATGTGCATTTCTAAAGTGTCGCTGTTTTAAGCTATACTGTATTTGTATATAGCAGTGCTTTAAAACTTCCTTTTTAAACTTCAAATAAGTGCTTGTCTGTTGCTTAGTTTTATGATAGATTATGGCAGCGCTTATTATGGACTGGCTTTTTCAACTAAATAGAACCTCTGCTTCAAATTATATTTCTTAAAAATAATCAGTGAGTTGCATCTTCTGTTTTAATTAACTCCCTTCTGCAGAACCATCTGTAGGATTTAAAAAAAAAAAAAAAAAAAAAAGCTTGATATTTTCAGCTGCTTTATTGTCTCAACATCTGTTTGCTGATTAATAACAATTGATGTGTGGTGACAAATAGCACAGGTAATTTGTTCATGGCCTTCACTGCTTTGGGTGGATGTGGAGGAGGGGGCAATGTGCCACCCTACTAGAAGAAAGCATGATGGGGGCCAAGATCATCTGTCCTTTTGAACTTGCACTGTACGAGGAAGGCAAGGTACTGTTATGTGGTTGTTCCTGTAGGAAATTGTCTAAGTTTCTTTTCATTTCTGTCCGCAGCACGCACTCTGAAGTTTGGCAGGCAGAGTGGATGTGAAGATGGTGACGGAGATGGTGATGGCGCTTCTGGTTATGACGCCTACTGGAAGAAACTAGCATCCGGCAGGAATGACGACGATGATGACTATGACATAGAGGAGGAGGACGAGGAAGAAGATGATGAGGAAGGGGACGGAGATGGCGGGAAAGACTCAGATACGGAGACCTCCGAACCATTTAGCCAGTTGAATTTAGGAAGGACCTATGCCAGTGGCTATGCCCATTATGAGGAGTGTCAAGATTGAGCCTTTGCTATGCTGCAGTGTAGCATCTGGAAGAGATTAATGTACATGCTGCTTAACTGAATTGCCACCTGACATTTGGGTAGCTCTGACAACGCAATGAAGTATCAAAATCGTTTATGGCAGAAACAAGTGTGGTGCTTTTTGTAGAAATTGAGAGATTGGGCTTATTTAAGGATGTGGTTTGGAGCATGGAATATGTGTACCCGTACATGAATTCCCTGTTAATCAACGTAAAATTAATTTTTGTGTCTACCTCTGGTTTTTACCCCCTCTGTGGTCTTTGCTAGCTCATCTCCCCACCTCCAAAAGATGGCATGCTTGAGTGGCTCAGGGTACCCCTGACAGCCTAAAGATTGGAGGGGCACCCTTTCAGTGCCACTTGGTTGCCCTCACCATCACAGCTTCCTTCCTTCCTTCCCTCCCTATGTCTGATCATATCAACTTCGCAGTGTGCCCAAGCCACACTGATCCTAATGGATCCCCCATGCCGCAGCCTGAACTACAGGCCGGTAAAATGGCTACTTTTATGTCCAGCTGTAGTGGTTTGATTCCTGTGCCATGTAATTTGGGAAAGATCTTTGTACCAGTTTGTCAGAGACTAAGTTGCTGCTTGAATTTAGAACAATATTACTGTACTTTAAGAGTAATCAGATGTTAAAAGATGGTAGAGATGCCTGTCTGTGTTTTTGAAAGTTTCATTTCTGTAAACATTGATTTGACTGTAAATGTTGGGGGAAGAAGGTTGCCGAAGACCATTATCCTCCAGCCTGATCATAATAAAAATACTTTTATCATTGGAGTACAAGCGGTACATATTGTCTAGAGTATATTTTATTAATCCCCATTCACCTTGTGTGGCAAGACTCCAGATGCATAATTTTGGTGCTTCTTCACAGCTACTTATGACAGAGGTACACAGAGTTTATCAGGCAAAAAAAACGGGTTCCCTGTATGTACCCAGATCAGTCCAGACCATGAATTATGTCTCCCTTCCAGCAGGTGGAGACGGAGAAAAACTTGAAAGGCACCCATAGTTAAGCTAGTGTACCTCCTGCATCCCTTCAGTATTTCTCGGTCTCCGGCAGATGGAGGTCGTGCAAACCCTGCAGTCTTGCCCTATTTCTGGGGTTTAGGCTATCCCTTGAAAGTAACTAAGAGTGAACTAGGTATAAGTTGTGAATCAAGCAAGTTTAAAAAAAAAAAAAAAAAGACAGAAAAAGGTTTTTCTGCAG
Organism: Rhinatrema bivittatum; assembly: GCF_901001135.1. NCBI lineage: Eukaryota > Metazoa > Chordata > Amphibia > Gymnophiona > Rhinatrematidae > Rhinatrema > Rhinatrema bivittatum. The sequence continues at coordinate 40,027,726 of NC_042615.1, forward strand.
AGTTCCCTATCATCTCAGGGGGGTTGTTATATCCTGCGGGGTCATCCTCTCTGGTAGCAGGTTATTGGAGCTGGGGTTGGTAACCCTGTGGGGCTCCAGACAGGTAAGGAGCAGGGGAAGAGATTACTGGTGCTGTTCCTGAGCTTTGTGTTATTAAAATTTTTTTTTTTTTTTTTTAATTTTCTCTTTTGGTTTGCTGCAATCCAGGACCCCCTCTCCATCAGAATCGCTGCGTTTTTGATGAATTTCGCTGCGTTTTTCGGGCCGTTTTTTCCCCCCTCACAATGCCACGGCCATCTGTATGTGTGGCATGTGGAGAACCAGCCACGTGGCTTTCTAGGGTTGGTGTTTGCTTCTGCTGCCTCCCTGAAGGGGAAGGCAGTTCTTTTTCAGGGTCTGCAGCAGTAACCAATCCTCGAGGAGCTTCAAAAAGATCTGCTCCGAGGGAGCTTCAGGCTGATCCTTTCTCCCTCAGTGCTGGGTCGGCAACCATCTTAAGCATATTTTCTGCAGCTCAGGCAAAGGCTATGGGGGAGGGGGAGCTTCCCCCAGCATTGTCTCCGGTCCCTGCTAGTCCCTGTTTTCCCAGGGTGACAGGATGTTGATTCTGATCTTTTTCTTTAGATGTTGTCCTCCTTATGCAAAAAGCATTTTTGGCTTCCAGGTCTCCGCAAGGTGGTGTTTTACCTATGACACCCGCTCAGGGACCACCCCCCAAGGTAGCCAAGCGCAAGGATGTGCCTGTGTGTCTACGGGTCGTGAAGTTAAAAGGTGCTGTGCTTCAGGAGGCTCAACCACTCCGGTGGTGCCGGGCAGTGTGGCTGCAGTGGGTTTGGATGATATGCCGGGGAGACTAACCCCCTTGGATGGCGATGACCCTCAGGTGGTCTGTCTGTTCTAGAGAGAGGAATTAAACCCTCTCAGCAGTTCTTTCTGAGCTCGGGGTGGAGCTCCCCACCGCATGTTCCGCCACAGGACTCAGTGGATCCAGTCCTGGCAGGATTACGAATGCAGATCCGGATTTTTCCCGTCCATCACATGCTTCATCAGCTGATGACCAGGGAGTGGGATGCTCCAGATGCTGGTTTGCGGGTTGGTCGAGCTATGAATAAGCTTTACCCGCTAGTGGATGAGAGGTAGACGCATCAGTTTCGGCTGTTGTCAAGCGGACTACTATTCCAGTCGCAGGCTCGGTGGTGCTCAAGGACCTTCAGGACCGCAAGCTGGAAGTACTGCTTAAACGCATTTTTGAGGTGTCTGCCCTGGGTATCCGGGTGGCGGTGTGTAGCAGCTATATGCTGCATGTGAGCCTACGCTGGGTACAGCAATTACTGACGTCCAGAGAAGATCTTCCTCCGGATGAATTGGAGCAGGCGCAGCATTTGGAAGCTGCGTACGAGGCGGATGCGCTGTTCGACCTGCTCCATACTTCCTCTCGCACCATGTCGTCGGCAGTGTCACAAGATGGCTTTTGTGGCTTCGCAACTGGTCAGTGGATGTTTCATCCAAGGCTCAGCTTGATGCTATTCCATTTAAAGGTGGTTTTTTTATTCGGAGAGGATTTGGAGCAGTTATAAAGTCCCTGGGGGGAGAACAAGGTTCACAAGTTACCAGACTGAGACCCTCCAGAGGGTTCCCATCATCCCGTTCTTGTTTTCGGGGACAGCGGAGGTTTCGGCAAAACAGGCAACAAGCGGCTGTACGGCGCCAACCGGTGACAATGAACCAAACCTGGTCCTCGTCCTTTTGGGGACGCAGAAATGCCCGAGAGTGTGGTTCTTTTTTTTTTTTTGTCAAAATCATTTTTATTAAAGAGCAACACAGGTACAATCAAAAACCCAACTTTGGGGAAAAAGAGCACAATACGAATCAAAGAGCAACAGCAAAGCACATTTCAAGAGCAATTCCCCAGCATAACAAGGTCAACTGGAACAACACCCCGTGTACTCTCCTTTTGAGGTCCTCCGGACTAAGAGAAGCGAAGAAAAACACCAATCATATCCCACCGCCCAGTCACAACACAGATAACCACAAACACTCCACACATTACATACTACCCCCTCCATGACTAGTATTGCCCAACATTTGCAATGAAGAGACATCAACCAGCCTTTCAAAGTGCAGCCCCCCCCCCCCGTAATAGACAATGTTCACAGATCAAGGTTCAAGTCACAAGACAAACCAGGTGTCGTAAAAGTTCCAATCACTTCCAAGAGGACTGATATCCAGCTGCAGTTAAAGTGGATTGAAGATCCGGCGGCAATAGGCCGTAACAAGTTGACCAACAAGACTGGTATAGCAGATCCCTTTCTCTCTCACTGTTCAGGGCAACCAGCCGTTCCATTTGCATAGAAAATGCCAGCCGCCCAAACCAGGCCCGCAGGTTGGGTGCCGCATCTGGTGTTATCCAGTCAGCTAAAATAGTGCGGCATGCCAGCAATATTGCAGTATGGCCAAATTTATCCAAGGACAACTTGTAAGAGGGAAGGGCTCCTCGTAAACCAGAGAGAAGCAACTTGCCCGTCCACCCAATAGAAGAGCCAGTACATTGAGCTACTACTGTGAAAGCACCTGCATCCAAAATGGTCTTAATACAGGGCAAAGAAACAACCTGTGGGCCAAAGTACCCGGCACTTGATGACATTTAATACATTTAGGTGAGGATAACAATCTCATCAGACAGCGGTGAACATCGTCACAAAACATATGATGCAAGATCTTGAGAGTGTGGTTCTTAATCCTCTCACCTCCAAGACTACACAATGAGATGCGGTGGGTCATCTGTCCCGATTTTGAGGCATGGGCCAGAATTACTTCTGATCAGTGGGTGCTAAGCATAATAGAACGAGGCTATGCTTTGGAATTTGCTCAGCCTCTCAGAAACTTTTACTTAATATCTCCATGCGGTCCACAGGTCAAACGGCAGATTGTACATCAGACTCTCGAATGTCTTTTGGCTCCAGGAGCGGTAAAGCCGGTCCCTCCAGACCACTGGAGGACAGGAACGTACTCAATTTACTTTGTAGTTCCAAAGAAAAAAGGGGCCTTCCGGCCAATTTTGGACCTCAAAAAGGTAAACCAGGCTCTCAAAGTGCTACATTTTCGCATGGAGTCTCTGCGTTCAGTCATCGCGGCAGTACGAAAGGGAGAATTCCTGGCCTCTCTGGATCTGATGGAGGCATACTTGCACATTCCCATTCGCGAGGATTATCAGAAGTTCCTTCGCTTTATGGTCCTGAGAATGCATTACCAATTATGCGCTCTGCCTTTTGGTCTCGCGACTGCACCTCGTACGTTCACCAAGGTCATGGTGGTTGTGTCAGCGTTTCTTTGGAGACAAGGCTTCCTCATTCATCCCTACCTGGACGATTGGCTCATCAGGGCAAAGTCAAGGAATTGTTTGTGTGGAAGCGATCTGCAAGGTGACCACTCTTTTGGAATCCCTCGGATGGGTAATAAATCAGGCCAAGAGCAACCTGGTTCCTTGGGCATTTGCTCATATGAGACTGTTACAACGAGCATTACTTTCCCGGTGGGATCCCAAGTCAGAGAATTTCCAATTCCCTCTGCCACTCACTGAACACGCCAGGTCCAGTCTTGGGTGGTGGCTTTGCCCGCTCAACCTGTCTCAAGGAGTGGATCTGAAAATCCTGCACTGGATAATGGTGACCACGGATGCCAGCCTCTCTGGCTGGGAAGCGGTCTGCCAGCACCTTTCAGTACAGGGCAGTTGGTCCCTGGAGGAGTCCGGATGGTCGTTCAATTGCCTGGAAACCAGAGAGGTTTGCTTGGCCTTGCAGCACTTTCTTCCCCACTTACGTCATCCAGCGGTTAGCGTCCTCTCCGACAATTTGACAACGGTGGCCTATATCAACCGTCAAAGAGGAACCAGAAGTCAAGCAGTAGCCAACGAAGCGGAGCTGCTTATGGCTTGGGCAGAGAGGAATCTAGCGATGCTAGCGGCATCTCACATCGCCGGGAAAGACAACATACAAGCGGACTTCTCCGTTGAAGGCGCATAGATCCCTGAGAGTGGGAACTCTTGGACGGAGCAATGGATCTCATTTCTCGCAGGTGGGGGGACTCCCCATATGGACTTGATGGCAATGCGGAACAATGCCAAAGCCCCTCGCTTCTTCAGTTGCAGGAGGGATCACGGCGCAGAAGCGGTCTGTGCGCTAGTACGTTCTTCTGTACGTGTTTTTCCTCCTTGGCCTCTGGTGGGCAAGGTGCTTTGCAGGATAGAGGTCCACCCAGGGAGGGTAATCCTAGTGGCTCCCGAGTTGCCCCAACGTCAGTGGTTTGTGGATCTCGTCAATCTGACCATAGATGGCCCGCTACGACTCGGGAATCTTCCACAACTTCTCCATCAAGGGCCTATATATTTCGACCAGGCAGCTTGCTTCTGTCTAGTGGGTTGGCTTTTGAAAGGAGGAGATTGAGGAAGAAGGGCTATTCTGAGGAGGTCCTCACTATATTGCTACAAGCCAGGAAAATGCTACTTCCCTCTCATACATTAGGGTATGGAGAGTTTTTGAGATGTGGTGTCATGAGAGAGACATTCTTCCCAGCACGCTACAATTGCTCAGATGTTAAGCTTTTTGCAATATGGATTAGCCAAGGGATTGTCCTTTAACTCCCTCCGAGTACAGGTGGCAACCCTAGGCACTCTGGTTGGTAGCTCAGATGTGGTGTGTTTCCTCAGAGGAGTGAGGCATTTGAAGCCCCCTGTCCGTCCGGTATGTCTATCATGAAGTCTTAATTTGGTTCTTCGAGTGTTGTGTGATACACTGTTTGAACCGCTTAAAACAGTAACGTTGAAGGATCTCATCTTGAAAATGGTGTGTTTGGTGGCTATATGCTCGGCTCGCTGGATATCTCAGTTGCAGGCGCTATCCTGAAGGGAATCTTTTTTGAGGATCTCTGACTTGGCGGTTCCTCTTCGAACGGTTCTGTCCTTTTTGTCCAAAGTGGTCCCATCTTTTCATTTAAATCAGTTGAGCTTCCGGCCTTTCCTAATTTGTCAAATGATGTACAACACGCATGAGAGCTGCGTCGGCTTGATGTTCGGCATTCCTTGTTGCGTTACCTGGAAGTCAAATTCTTTAAGACTCTCAGATCATTTGTTTGTCCTATGGAGCGGTCCCAGGAAGGGTCACAAGGTGTCTAAGATGACGATTGCATGATGGTTGAGAGAGAAGCCATTTCATCTGCATATATTTGTAAAGGAAGACCTGTTCCTTAGGGACTGAAGGCCCATTCTATTTATTTATTTTATTTATTTAAAAACTTTTCAATACTGTCGTTTAGTAATGCACCATCACAATGGTTTACATTTCGGCACGAAATAGGTTTGGTTTGGTTTCTAAGTTTATCCATAGTGTGCCAATATTTTATGGTTACATAGTTCAATAATATACTCTAAATGAGAAATGGGTTGTGGTTGTTATTTATATGATTTTGGGATAATCATATATGTGTATACTGTTTTAATTAATTATGTGTAAAAATAATAAAATTGTCAATTCTACCTTTTTATGGTGACTTTCAGCTGTATGTATTTGTTTTTAGTCAGCGCTCTCATTGTGAAATGCTTTTTTAAAAAGCCAAGTTTTTAGGCCTTTTTTGAAGAGTTTTAATTCTTTCATTAGTCTCAGTTCAAGTGGTAATGTGTTCCATAATAATGGTCCTGCCAAAGATAGTGCTCTCTCTCTAACTTGGGTCAACTTTGCTGTTTTGACTGAGGGTATGGTTAGCAGTGCTTTATTGGCCGACCTGAGATTTCTTTGAAGGACATGTAATCGTATAGCAGTGTTTAGCCAGTCGGCGTTTTCGTCATTTATTAGTTTATGAATTGTGCATAGTGTTTTGAATTGTACTCTTTGTTCTATTGGGAGCCAGTGTAAATCCGCAAGTGTTTGGGTGATATGATCTCTTCTGCCTTTTCCAGTAAGTATTCTGGCAGCTGAGTTCTGTAGTATTTATAGTGGCCTGATTGTGGTATATGGTAATCCTAGGAAGAGTGTGTTACAGTAGTCCGTGCTAGCAAATATTAGTGCTTGTAGTACTGTACGAAAGTGTTCTTGCGTTAACAAGGGTCTTAGTCTTCTAAGGACCATTAGTTTGGCATAGCCTTCTCTTACTTTTATTGATATGTGTTGTTTAAGGCTGATTTCTGTGTCTATAATTACTCCTAGGTTTCTAGCCTTATTTAACTCCACTAGTTTATTGTTTTTTAAGTTTGATGGGCTTTTGAATTCTTACAATGTTTTTTTGTTCAAGGTGTATAAATTCTGTTTTTTCTATGTTAATTACTAGTTCCATTTGGTTTAATAGGTGTTTTATGTCTAGGTACATCATTGCAAAGTTCAGTATTCTATTCGATCTCAAGCAGCTTCGTGGGCCGAATGCCAGTTGGTATCGCCTCAGGAGATTTGCAGAGCTGCTACTTGGAAGACGCTCCACACTTTTGCTCGCCACTACCGCTTGGACATTCAGGCGCCCGGAGATTTTGGCAGTGGCATATTGCGCGCGGGACTCGCGAGGTCCCACCTGGTTTAGGGAAAGCTTTGGTACATCCCGTGGTCTGGACTGATCCAGGTATGTACAGGGAAAAGAAAATTGGTTCTTAACTCATAATTTTCGTTCCTGTAGTACCACAGATCAGTCCAGACGCTGCCCAAAGATTAGGAGTGGGTAACGGGGGGATCTGTAAAGTCCGCGCGCGTATGTTCCAGTTATATTATTGCAGCATACTAAAAGAGAAAGCTACGGTTGCATGTTTATATGTTCTTAAAGTTCTTGCTTGATTCATTGCTAGTTTTATTCTGCTTTGATACTCTATATACGGAAGGGGATGCAGGAGGTACACTAGCTTAACTATGGGTGCCTTTCAAGTTTTTCTCTGTCTCCACCTGCTGGAAGAGAGGCATAACCCATCATCTGGACTGATCCATGGTACTACAGGAACGAAAATTATCAGGTAAGAACCAATTATCTTATGTACCTTCTGTTTGTAAACTTCATCCCAGTTAAAATCTATTGGCACCGTTTGAATGTCAAGCATTGCTCTCCTAAAAGTGCGAGCCACGGTCCTGAGAGCAGTTGTATTTCCTCAGGGAGGAGAGACGGTGTCCTTTCTCTGTATGCATGGAGGGTCATTTTCAAAGCCAAGAGTTGAATCAGCACTTTACTTGCATAAATGGGCTTCTTGAAAACTGCCCCCTCTTGGAGGGGAAGGGGGATTTCATGTGTAATCGTTCCCATATGAAAGGAGGGTTAGAGAGGGGCTTGCAAAGTACATCTGGAAAAAGTTATCTTCATGATTAGGAGGTGCCAAATTGTGCAGGTACTTCTTTTTTTTTTTTTTTTTTTTAACTAAGGCAGTTTTCAATGGGAACAATTTTCCTTGCAATATTGGAGCAAAGTCCTTGGGTAAAATGTATGTATGGCCTTTTGCAGGCAGGTATAGGAGTGCCTCTGCCATCTGTCTCGCAGCAAGATTATGGCCCAGGGCATACTTTATCTTTTTTTTCTCTTTCACTAGCAGCAAACTTTCAGTCTCTTGAGGCCCTTGAGATATATATATAGATACACACATACCCACATCCAATCACTCGATACAGCAGACACAGTTATGCTCACCAATTGACTATACAGGACAGATTATACTAGATATATATATATATATATATATATATATATATAAACACATATACACACTCACACCTACCTGCTGGAGGTATCCATCTAGTATAATCTGTCCTGTATAGTCCATTGGTGAGCATAACTGTGTCTGCTGTATCGAGTGATTGGATGTGGGTATGTCTGCCTACAAGTGTGAACTCACATGCTCTCTGAATGTAAGAACTGGCGCTTTGGTATTGTGACTCCTGTGAAGTGGTTGCTGAGTGCCAGAGGAGCTGATTTCTCTCACGCTAACAGTGATTGGGTGTTGTACAACCGTCTGTTCTAGATGCATATAGAGACGGTGTTGGGGTTGAATCTTGACGTTGTTTTTTTCTGGCACTTCCATTGAAGGAAGTGAAGGTTTCATTCAGCTGGAATATATTGTATCACAGGTGATCTTCAGTGTGTTAAAATGTTTGGTTAAGGTTTTGGTTGTGGACCAGGACTTTTTTTTTTTTGGTTGCAGGATAGAGAGTGGTAAATATTCACCTTTTGAATGTAATGAATTGCTCTAATCTGCATTTTTTGGTTGCTGTTTTGCCTGTCCCTTTCTCACTGTCCTAGCAGTTTTCTTTCCTCTGTAGTTGTGGCAAAGTTGGCTTACTATATTGGCAAAAGAGATTTATGAATGGGGTTAAGAACGTCTTGGCTATGTCCCCCCTCCTCCCACACCTTTTTCAGCCACACAGTGATATGTTTGTTGTAGTTGCTAGAGGAGGAGCAGGAACCAGATTAGAGAAAGAGAGAACCTCCCCTCACCACCCAAGCAACAATCCAGTAGAAGGCTCAAGGGAGGAACTCTGTCCATTGAGTGAGCAGCATAGCAACCAAGTTTAAATGTTAATTTTGCCACAGATACAAAATTTATGTCCCTTAATGAGGGCTACGAGCTGTGATACTGATACCTTGGACTGGAACATGACCAAAAGCACTGTTATGCCTGTGGATGGATGTCTCCATGCTTGCAGCGTTCTAAAGCGCTTTTGCATCAAGGAACTGCGTAAATCTTTCTGGAGTCACAGTAGGTCTGTGTCCTGCTGTGCAGCATAGTCTGCCTCGCCAGGAAAAAGAGTTGAGCAGGAGCTCCTCAAAAATCCCCCTGTCCGCTCAGGCTGAAGTGGTGGGGTCAAGTACAACTAGCTGCCCTGCAGTGAAAACAAAGCAGCATCAAGCACCAGAGCCATCGCAGCCTGCATCAAAGAAGTACAAGTGCTCTAAGTATGATGTGCTAGCACCATCGGTGCTGTCATTGCAAGGAGCAGTGGCATTCCCGACACATGATGCATTGACTCTCAGAGTATCAATGCACAACGTGACAAGGCACATGATACACCGCTGTACCTAATGTAGGTAGCTCCGATGCAGCGTTGCACTTGACACAACGCGCCATCTCCTGCAAAGCGAGTGCCCTCAATGCACATTGCAAGGACACAAAGTGCACCTCTGAGGCAACTGATGCAACATCTCAGTCCTGCACCCGATTGCTCAATGCATGTCTCCAAGGACCTATCTAAGCAATCTACCCCATTGAAGCTACCGATGCATCCATCTCAGTCTTTGCTTTATCAAAATGCTTTGCTAACACATTGTAAATAGTCCATCCTAAATCTGCAGGGGAAGGAGTTAGGTTGCCACTGCACTCTTCCATAACTCCCTTCTCACGCTGTCTAGATCGTTAGAAGAACTTTGTCTGGCGACATCAGAACTGGTATCCCTTCACAGTCCCGCTCATTTCCAACAGACCACCTGTTCGCATGCAGAAGTCTATTCTGCTCTCTCTGAAGAGGATGTCCCACCACTTCCACCAGGACAGTGGATACACCAGTCACTCAACAACCAGCAGATTTTATGAAGTTTTTCTTTACCTCTTGGACCAAGACATGGATGGAACATTCCTGTCTTGCTATAGCAGTGCAGGAGAGGAAATACCCCAGATCAGAGTCCTGATTTCACTTATGGGGTGTATTCATCAGCAGAACCCATAATCTGAGATTCTTCATAGTCTATTGGTAGGTCAGAATTGTTGGACCAGGCTGTTCCTCCTCCTTGAAGTTAACCAAAATTACCTTCTAGTTTGCTCTCGTCGTCATTGGATTTCTGGATAAGCGAGCCAGTGCCCTTAGGTTATAGGCATCCATCTACACAAAGCCAAAGACCCCTGTTCTGAACTTCTTGGCCTCCTTCATATAATGAATGCTTTAAATGAACTGGTGGCCCTTCGGATTCACAATATGCTATACAGATGAGAATGAAGGAAATTCCCATTTTGGGCACTCCTGGGGCTAGAAAGCTGGGCCTTAAATACAGAATTCAGCAATCACCAGGCTTTGGTGTCATCCAACTGTCTCATCCGTTTGTAGTGGTGAAGTCTGCTATGAAAAAGGCAAAAGACAAATTCACTCGAATTCTCCCCCAGAAAAAGTCTACAGACTTCTAGATAACTTTGTACTTTGGAAAAACTTTCTTCTCAATATTTTCTGCACATATATCTATCCATCAGTTCTGTATGGTGCACTATATTCAGTATATTGCATTCAGAAATTGGATGCTTTCCTACCTGCTACTGCGCAAGGCTACTTCTATTTATTTATTTATTTAAAAGGGTTTATATACCACTTTCACAACTTAAAAAGTCAGGCAAAACAGTTTACAGATATACATAATAAAAGTCACATAAAAACCAACAAATAAAACAGGTATCAATAAACAACCATTTCTGGATGTGGAAGAAGGCACCTGCCACCTCCTTTAATCAGTATGTGAATCCTTTGGTTCTATTTCATGTACCGCCTCGGCCTCTATCAGAGCTAGACACATGGCATGGCTTCAAGCAAGCAGCATCCGAGGTGTCCATGAAAATGAGGCAGACCTCCCTTGCTTGTGTGACAGTCTTTTCAGTGAAAAGCTCCAGGAGATGGTCACACAGTTAAGGACAGGAATGTAGCAGTGCAATCTTTCTCCATAGCTCTCAAACAATGCGATGTGACTTCTATCCAGATAAATAACCGTACTCTTATAGGCGACCCTATCTCTGTTTTCAACAGTTCTGTATACTGCCCCTTTTGGTCCAGCGTCAGCAGCCACTTCTGACGAGACTTTGAACCACACAATATGCCCAGCCCAATCCAGGGCCTAATTTTTAATCCCTTTGCACAATCTGTTTGTTTCCTGCTGTCCCAGTAGGGGGAAGAATTAAACACTCCAGGGAGGAGTGGTGTCAGATCACCAAGGACCCCTGAGTTCTTCAAATTGTGCAGTCTGGGTACTGGTTGCTTTTCTCTCAGCCATCCTCCCTTCCACATTGTTCCACTATGTGCGGATCCTTCCTATTGGCCGAAGCTTTGCCTGGAAGTCCAATCATTTCTCCAATAACAAGCAATAGAGCTAATCCTTGCATCTCAACATGCAAGGGGGGTTGTGGTTCACAATATTACTATTTGGCCTATCATCAACCCTAAGGATCTTTATGAAATGTCTGGTGGTAGTGACAGCTCATCTGTATCACTCCGTAATACAAGTTTTCCCATCCTTGGACGACTGGCTCATCACAGTGAAATCACAGGGAGAAGTACTCCTTTCCCTGTGCACAGTATATCAGTAAGTGGTCAGGTTTCTTGTTATTTGATAGAAAAATAGAGTTAAAGATGCAACAAAAGTAGTTAAAAATATTTCTCAACTTAGTGTCCGTTAAAGGGAAATGAAGGGTCTCAGCAAGCCTGTCACACCAAGTGTGGTAATATGCCATAGGTGCTGGTCTTCTCTATGAAAGATCCAGGTCACTATTTTTATAAAGGCTTTTTTTATGCCAGTGCGCACCTACTTGTACCAAACTATAATAGTAGATTATTTGTTACTATGATCAAGATGTAAACATCTATCAAACAAACTCATAATAAGGTCCCAAACAATGTTGAAAATCCAGTCTCACAACCAAATGAAATTTTACGTGGACAAGTACAAAGTGATGCGTATTGAGGAAAAGTAATCATCATTGTAGTTACATGAAGTTAGGTTCCATATTGGGAGTTACCATCCAAGAAAAGGATCTGGGTGTCATCATGGCCAATACTTTGAAATCGGTGGCTCGGTGTGCAGCGGTGGTCAAAAAAACATACTGAATATAAGGAATTATTAGGAAAGCAATAGAGAATAAAACAGACAATGTGAGACCGCACCTTGAATACTGTGTACAATTCTGGTTGCCGCATCTCAAAAAAGATATAGTTGCGATGGAGAAGATACAGAGAAGGGTGACCAAAATTATAAAGAGAATGGAACAGCTCCCCTATGAGGAAAGGCTGAAGAGGTTAGGGCTGTTCAGCTTGGAGAAGAGATGGCTGAGGGGGGATATGATAGAGGTCTTTAAAATCATGAGAGGTCTTGAACGAGTAGATGTGAATCGGTTATTTACATTTTCGGATAATAGAAGGACTAGGGTGCACTCCATGAAGTTGGAAAGTAGCACATTTAAGACTAATCGGAGAAAATTCTTTTTTGCTCAACACACAATAAAACTCTGGAATTTGTTGCCAGAGGATGTGGTTAGTGCAGTTAGTGTAGCTGTGTTTAAAAAAGGTTTGGATACGTTCTTGGAGGAGAAGTTCATTAACTGTTATTAATCAAGTTGACTTAATTAATAGCAGTGGCTATTCCCTGCAGCAGTAGCATGGGATCTTCTTGGTGTTTGGGTGCTTGCCAGGTTCTTATGGCCTGGTTTGGCCTCTGTTGGAAACAGGATGCTGGGCTTGATGGACCCTTGGTCTGACCCAACATGGCAATTTCTTATGTTCTTATAATACTTCTCTATCACTTCTTGTGTGAAATGTGGTTGCTGCATCTTTAAAAAGATACAGTTGAACTGGAGAAGGGTGACCAAAATAACAAAGGGGATGAAAAAGCTCCTCGTTGAGGAAAGGTGAAAGAAGTTAGGGCTGTTCTACTTCAAGAAGAGATGGCTGAGGTGGGATTATGCTGGAGGTCTATAAATCATGAGTGGAATAAAATGGGTAAAATACAAAACATACGAAGACTAGGGAATTCTCCATGAAGTTAGTAAGCAACACATGTAAAATACATTTGAGAAAATTATTTTTCACTTAATGCAGAGTTAAGCTCTAGAATTCATTGTTGGAGGATGTAGTAAAAGCAGTTAGCATAGCTGGGTTTAAAAAAAAGGGTTTGGGCAAGCTCTTGGAGCAGAAGTCCATAAACGGTTGCTAACCAGATAAACTTGTGAATAACCATTACTTATTGCTGAGTGTTAGCAACATGGGGTCTGTCTTCTGTTTGGGATCCTGCCAGGTACTTGTGGCCTGGTTTTGGTCTCTGTTGGAAACAGGATGCTGGGCTTGATGGACCCTTGGTCTGACCCAATTGGCAATTCCTATGTAACCCCATCTCCGGATGCGTGCTACATACTATAGGTGTAGCAGTAATGAAGAGGCATCAGACAGCTTTCATGGCAGGCAGGGAAAAGAGACCTGAGCACACCTCAGAGTCCTCCTTTATTGTACATTCATACAAAGGCAGATGATGTGTCATTACATGATTGGCTACTTTCCCCATAGCAACAGACGAGTCATTACACCATTGGCTTGGTTCAGGGGGTGTATACGGATCATTTCATTGGCTGCTGAAATCTATACCTCCTGACTTTGTCCTGCCTCTGACTAGGGAACACCCAGCCCTTATTTCAGGCAATCAGGATTAATTATAAGCTAGAGAAATACATGACAGTCAGGTATCCTTTCCTAGGCAGAGAGGCTTAAGCACAAGTGATGCTTTTATTCAGCGCAAAGGTCAGGGAGAAGGGAAGATAGTGTTTAAACCCTGATGAAATGGCTTGCTGGCAAGCGCATATTTCCCACAATAGGGCCATAAAAGAATGACTCGCTTTGGAACACACAGGCCAGCTCTTTGCGCAGCTCTCTATTCCCCCAGGGCCTGAGTCCGCTGTTGGTGTGGGGAAAGGAAACCTTTTAGGGCCCAGAGAGTGACGGGGCTGCCTTTAGAATTATTTTCCTTGGGAGACGTATATTTTCATTTCCGCTGTGCGTACTGCAAGTGCACCAGAGACAGTAGGGTTGAGTGTCCAAAATAACTACTTTTGGTGAATCAGTGGAAGAAATGGCACGATTACCCCAGTCCTCAGCACCACAGATGATCTTTTTCCCCACTTACAGTCTCTATCTATGTATGGGTGTCTCAATACCAGGGCCAGGGAAGCACTCACCCTCCAGAGAATGCATAAAATGAGGCTCCCATGTGCACAGGGTATCCCTTTGTGTAGGCAGGACAAAAAAAACCCCTTCCAAAACTGGCCAAAATAGAAAACCGTCTCTGCACAGCGCGTCCAGATTTCCCTCTCTTTCCCAGGGGGTGAAGCCTCCAATCGGAGATCCTTGCTAGCTCTCAATTTGGTCTTACTCACAGTTCTCACTTCTCCCTCTCTCTCTCTTGAATCCCATGATGGAAGGGGTTTACTCTGGACCCCCACTGCTCTCAATGTTCCTCCGGGCAGTAAGGAAGGGGAAAGCAGCAAAAACTCCCTCCTGGCTCTTTTTCCCCAAAATGATCCAAACATTAGAATTCCCTTGCATCAGGCTTTTCCTAACTCCAATATTATTTAACTCCTAACAATCAACACACATCACCATCAATATCACTATTAGCTACCTCTTACAATGTAATTATATGTAATTAGCTGGTTTTCCTTTCCTTTTTCCTTCTCACTCCAAGTTCTTTTCCTTGTTACATGTAACTGCTTTTCCGCACTATTGTTCAAGTTTAAGTTTATTTTGCACTCCTGTTTCATGTGAACCAGCATGATGGGACTTTTGTCTTGAATGTTGGTATATAAAAAACTTAAATAAATAAATAAATAAGTAAGTAAGTAAGTAAGTAAGTCAGTCACCACCGTTCCTCTGTCCTCAAAGGAGGTTGCAGAAGGGTAGGTCTTCCTTACCCTGGGGCCCCCCAGGCACAGGGATCTCCATGGCAGGTGCCACCCAGGATTCTCACAAGGTTTCCTACCATGAAAATGTCCAAAACTTAAAAACAACCCAGAGGTAAGCCCAACCAGCCAGTTAGTGAACTGGCAGTGCCATCTTCTGACCTTACTCAGGATCCCTAGGCAGGGCTTGCCTGGATCCTCTAAGTAGGCTAAAAATCCAAATCAGAAAAAGGCTCCTGCACTGCCACCTAAATCAAACTCAAAAGCACTGCCTCCAGACTCTCAGGAGAGAGCTGCTTAAATAACCAGAAGGGGATGACCATCCCAGCACCCTCAAAAGGAATGGACCCTCCGCTAATATTTCATTACACCCATGTATAATAGCCATAAAGTTCTACAGTCAATGGTATTCGCAAGCACTGACTACTGTAACGCCCTGTTACTAGGTGTACCTCAAACGACCATAAGACTGCTCCAAATACTGCAAAATTCAGCTGCTAGAATATTGACAGGAAAAAAGAAAAGAGACCACATTACAGGAACACTAGCAGAACTACACTGGGCTACCTTTTGAACAAAGAATACAATATAAAGCACTGTGTATAATACATAAATTCATCCATGATGAAAAAGCGGAGAGGCTAAACACAGCACTTCGTGTACACGTGCCTCACAGAAATCTTAGATCGGCTAATAAGGCGCTATTAACTGTCCCATCCGTTAAATCAGCACGACTCACACAGGTAAGAGAGCGAGCGCTGTCACTGGCAGGCCCCGTACTGTGGAACTCAATGCCACCTGAAATTAGACTGCAGAGAAGCTTTAAACTCTTCAAAGTAAGTCTAAAAACCTGGCTGTATAAAAGAGCCTTTTATAAGCAGAGCAAAGAGAACAAATAAGCACGTATGGAAGTAAGCACCAAGCATTCAACTTTATTCAAATTCCTATCTCCTATTACATATTAGAATGTTAACTTTTATATAGGAACTGTTAAGTTTTTATTCCAACCAAAATATAAGCAAACTCAACATATAGCTTTGATATTAAAAAAAATGTTACCGTTCCCTAATGTTATTTATTTATTTGCAGTTTTTATATACCGACATGTGTTTAGTAACCTCACATCGGTTCACAATTAACAGAAACATTGCAACTGTGCTAAATAAAACGAACATTTGCAACAGTGCTTTACAATAAACTTATTAACTGGGGGGAACAGTGGAACAATGAATGAGAAACGTAAAATAAATAATGGTACATTGATATATTGCTGAACTTATAGGTCTATAAATGGAATGAATGGCACACACCTATAATATGTTATCTATACCAATCAACTTTTAACCCTATTTTGTTCCTTTTTGTAAACCGTTGTGATGGTTAATTAACTTAACGATGACGTTTTTAAATAAATAAATAAATAAAGATCATTTTGGTGCCATTTCAGCATTGTTCTTTCCCTCTTTTATTTCCATGCTTCGTTGTAGACCTCAGCTGCACTGAAAGTAAAACTGTAAACATTAAAATTTCACGCCGAAGATCTGCGGGAAGTGAGTAAATGAAAAATTATTTGCACAGCTACCACTAAAAAAAAAAAAAAGTGCTAATTCATCACTTGTTGAAGACTTTGCTTCCGTCTGAGTAATTGCCCTCAGTCATTCATGTAATAAACTCCAGACACAAATCATTTCCACTCCTGTGAGTCCTTTGCTGTCAAGAAAAGCAATCTTCAGGAATATTTTTAACTATTTCATTCAAGATGCCTGTTCTGTGTGGTGCAGTCATCTTTGTCAGGGCTGCCTTGGTTTTAATCCTTGAAGACCAGAAACAACTCGGGTTGTCCAGGGAACCAGTGCATAGATTTTGGGAGTGGAGTGCTTATGCCACCTGCCCATACGCGACAGCCTTGCGCTGCCTTGTGCTCCCGATCATCATATTAATAGTTTTGTATAGGAACGCTTCTCTTTTATTTGTTTTAAATCTCTTCTTCCCTGCTCCTTTGGGGCATCCAGCTTAGACAGAACCAGCTTCTGCTGGCATAAAGCACCGTAAGCCTTCATTCAAAACTGCCTGGGAATATTTCCATAATCCCCCCTCCCACTTTACTTAACCTGATTATATCACAGATACAGTCCTCGGCTGGGGGCCACGGCAATCACGAGTTTCTTTTAAATCTATCCACCGAGTGTCGCTGTTGTGCGACGGCTGGGACGCCCTGCTCCCTCCCCCCCCCCCCCCCCCCCCCTGCAACCGGCAGCTGAACCGGCACCGTCTCTTCAGAATTCCCCAGCCTGGGGAATGCAGGACTTGTCCTGGCAATCGGGTCCTAGCCCTCCCACTGAATCACCAGGCCAGCCCCTGGACAGCGTATTTAAATAAGGCAGTGTGGGCAAGCAGTTGTTTATTTTTCCCCGTTAACTTGCATTGATGACATGCTGTGCACGAGCTCTGTGTGCTCACCCCACTCTACTGCAGGTGTTGTGACATCAGGAAAGTGACGTGGCATGGTCGGGAAAAGGGATAATGAGCTCAAGCATGTTCTAATGAAGCAGATTATATACCACACCCTGTAATAGCGGGGCCTGGTCTAGAAAATATACATAAAGGCAGTTTATTTGGCTTTTCAGAGATGCAGGGGGTGCTTCTGCCTTTTCCTCAGACTTATTGTTAGCAAGGCGGTCGCCTTGCTTTTTTTTCATATGTAACTTGTCCCCCGTTTCGGTGCTTTGATCTAGGCTAGGGGTGCTCCGGGTTTGGGTTTAGGTCCGGACAGGGAGGGAGATTTCTCCTCCAGGCCCCCTAGTACTGTCTATCATGATCTCTTTGACCATTTCACACTCTATATCAAATAGTTCCAAGCGGTGCCAGATACTGAAAAGTAAGAGAAGGGAAGCCAAAATGATCACCCCAGAGAGAAACCAGGAATCACAAAAGGGTCCATCCATTCCCTATTAAGTCCATACTTAGGCAAATCTCAGTGGAAACACTGGAGTCTGTAGCAGGTGTTCAAATAAAAGGTCGTCTTCCCTGTATCTTAAATAAGAGGATCCAAGTCAAGATGACAAAAATAAGAATCAGCATAGAAACATAGAAACATAGAAATGACGGCAGAAGAAGACCAAATGGCCCATCCAGTCTGCCCAGCAAGCTTCCCTCATTTCTTCTCTCATACTTATCTGTTTCTCTTAGCTCTTGGTTCTAATTCCCTTCCACCCCCACCATTAATGTAGAGAGCGGTGATGGAGCTGCATCCAAGTGAAATATCTAGCTTGATTAGTTAGAGGTAGTAGGGGTAGTAACCGCCGCAATAAGCAAGCTACACCCATGCTTATTTGTTTTTACCCAGATTATGTTATACAGCCCTTATTGGTTGTTTATCTTCTCCCCTGCCGTTGAAGCAGGGAGCTATGCTGGATATGCGTGAGGTATCAGTTTTTTTCTTCTCCCCTGCCGTTGAAGCAGAGAGCTATGCTGGATATGCATTGAAAGTGAAGTATCAGGCACATTTGGTTTGGGGTAGTAACCGCCGTAACAAGCCAGCTACTCCCCGCTTTGTGAGTGTGAATCCTTTTTTCTTCTCCCCTGCCGTTTAAGCAGAGAGCTCTGCTGGATGTGTGAAGTAACAGTTTTTCTTTTCCCCTGCTGTTGAAGCAGAGAACTATGCTGGATATGCATTGAAGTGAAGTATAAGAATGGAGTGATCAAGCTAGTTGAAAGGCATCAGGAATAGAGGAAGGTGGAGGTAGTAATTTGGATATTTGGTTTGGGGTAGTAACTGCCGTAACAAGCCAGCTACTCCCGTCTTTGTGAGTGCAAATCCTTTTTTCCACATTTCCTCTTGCTGTTGAAGCTTAGAGTGATGTTGGAGTCACAGTAACCATGTGTATGTTTATTGAATAAGGGTATTGTCTCCAGGCAGTAGCCATCATTCTGGCGAGTCACCCACTCTTCATTGGCGGCCTCTTGACTTTATGGATCCACAGTGTTTATCCCACGCCCCTTTGAAGTCCTTCACAGTTCTGGTCTTCACCACTTCCTCCGGAAGGGCATTCCAGGCATCCACCACCCTCTCCGTGAAGAAATACTTCCTGACATTGGTTCTGAATCTTCCTCCCTGGAGCTTCAAATCGTGACCCCTGGTTCTGCTGATTTTTTTCTTATGGTAAAGGTTTGTCGTTGCCTTTGGATCATTAAAACCTTTCAAGTATCTGAAAGTCTGTATCATATCACCTCTGCTCCTCCTTTCCTCCAGGGTGTACATATTTAGATTCTTCAATCTCTCCTCGTACGTCATGCGATGAAGATCCTCCACCTTCCTGGTCGCCCTTCTCTGTACCGCTTCCATCTTGTCTTTGTCTTTTTGTAGATACGGTCTCCAGAACTGAACACAGTACTCCAGGTGAGGCCTCACCAAGGACCTGTACAAGGGAATAATCACTTCCCTTTTCTTACTCGATATTCCTCTCTCTATGCAGCCCAGCATTCTTCTGGCTTTTGCTATCGCCTTGTCGCATTGTTTCGCAGACTTCATATCATTAGACACTATCACCCCAAGGTCCCTCTCCTGCTCCGTGCACGTCAGCCTTTCCCCCCCCATCGAATACAGTTCATTCGGATTTCCGCTCCCCATATGCATGACTTTGCACTTCTTAGCATTGAATCTCAGCTGCCATATCTTCGACCACTCTTCCAGTTTCCTTAGATCCCGTCTCATTCTCTCCACTCCTTCCGGCGTGTCCACTCTGTTGCAGATCTTAGTGTCATCCGCAAAAAGACAAACCTTACCTTCTATCCCGTCCGCAATGTCGCTCACAAAGATATTGAACAGGACCGGTCCCAACACCGATCCTTGCGGTACACCACTTAAAACCGCTCTCTCTTCAGAGAAGGTTCCGTTTACCGTCACACATTGTCTTCTGTCCGTCAACCAATTTGCAATCCAGGTCACCACCTTGTCACTCACTCCCAAGCTTCTCGTTTTATTCACCAGTCTCCTGTGCGGAACCGTATCAAAAGCTTTGCTGAAATCCAAGTATATGACATCGAGCGCTCTTCCTTGGTCCAATTCCTTGGTTACCCAGTCAAAAAAGTCAATCAGATTTGTCTGACAGGATCTTCCTCTGGTGAATCCATGTTGCCTCTGGTCCATCAATTCTCCGGACTGTAGATAGTTCACTATTCTCTCTTTCAGCAGAGACTCCATTACTTTTCCCACCACCGAAGTGAGGCTAACCGGCCTGTAGTTGCCAGCCTCCTCCCTGTTCCCACTCTTGTGAAGCGGGACCACCACCGCTCTTCTCCAGTCTCTCGGCACCACTCCCGTTTCTAGGGATCTATTGAACAGGTCACACAGCGGACCCGCCAGAACATCTCTGAGCTCCCTCAATATCCTTGGATGAATCCCATCAGGCCCCATGGCTTTGTCCACTTTCAGGTTCTTTAGCTCTTCCCACACATTTTCTACTGTAAAAGGATTTTCATCTATTCCACTTCCCTCCAGTTTCTTGTTGTGTAGAGATGGTCCTTCTCCAGGGTCTTCTTTAGTGAACACAGAGCTGAAGTATTCGTTTAATATTTCTGCCATTTCTTCGTCTGTCTCCACACATTGATCATTACCACCTTTCAATTTCACTATACCACTTTGGACCTTTCTCTTTTCGCTGATGTATCTGAAAAATGTTTTGTCACCATTTTTTATCTCCTTGGCAATCCTCTCTTCTGCCAATGATCAATTAAAAAAAAAAAAAAAAGATTTCTCTGTCCATCCTTATTCTGCTCACTTCCCTTCTGGCTCTTGTCACTTCATTCTGATTAAAACACCCTCACCAGTGAGAGTGGGATAACTAGAGAGTAGTTTCATTTTTGGCATGAATTGGTTTGGAAAAATCCTCAAGAAAAATATCCAAAAGAGGGTATCAACAAGTCAAAATCTTCAACTGTAAGTCAGCTCTCAAAAACATAAGTCTCTTGAGTTAGTGGCCCAAATGTCTACACCCTTCTCTTCACCCAATCTGTTAACTGGTCAAATGGGTCAAAAGATCTCTGACCAGCCCTTTGAGGTACAGGGGGATATGCCCTTCCCTCTGGCCCTGGTCAATCAAACTCCAAAAAGCCTTCTAAAAAATCTCTTCCTCACAACCTCTTCGCCAAATGCTTGAATTGCCTTCTGTGAGATCCAGAGGGAACCTCCAGCTCTCCGACCACCTTGCTTTGAGATCTTGGGGACATCTCTTGCTCTTCAGCCCTCTCTCTCTCTCTCTCTTGAAACCCTGGGAACCGTTTCAGCTCCTCACTCTCCCATCTCTTGTCCTGTTGCTTTGAGATACTGGAGCAACCTCTAGCCTCCTTCCTTCTCCTTAGCTCCTGACCCACTGAAGCACTGGGTGAGCATGCTCCAACATACTCTGCATCCCAAAAAGCCTATCCCCCAAAAAGGTGGAGTTATAACACTTGGAGGAATAAAAAATATATATTTCCAAACCCTTCCTTCTCCTTCTAGACAGAAAAAAATCACACAGGGATAATGTTAGTGACTGGCGTAGCTCCGCCACACATATCAAAGCTTGATTGCCATGAAGACGTTCAAAAGAAAACCATTAACAAGGAGGGATTCTGTGGCAGTCCATTCTACAGCTGTAGAAACATAAAAAAAAATATGGGTCTGAAATATATTGTACTAATAGATGTGCATTTCCAAATCTGTGCCCAATCTCCTGAATAGAAGACCCATTGCCTTTAAAGCCTAATGTAATCAAGGTACGTGCACTGAAACTTGGGCAAGGGACTAGAAGGAAGCTGGGTGAAAGAATTTAGCGATAGCTGAGATATCTGTAAGCAGTAGATTTATTTTTCCATGAGCATAACAATAAATCTGTGCCATAGTCTGCCTGATGAACTTGGCATCCAAAGTGAATTTGGGTTCATAGCGTGCATAGTAAGTAAGCATGATTGTGAAGTGATGAAACATATGACTTGTAAATAAATGTGGGCCACGGAGGAAGTGGGCCACTGTCCCTGCACGTTAGCACATATAGAAAACAAAACAAAACAAAAAAGACAAGTTGATTGCCTCCTTGGAGAATACCCAAACTATTGAAGCCTTCTATCTCTATGACACTATTTAGAGGAGGCTTAGGCTCTGCAAGAGTTTGATAGTCTTAGCCTTGTAGTATTTTGCTGTCCTATCAAACAGTTTGATGCTATCTCCAGTTTTAGTCAGGACAGATCAAGGAGTAGAGTACTGAAATTGCCGACCTGGATTTGCTTATCTTTCTAGTACAGCCTACGCAGAACGTGGGTTGTTTTTTTTTTTTGTGGTTCCTGGCACCAGTTGGTGATGCTGAGGTCCTCCAAGGTGGCAGGTCCCCCAGTCAGGTTAGGTTTTCAGGACAGGCATTCCCTGCGGATATCTGCATACCTCTGGTCTAAGAACCAGCTACATCTGCATATTTCGGTTACCCTGAAGACCAGACCTGTTTGGGAGAACTGAGGGCTGGCTTGAAAAGTGTGCCTCTAGCCAGTGATTATGGCAGACTAGAGAGGCCATAACGGTGTTTTACTGTTTCTTCATGCACATGCACAAAGAGCCGGCCAAATATTTTTAAAAAGCAATATTCTATGATAACATTATCCCTGCTATTTTATCATCATAGGTCTCACTGGAGTTTGCATCAAACTAAATACAGTTACATCGGAAAACCCAGACTCTCTCATCAGCTGTTTATTATGTGTGTTCTGCCATTATACATTGCGGTAATGTGCCACACATATGCTCGTTGTAAATTAACTGAGCTCTCATGTGGATACCCAGCAACATTTCCCTGAGTGAGCCTGAATGCGTTAGATCTTAGAAGTAATAGGAAATTACTGATGATACATAGAGAATAAATGTGAGCCCATCAATTTGAACACCGTGGTGCCACACAGCTTTAACTTACAAAGAGAATGGAATGAATGTTATCAATTATTTTACTATTCAGCCTCAGTCTGATTTTTATGAATTTGAACTGAGTCACATACTCTACCTTATTGGTTTGTTTTTCTTTTGATTATGATGCGTCTAGAAACATGACGGTAGAAAAAGACCATACAGCCTGTCTAGACTGCCCATCCACACAATTGCTCAGTTCTACAATCCCTACCCTTTCAGAGATTCCTGTGTTTGTCCCATGCTTTCTTGAATTCAGATATTATCCTTTTCTCCTCATTGTCCACTAGGAAGATGTTCTGAGCATCCACCACTCTTTCTGTAAAGAAATACTTCTAGATTACCCCTTTCCACTGAAAGAAACCCACCGCCTGTGAAATGATACCTCTGAGGCATTTAAAGGTCTCTATCATATCTCCCCTCTCTCGCCTTTCCTAGGGTATGCATTGTTAGGTCTTTAAGTCTGATTCCGTATTCTTTCGAAGTTCACTGACAATTTTAGTAATCACCCTCTGGACCAGCGCTTCTTAGCCGGTGTGTTGCAACACACTAGTGTGTCGCCAAGCACCGGCAGGTGTGTCACGTGCTCCCGGTCTCTCCCGCTGCTCTTCCTTCCCTGCTGCTGTTGCCACCGGGCTATCAGTACGTTCAAGCCCAGTGGGAACGGCAGCAGTGGTAGAAGAAGCTGTGGCACACGCGGCTGGCCTTTTCTTTTTCCCGCACCCCCCCCCCCACATGACCCGGAACAGGAAATGATACGCGGTGCGCGGGAAGGAGAAAGAGCCGTGCCGCATGGAAAAATAGCAGCAGCGGCAGCAGCATCGGCCCCCGAGCAATCAAAGCAGCCGGTAATCGGGAAAGGAAACAGCAGCATGAGCCTCCCGCAGCCGATGGGATTCTTCTTTCTTGGCCTGCAGGGGCTGGAGGAGGAGGCTGCTGCAGCTACCATTTGTGCTCGGGGGAGAGGAAGTGAGTGAGAGAAAGAGAGAGAAGCAGCCAGCCTGTGTGTGATTGAGAGAAACTGGTCAGAGAGCTGATGTGTGTGTATATGTGAGAGACAATGAAAGTGATTGCTCAGGGAGATGACTGATGTGTATGTGAGAGTGTGAGACATTAGTCAGGGAGGTGACTGATGTGTGTGTGTGTGAGAGAGAAAAAGCATGGAAGTGAGAAATCTGGGTATGCGAGAAAGCATGGGCTAAGAAGTCTGGTGTTGTGGGGTTGTGTGTGAAAGAAAGCATGGGAGTGAGAAGCCTGATTATGTGAGAGAGAGCATGGGAGTGGGAAGCCTGTGTGTGTGTGCATGCAAGAGAGAGAGAGACTGGTTGGTAAGGTGACTGTGTGTGTGAGAGAAAGAGACTGGTGTGTGTGTGAGAGAGAAAGAAAGTGATTATGGGAATGAGAAGCCTGTGCATGTGAAGAGTGAGCATAGGAGTGAAAAACCTGGGTGTGCGTGAGACACAGCATGGGAGTGAGAAGTCTGTATATCTGAAAGAGAACATGGGAGTGGGAAGCCTGTGTGTGTGTGTATGCATGAGAGAGGTCAGGTGACTGGTGTGTGTGTGTGTGTGTGAAAGAAAGTGATTATGGGAATGAGAAGCCTGTGCATGTGGAGAGAACAAGCATGGGAGTGAGAGACTGGTGAGTGTGTGTGAGACAGAGAAAGTGATTATGAGAGTCAGAAGCCCATATATATAAGTAGAACATGGGAGTGGGAAGCCTGTGTGTGTGTATGGCATGAGAGAAACTGTTCAGAAAGGTGACTGGTGTGTGTGTGTGTGTCAAAGACTGTTTGGGAGATGATTGGTGTGTGACAGACAGAAACTGGTCATGGGGGCCTGACTGGTATGGTGTGTGTGTGTGTGTGAGAGACATGGGCACTAAGGAAGAGGACTATGAGTATAGAGCTTAGCTTCTACTGCTGCTTCTGGTGTGTGCCACGGCCTACATGGAAGGGACTAGGAGAGCTGCTGGAGGGGGTAAGTAAAGGTGGCTTACGTTTATTTTTCTTGATTGACTGCCATTTTAATTATGTGATGTCTGCTTTTTTGAAATATTTTATTGGTGTTTGGAGAATGTTTAATAGTTGTTATGAGTTTTTAAAATTTTTGGATGTTATTCTGTTCATAGCTGTTTTGAAACATTTATTCTGCTTATTAGTATAGTTTTACAATTATTTCTGTGTGGGGATCTATAGCTGCTTGCTAGTTCTGTTTTCCTAATAAGAGGTGTATTGGTTTTTAGGGCCTGATTTAATATTTGTAGTGTTGCCTTTTCATAGATAGGGTTGCTCCTGTTTGAGTGTATTCCATAATACAGGCGTAACTGTGTGCGGATTAGTTTATGTGCATTACTACAGATCCTGGGAGTATGTTAGGTTGGTTCTGTGACTGTTACCGAGATGAGATATTTTACTAGCATGTAAGGGTTTTATCAGTCTTATTTGTTGTGTTTTCTCAAGAGGACATGCATTGGTGGTAAACTGCTGTCTTTTCATAAGTAGGGCTATTGAGCCTGGAAGTAGAAGGAGTTTGAGTTGCTGTTACTGAGATGACACCAGAACCAGAATATCTTTTTTGTAGGGTGAGTTATATGGGGAATGTCATAATTCTGCTTTACATCCATTATTGTGGGTCAGGGGGGTTCTCGTGGATGCAAACTGTACTTTTACATCTAGCCCCGTGACGATCATGGGTCGGTGTGTCACGCATGTGAGAACCATCTGTCAGGTGTGTCCCGACAGAAAAAAGGTTGAGAACCACTGCTCTGGACCAACTCCATTTTCTTTATATTCTTTTGAAGATAGAATCGACACAAATAGTATTTCAAATGAGTTTCACCAGGGACAATATTGCCTCTCTTTTTCCTGCTGACCATTCCTCTTCCTAATCACCCAATCATCTTTCTGGCTTTTGCTGTTGCCTAATGCGCTCTATGGCCATCTTGAGATCATCAGATACAGTCTCCCTAGATCCCACTCTTGTTTCATGCACAGAAGAATCTCACTCCCTATATTGTGCTACTCCCTTGGTTTTTTTTTTTTTTTTTACAGCCCAAATGCATAACTTTGCATTTTTTTTTTAGCATTAAATCTTAGCTGCCAGACTCTAGACCATTCCTCAAGCTTCACTAGAATCCCTTCTCATGGCTTGCACACCTTTTTGGCTGACTGCCCTGTTGCAGATTTTGCTATCATCTGCAAAGAGAGAAACCTTTCCTGATAGTCCTTCCACAATATAACTTATGAAAATGTTGAAAAGAACTGGTCCAAGGAGCAATCCCGTGGCACACCACTAGTGATCTCCATTTATCGCTGCCCTTGGTCTCCTCCATTCAGCCAGTTACTTTAGTGCCCTCACCAAGGATGCTCATTTATAAGTCACGTATGCGGAGCCGTGTCAAAGACCACACCTAATGCTTTCCTCTGATCCAACTCTCTGCTCACCCAATTAAAGCAATTGAACAGATTTGTGTGACAAGGACCTACCTCTGGCAAAGCCATGCTGCCTTGGATTTTGTAATCCGCTGGATTCCAGAAACTGCATTAGTTTCTATAGTTCCCAGCCTCTTCCTTACTTTTCCCTGGCTCAAGGCCTTCGGAACAACTCCCAACTGATTGGTTGTTACCGATGATAGTCAGCAAGTGGTCTCTTAAAATTGTCCTGTCTCGTTTTTTTGCCTTTTTGTTAAGTGGATATCGTAGGAGACTGTTCGTCTGTTGCGACAGGAGTTGGGTACACATAAAAGCTTTGCTGCGGCACTAATATGCTCTGAGTATTTGGAGAAAATCTTGGACCCCCGATGAAAGTGATACTGCCAAACCATGTCTTCTCTTTCTCTCTCTCTCTCTTATTTTTTTTTCCCCTTGATCATTTGAGAAGTACAACTTTCTTGCCACTATGATTTTGAGTTTTTATGAACTATTTAATTATAATTAACACACTGACGCTGTGGGGTGTATGTTTTGAGAGCATGTGATTGTAATCATAGGGCATGTTGAAGGGGCCTGTCTGTAATTAGCCCTTTATGAGGGTGATTTTCAAAAGCCATTCATCCATGTAAACGGATACTTCCATGGTTGAAAGGGATGTTTGAAAATTGCCTACCCCGTGTGCAGGTAAAAATACCCACCTTGTTCCACGCCTCGCAGAATTTTACTCACATTTTTGTGAAGGCATTCCCAGGGCAAGGGTTAGACCAGGGGAGGGAACAGTGTGCAAAGGGTTGCGGTTTTAAAAACTATGCACATTGGGGCTGATGCACTACTGTGCCCTAGCTGCTGCGCACGGCTTAACATGCGATTGGACGTGAGTTTTGGACGCGCCTCCATAACCCCCAATCTAATACAGGGATTAGTGCATCCAAATCACCGCGTAGCTTAATAGCGCTCATCGCATGTAAATTCACGTAGATGTGGCTATTAGCCAATCCCCGGGGTCCAATGAATTTTCCGCGCGGCCAATGCGCCCTTCCAACGCCGCAAATTTTAGGCCAGCCCAGGGCTTGGAGATTGAGCCTCCATTTTCCCAGCCCACTTGACAGCCACTTCTCCTATGCATTTGTCCCTGGCACCTCTTTTTTTAGCGCGACCCCTCTTTTAAATATTGCATCGTGCGCCCAGGAGCGGTGGCTGGGCACGCGTGGGGAAAAACGGGCACCTAAACACCGAGCGCCCCCTTTTCTGTGCACATTTATTGCATTGGCCTCATTGATTTTCCTGGGGAAAAAAAAAATTCCCCATGGAAAAAGCCGGTGCAGATCCGTAGGGGGGGGGGGGACATTTTTCCTTGGGCAGTTTATAAAAAGGGAAAGCATATGCCAGTCAATGGGGAAAACTAGCCTGTGGATTTTACAGCTCCCCACACAGTTTGGAAAATTGCCCTCTCTATGAAGTCCCTATAACATCATAACATTATACCGTTATGCTAGAAGATTTATTTTTATTTTTAGCTGTGAGTGCCAAGGCAGATAAGAGACTTAATCCCCTCCTGTGGATATAATAGACCTTTGTTTGTGTTTCTTTCTAATTCAGCATTAGAGACTTACAGCTACTTATTTTTTTGAGGAACCTTTTCTTTTTCTATCAATAAGCAGGGCTGAATCTGCCATTACATGTGGGGTGACATCATCCAGCGGCACTGAACAGACTCCTCTCTCCTAGCTAGTGGAGCTTTGAGCCCTACTGAGCATGTGCAGGAGTTGCCTCATGAGTCTCCTCAGCCATTTTTTTGTTCGAGCACAACACGGAAGTGAACTCCTTCTTTCCTATATATTTTTTTCTGTTTTAATCCTTAAAAACTTTAAAATTCAATAATTGTTTATTCAGTTTCTTCTTATTAAGTAGCCTTGCCGCCTCTGTAGCCCCATAACAGCACTTTTCAGTGCTACCAAAAAAAAAAGAAAACCAAAAAAAGCTTCATAATAATGAAGCTTGGCCTTCTTTTCCACCATGTCCAGCCAAAAGAAGAAATCAACCATGGTGAGCAGTTTCTAAATTCATATCTGTGGAAAGCTTATGTCCCTCACCAAAGGCCACAAATTGTGTTACTGATATCTCAGTCTGGAACATGACCAGAAAAACTGCTATGCTTGTGGATGAATGTTCCCATGCTCGCAGAGGTCCAGGGTGCTTCACATCTGTTAATCAAGTTTACTTAGGGAATAGCAACTGCTATTAATTGCATCAGTAGCATGGGATCTTCTTAGTGTTTGGATAATTGCCAGGTTCTTGTGGCCTGGTTTGGCCTCTGTTGGAAACAGGATGCTGGGCTTGATGGACCCTTGGTCTGACCCAGCATGGCAATTTTTTATGTTTTTATGAGGAACTGCGTAAATCTCTCCGGAGTCACAGTAGGTCCTTATCCCACAGCGCAGCTCATCTGCTTCACCAGGAAAAGAGTTGAGCACAATCTCCTCAAAAACTCCCCTGTCCACTCAGGCCAAAGCCACAGGGTCAAGTTCCACTAGCTGCCCTGCGTTAAAGTCAAAGTAACATCAATTGCTGGAGCTGTCACAGCCTTGACGACACAGGGTGCACCGACTTGCCTGATGCATTTTCCACCAATACAATCGATGTATGGTGCATCAAATTGCTCAGTGCAGGATGTGCCGTGATACTCAATGCACTACTTACAGTGCACTCAATGCATGATGCACTGATGCATTCAATGCATGGCACACGATGCACTTGACATACGAAACATTGGTGCACTCATTGCTTGATGGTCCAATGCCACTTAAGCGTGCGGTTTTACCGCATACTAATGCATCTATCCTGAAGTCATACAGTGCTATGACATGATCCCATAATGCACAGTGCAAGGATCCATGGCACAGCTCTGATGCAATCTACGCAATATCGGTAACCTGCATGGGATTCCTCAACACGCATCTCAAAGGATCCATCGAAGTATACCAAAGCATGTAAGGTGTCTAAACACTCTACCCCACTGAAGCCACCAATGCATCACCTCAGACTTCAATTTATCAGGCTGCTTTGCCAACTCAGCTCTACACAGTCCATCCTAGATCTGTGGAAGAAGGAGTCAGGTTGCCCCTGCCACAATCGATAACCAGGGCACTCACCCCGCCTAGACTAGAGACAGAAGGACTTTGCCTGGAAGCCATAGAACCAGTGACCTCTATAGTACTGCTTACTTCTAACAGACCGCCTGTTCTCATGTAGGATCCTATCCTGGTCTTAGAAGAAGAATGTCCCGCTACTTATGCCAGCCAAGAAGACAAATCAGTTGCCTGACCAAGTCACAGACTTAGTGAGGAGTTTCTATACTTCTGTAACCAAGGACATGAAAGGAACATTCCACCATCTCCTTTCTAGTGTCATTACAGCGATACCACTGACTAGAGTCCCAATATCACTTTTAGGGATGAACTCATCATTAGAACCCTTGTTTAGGGGTTCTTCATCATCTATTGCAGCAGATTGAGCAGGTCAGAGATGTTAGAAATAATTGCTCTATCTTTCTGATGCAGGGCTCACCATCTCTTCTGCATGAGTGCACATCAGTCCTATAGTGGCTTACTATATGCAAGTAGACAGCAAACTGATCTTTACCCATCTGCTGATATCTCATTTCATGAAAGGTCTGTGGCATGTCAAACACTCGGTACAAAAGCCACTTGTTCTGTGGAAACTGAACGTAGTCCTTTCCCAACTAGTGAAGCCTCCTTTTGAGCCACTGGAATCAGCTTCTCTAAAGTACTTGACAATGGAAGGTGGTATTCCTCATTACAGTGACTACAGCTAGCAGAATCAGTGAACTCTAATCTCTCATCCCTGTTTCTTTCAAAGAACACCTCAGCTTTTCATATCAATGTATCCATTGTACTGCCTACCTTCTTTCCTAGGTCCCACGCACATGAAGGTGAAAAAGCCCTACATACTCTGGACTGCAAAACAGGCTTAGTGTATTTCAAGAAACAAACTTAGCTGCACCATTAAACCTCCCAACTGTTCATCTCATATGATCCCAACGGACTAGGAGTAGCAATTGCCAAACGCACCTTATGTAACTGGCTGACTGAGTGCATTCACTACTACTACACCTTACAAGACTGTAAATCACAGACTCTGTGAAGGTTCATCAAGTGAGAACCATGGCTGCTTCCATTTTTGGGAAGTACCCATTGAGGAGATCACCAAAACTGCAACTTAGTCTTCTGCTCATACCTTTATGTCACCCTACCGTCTTGATAATCTCTCCAAGACTGAAAGTAAATTTGGACAAGCAGTTTTGCAAATCTGGTCTCACTATAGTCCACTCTCTACAGGTAGATTAGTTCTGGTACAGACTGAGGAGACTCATGAGGCAACACCCACGTGGGAACTCTTGCACAAGCTCAGTAGAGTTCACAGCTCTTGTAGCTTGAAGAGACAAATCTGTTCGGTGCCACCAGCTGACATCACCCACATGTAGGGGCTGATTCATCCTGCTATCTACGGAGAACACCATTTATAGTAAGCAAACTTGCTTCATTTATTTTCCTTCAGGTCTGCGCTTCAAGTTCATGAAAGTTTCTTGCGGAAGTTTTTGCAGTAGCATTGCCAATGAAAGACCTGAGTGGGCAAGGACTGCATAAAGCTGCGGCATATATCACCCACCTACTGTACGACAGCAGGTTGGGACCAGCTCTTTGCCCCTTGTTCTTACTTATGGTGCATCTTTTGATGTCCTGCTTGTTTTAGTGCGCCTACATGGGTATATTTTATTGGTTTTTTTACGTTTATTTCCATTTGCTGTTTCTACATTTTCACTGCCCTGAGCTGTCTTAGAATGAGAGCCATGACGATGGGGTGAATAAATAACTTCTCACTGGTGTTTACTGCACAAGAGATGGGGGACGTTTCTGCCCTCTGTCCACATGTCCTTGTGTCTCATTCACCAGCCAGGTAGAAGTTTAAAAAAGTTTAAAAACAACAGAACATTTGCACCGCCTGCTTTGCCCATGCTGGGGGGGGGGGGGGGGGGAGAGACGTGCAGGTGACTGCATCTGCTATGTCCCTGCCTAGAAGGGAAAGAGATGGGAAGAAAGGGGGATCCAGAAGAGGGACTCGTTTCGCAAAGCTTCCCCCACCCCCCTCCCCAAACACAACATGGTGTGTGCGGGAGGGGGGAAGCAATTATTAAAACAGGGCCAGGCATAAGGAAAAACCGAAACACCGGAAGGCAAGGGAGACTCAATGTAATGGAGATAGGAAGGAGAAATATAAAAAGAGAGGACAGATGAGGAATGACAGGCAGCCAAAAGCAAATCCAAGAGCCTCTCACTGCTGAGCCATAGCCCAGGACGAGAAGGGGAGGGCTGCTAGCTGGCTCCATATTGTCAGGGCTGGCATTGTATGCACGGCCTTATAGTCAAGGCCCTTTAATCTCCCACAATGCCGCAGCATGGGCTGCCACCTTTTAGCTCTTATTGCAGAATTACCGGGTCTCCGCATAATTGCAGAAACCAGAGGCCTTTTTCCCTCCCAAAGGCCTAAGCTGTGAACCGCACAGCACCCCAGCAGCCTGTGTGGTTCAAAACACGAATGCAGGTCCTGGTGGCAGAGGAGGAGGAGGAGGACGTGGTCCAGTGCACCACTGCCGTTCCCTTTCCGGCTGTAACTGACAGCAATGGGCGAGGGGAGGGTTGGAGGGGGGAAAAAAGAGAGGGTGAGGGAGTCAGAGAGGGGAGAGAGGAAGAGAGATTGTGCTCTCTACTCCCCCAAGAGCCTAAAAATGTATCTTCTTCCCCCTCCACCCCGACCGCTGACCGCTTCCCTTTCGGTGAGGACACAGGGGGACGGGTTTCTCTATTTCACTTTATCTCCATGTCTCATAGCGTTCAGGTTTCATGTTTCCCTGCATATTATGGAGTCCATGGCTGGAAGCCTGATTGTAATTTTTGATTAGAGATTACAAATGTCAACAAACTGACCTTCTGTTTGCTTTACAGGCAATGACTGGAGGCATTTTAGTCTCTGTGCTGCCCGAATTGCTTTTTTTATTCAGTTTCAATTCCACCTCTTCAACCCTGCATCGAATTACTGTATCCTGTTGCCTTGATAGAACGGGCAGGAATAGGGAAGAAACCTACGATGGAGACAAAGTGGCATCCCTAATCAATAGCTGTCAAAACCATTAAAATTGCCAGATATGAAATTTAATGCCAGACCTCCACACCAGCGCACAGCTGCAAAGAGCAGGGTGACCGGGGCATGAGGAGTTGCCCTGCAGTAACAACGCGTTCTCATGCAAGAGGAGGAGGAGGCGCTAGCGGGAACAAGTTGACGCCCAGCAAGAAGAGGAGCTGCAGGTGGAGACTCGTGCTCTTTGCGGAGGAGCGGCCCAGTGGCTAGGGCTCGGAAGCCAGGGTTCAAATCCTGATGCTCCTGATGACCTTGGGGCAAATGACTTAACTCTCCATTGCCTCGAGTGCAAACGTAAGGGCTGATGCACCGAGCTATCACAGGAGACGCTATGGTTGCTGTAAATCGGTATCGCAGCTTTGTAAATCCTGCGGGTATTTCCCCAGTGGTTAAATACTGCTGGGGAAAAAATACCACAGTGAAGTGCCCCCCCCCCCCTCAGTGAGCAGTGTGTGATGGTGAGCCCAGTGCCGCCATCCTTTAAAGGATTTGAGGGGCTAAACACTGGCCCTCCCTGGTTGTATGAAAACCCATAGGGGTCTTGTGAGACGCCCCTCTCCCACCACTGGTTCAAAAGCCAATTGGCTGGCAAGAGATTTTAACAGCAGACCAGGAATCCGGGATCTACGAGGGATGTAACCCAACTGATTGCATAGATGGAAGGGGGACTGCTGCTCTGTTTCCTCACCCCTGGTTTAGGACGTGCTCTGCTTTGTTTGTTTTTTTTTAGGAAAAAAGTTACATTTAAGTTGGAGAATTTTTGTCTCAGTTCTGTCAGGTCAAGTGATGTACCTCTCGGGGATTAGCTCAATGCACTTCTGGGAGGCGATGAAGCAGCTGCTGCACAGGAGCGAGTCACAGATACCCTGTGGGCCGGTTTTGGAAAAAAACAAAAATCCCCCGGGCTGATATTTGCCTGCCATCCGCCCGCCCTGGTTATACCCTAAGAAATCCAGAAATGACAGCAGGGGCCGTTTTGCCTAGACGAGCAGGCACGCCAGAGGACCGTGGAGCTGAGCAGTTGGGTGTGGATGGGCAAACTAGACAGGGCCGCACCGTCTTTTTCCTGCCATTCACGTTTCTGCGCGGTCACGGACCCGACTTTATAAAATAGCAGGAAGCAGGGAGGATCGGTGAGTATGAAAGAGATCTGCCAGGAGATCAGAGTTTATTTACAGAAAAAAAGAGCATTTTATGGAAATGTAAATTCAGCTAACTCCCCACCTCCTCCCAAAAAAAAAAAAAAACCAGCCAGAAATTGGAGATTCTATTGTCTCACAAAAAGCAGAAAAGTTATATGGTTATAACCTTGTGAAAGATGTGGATTATTGCGCTTGGAAATATTTTCCAATATTTCATCCTATGTCTTAAATATAGTAATCTCATTTTCAGTTCATATCATTTCCCTCCAGATAAAATAATCATGAAAACAAGTCCCAAATGAATAAAAAAGGATGCAATTACAAGGTGCTTTTTTTTTTATTGCTTTTTTTATAATTTACGTTGTTACTGTAGATTTTGCTTCTTTTTTTTTTTTTTTTTTTCTCCTCCTCGCAGACTCATTTGAATGCAATGCTTCACAAGAAGCAGCGTTGCAAGGCAGAAAAGAAATGCTTGAAGCAAAGATGCTGGGGGAATCGGCCTGGTGGCAAGTGCTGAACCTGGCCAAGCAGTGGACCTGGCTCCGGTTTCCTGGGCCTAGCCTCTGCTCCTTAGGCAGGCGGATGTTGAGGACAACTGCGCACGTGGTGTTCACAGCACCCCCCCCCCCTCCGGGGCGGGGAGGAAGTTCCCAACTCAACAGCACCATCTAATGTCGAAGGTTGAGGCGCACGCACGCTAGGTTGTTGAGGAGCCACGTTCGGTAGCTCCACCCTGAGGGGGGGGGGGGAGGGGAGGGAGAACAACCCCTGGTAATGGTGAATAACAAGCCACGGCACCATAGTTCCAGCAGAGTCCAGTTTCTATTGATCTGGAAATCCAAAGAGGCAGGACAAAGCCTTAGACTAGAGGGTGACAAGGAGAAATGCTGGGGGGCTGGCACCCCTCATGCCACCTGCTTTTCCTACTGGCAATGTTTTGCGCTTTAAGGGTGGCAGAATTTGAATGTAGAGACCAGCACGCTGCCAGTCTGCACCAGGAATGGAGAAATGTCTTACAGGCCCTCCTGAGAATAAGGGCTTGATTTGGAAAGGCTTTTCTCCCATTCTGTATGTACGGGGAAAAATCTTTTAGTAAATCACACCCTATGTTCCTCATTGGTATTTCAGAGATATATGTGGGGAGGTGTTACTATTATTTCTCTTTAAGGCTCCCACTGTGCTAAATCCCGTGGCTCTGAAAGCACATCATGCACAGGAGGGTAAATCCAGGAGTGTTGCTGGGGGTCACAGCGCCCCGGGAAATGGTTGCAGTTGACCCCCCCCTTCCCTTCCACCCCCGTTCTCGGCTGGCTGCGTGGCTCCGATGGCTCTTGTTGGGGCTAGCTCGGGGAGCATGTGGGCACATGGGAGGGAGCTCATATTGATGGCCTTGAGTAAATCTCTGAAGGACTGAGCTACGCATTTCCTAAACTGGCTTGAATACATTCCACAGGCCAAATATTTCCATATATATTTTCTCATATACGTGACTCCTGAATTTTGCAGAGCTCGGGTCAAATTATCTGGAAAAACACAGAAAGATTAAAAAAAAGAAAAAAAGAATGAACTTTAATTGACTTAAGAAACACGTCTTGTTCAAATTAATTTGGACATCTATGCCATGTTCATTTTAGATAAAAATATTCTCTATATGCCCATCTCCAATTACTATTCAAACAATTTGCATGTCTTGCAAAACACTGACCTTGTAAGATAATTTAAAACATTTTGAATGAGATGTAGCATCTTCCATCCATAATGGATTCTATTGCTCTACAGAGGGTCCCACCCTCCTCGCTCTGTAACTTAGTCACCGCAGTCACAGTCCTTGGCAGGGGGTCTTAGGATGGAACTTAGTGCAGGAACAACCCGAATCCCAGCCATAGGTGGACCTGATGTAGGATAGCCGGGTCTGACTGCCCTCTGAAGGGGGGGGGGGGGGGGGGGGGAGGGTAGCAGGGGATGTCTCCATAGCATTCCCAGCCCCTTCCAGCTCGGTGAGCAGAAGTCATGTCTTGGAACCAAACTTGGGTCTTCTGCATGCTACCACTGGGCAACTCACTTTCTGAGATATACGATAGGTAAATAAATAGTGAATAATACAGAACAATGGCTCCCTAAACTATCCTCTGCTCCCCCC
This sequence comes from Rhinatrema bivittatum, assembly GCF_901001135.1. Taxonomy (NCBI): domain Eukaryota; kingdom Metazoa; phylum Chordata; class Amphibia; order Gymnophiona; family Rhinatrematidae; genus Rhinatrema; species Rhinatrema bivittatum. Next base: position 40,063,225 of record NC_042615.1, read on the forward strand.
CCAATCAGGTTTTTAGGCTATCCACAATAAATATGCATAAATCCTATTTGTATGCAGTGGAGGCAGAGCATGCAGCTTTATCTCATGCATATTCATTGTGGATCTCCTTAAAACTGATGGGTAACCGAGGGACGGGTCTGGCCACTACTGTTGTAGAGACTGCACGTGAAACTAATGGGGATGCACAGATGTGAGTCAAACATTTTTTTTTCTTCCCGAACAACAAGGGTCCAATATTCAAAGATATCTGATCATCCCAATAACTTAGAAGGGATATTCAGCATCAAGGCTAGATAAATTCTAGTAAACCAGATAAGTTATATCCAGATATCTGCTACTGAGCAGATCTAACTTATTCAGTTAACTGAACTGGATAAGGCCGAATATAGGCACTTATCTAGTTAAGAGAACCGGATAAGTGGCCCTGCCTCGATCCACCCGTTTTGCGCCCCAAGATATCCGGCTATCTACTTACTTGTCCGGCTATGTGGTGGCTGCTGAACATAGCCGGATACTCAGTGGCTGCCACTTAGCTGGAGAGGTCCCTGTTTATCTGGCTAAGTAGCACTAAATATCGGCCTCCAGATGTCTTTGAAATCATAGGTGCATGGTGACTGTAGGACTTTGGAGGCACGGTTGGAGGACAGAAAAAGCACAAAAGCCGCAGCAGTAAGAGGCGGCCACGTTCAGAGGGGCGATTACTTCTCGGATGCGCTTCACAATGCTAATGAGGACGAAGCGGTCTTCTGAAGTCTGCGAGGCAGAGCGATGGAGCGGCAGGCACTACTCCACGGTCTCCGCACCCGAGCACATCCGCTATGGTTTTCGGTCGGGGATGCCGAGGCACGGGCATCGTCGCTGTGACAGCAGATCGGGCTTTCCTGGACGAGCTCACCTCCTGGGAAAACCTCTGCTGAGTAATATTTCTGACGAAAACCTTTCAGAGGCAGTCCTCTCCTCCTGCTTTCCTTCGCTCCTAAAGATTGAGATTGAAGCACAAAAAAAAAAAAAAGATTGAAGCAAAAACTTGGAATCCAAAACAAACAAACCTAGAAGGAGGGGGATTTATGATGAGACTGCAGCATGTTTCACCGTACGCTATTCTATGGGGGGAGATTTTTAAAGGAGCGCGCTGCCCCGCGCGCGTTATAAAATCCGGTGCAAGGTGCACACTTGTACACCTTGCACGCGCCGAGCCCTAGGGGAGGCCCGATGGCTTTCCCCGTTCCCTCCGAGGCCCCTCCGAAATCGGAGCAGCCTCGGAGGGAACTTTCCTTTCGCTCCCTCCCACCTTCCCCTCCCTTCCCCTATCTAACCCACCCCCCAGCCCTACCTAAATCCCCCCCCTACCTTTGTTCTCTAAGTTACGCCTGCCCGCGCCGGCTGCCGACACAGTGTCCCCCGGCACGGCCACTGTGCCGGAGGACTCGGGACCACCCCCGGACCGCCGCCCCGCCCCCTTCCCACCCCTTTTTCAAAGCCCCGGGACATACGCGCGTCCTGGGGCTTGTGCGCGCCGCCGAGCCTATGCAAAATAGGATTGGTGTGCGCAGGGGCAGGTTTTCGGGGTTACGCGCGTAAGTTACGCACGTAACCCTTTCAAAATCTACCCCCATTTGTAGCCCCTCTCCCTGTCAGCTCTTGTGTACAGGGTGGGGTGGGGGCACAAAAGGCCTCACGATCTCCTGGGGTTCCTGCACGGTGAGGAGAGGCGAAAGTCTGTCTTTTTTTTAAGGCCTTCGTTTTTCATCCACTCTCTGGGGCACTTCTGCATACCGGTCAGTCACCCAAAATAAAATCACACCCCATGCCAACCGCTGCTGTTCAAAATTAAAGTCTTTACTGTAGAACTAATGGCAGGAAAAGAAATACACAACAGCTCGCCAGAGAACAGCGCACTTCAGCAAAATCCCAAACCTCCAACAATAACTCAGATTCGTCCACCTTCTCACACCCTTCCCCAAACAGGTCAGCTCTTGGGGAAGGTACCCTTCCTCCCTGGGCCCTGGGCAGTAGCATCTTCTTCTCACTTCTGCTTCCTCGGCAGAGCCTCTGACCGAGTGACTTCGACCGTCGTCAGCTCTCCGGAGTTTCCCAGGCAGGCAGGGCCGTCTCTGTCCGAGACCTCTCAGTATGTTAATGCGGCGGTTTTTGGGGGGAAATCCCTTTCTTTCTAGCACTCCTCGGGGGCTCCTCCAGCTCACTCTGGACTCCCAGGAAACCTCCCACCTGGAACTCTCGGGAAGTATTCCTGAGGAAGGTGAGACGCTCACACTCTCAGCCTTTTTTTTTTTTGTGCTAAAATTGACTCTCCAACAATTCATCTGGAACTGAGAGGGGAGGGGCGGTGTGTGATCCTCGATTGAGAGACCCGCCCCCCCTCTGATGTCACTGAGGACTGTGACGGACGTTAAACGGCGCCATAACACCAGGCGTCACGCGCTGAAGGGGCACTCCCCTTTGTGCTTCCCTTCGTGCATCCCGTAGTGTTAGCCATTCCCCATGTTCTTTTATATCCCTTGTTAACAATCCCCATATTTAAATGTTTAATGTATTTGACAAAGGTAACGCATAAGTTCCTGCAAATTTTGTTTAAATGTAAACCGATGTGATATGTAAAATCGAACACCGGTATATAAAAGTAAATAAATAATAAACAATAATAATAATAATTCCCTGGACCTCTTATCCTGCCGCATCGCATGGGTGCAAGGGGCTTTTTACACGCACTTACAACCCTACTCGCTAACCCACATCGCTCCGCTGATATCACTCTAAGGGGGGAACGGTCTAGTGAGTCTTCTGGGTCAAACTGCTGGTGGGCAGCCCCTGTTACGATTCCAGCCCGTGGAGCCCATCCCGCAGGCAGGCCTCTCCACCCACTTACCCTTTGCTGTGCTGTCTTCCGACGCGGCCTGGAGGCCGCCGGCACTGGAGCCGTCCCACGGCGGTCACGGCCTGGACGTGCTGCTGACCACCAACGTGGCCTTGTGCCGCTGCTGCCAACACCCACGCCGGGAACCTTTGCGGCAGGATGCCGCCGTTGCCTCCTCTAGGCGGCCCGGAGGCCACACCGTCGCAGCCTGGACCGCCGCACCTAGAGCCACCTCTCGTGGCACGGAGCCGTGGGTCAGTTTCCCTGCGCGGCGGGGGGAAGCCATGGCCGCTCCAATGTCATCTTATGGCCTGGAGGCCGTCCCGAAGCCTGCCTGCTCCATCTGCTTCTGAGTGGCAGGGACGCCGCTGTCTGGGGTCCTGCTTCTCTTCAGGGCCTCCTCCTAGGCATGCCTCTTCAAGTTATTTAAAGGGCCCGCGGCCGGATATGCCCCGGGTCCCACCTGATGACAATTTCCTGCTTTAGCCCTATAAAAGGGCCCTGCCTGCCTTCAGTCAGGGCCTTCTGATCGAGTCTCACAATCGTCTGTGTCCTCATCTTCGGTCCAGGTCCTCTGTGGTCCTCTCCTGCTTTGATGGCTCGTCTTCATGTTCCTGATGTCCTTAATGTCCTGGTCCTCCATCATCTCGATGTTCCCAGTGTCCTGAAGCTCCTCTGTCTTAAGGTTCCTGTTGTTCTGGTCTCATCCCTCGTTGGAGTTCCTTTGTCCATACCTCCAGATGTCTTCATGTTCTTGATGTCCGATGTTCCTTCCTGATGCCTTTGTCTTCACCTCTGCCTCCAGTTCCTTGGTTTCTTGATGTCAACTTTCCCGGCGTGCCATTGTTGTGGTCCGTGACCAGCCCACGGGCGGGCTGCGTAGGGTGCCTCATGGTACAAGGCCATCTTCTCCTCCGCAGTGCAGGCCTCCAGAAGACTTCTGCTTGAATCCTGTCTCTTGAATCCCGAGTTGTCTGAGAATCCTCTATTTGGTATCCTGAGCTTGAATATTCTCCCTGTCTTTGGAGCCCCTTGCATTTGCAACCGTCCATGTCTAAGACTCTGTTTGAACCTGCTCCACTTCAGCATGGTCTGCGACCAGCCTCAGGTGGCTGTGTAGGGCGTGCCTCGGTGCAGGCCTCTTCAGGATCTTCGCTATGTTCCTGTTTCATCTACTCCACACCTCTTCTACAGCCTGCTTCGATCCCAGCATGGTCTGCGACCAGTCCCGCGGGTGGGCTGTGTAGGGCGCGCTACATCGCAGTCTCAACCTAGTACTTGATCTTGCTCCTGTATATTTTTGTCTGCAGTACCTTGCTCCTGAACCTTCATCCATCTAATTGGACACTGTCTTCCGTGAGAACCATCTGGTAATCTTTAGTCCATCATCTGAGGAATCCTTCCATACAGCTCAACTAAATCACTGAGCATTTTCCAACTCCGGTGTCTTCCACCAGTAACTCACTTCTGCAGGGACGTTTACCATCGCCTGCACCTGACCATTCATCTATGAGTATTTCTCTGTTCACCCCATGGAATTCTCCGCTGTCTTCGAGCTTGTCTCCTGAAGATCCATCCATCTCAAGTGCCTCCGTGAATTAGTCCTAAAAGGATCCTCCTCTTCACAGTCTTCTGGGCAATCCTCTTCAGCAAAAAGTCCCTTTTATAAGTGCCACAGCGTCACCTACAGATCATCAAGTCTGAGAACAACTTCACCACCTTGTGAGTGCCTGCAGTAATTCATAGATTCCAAGATGCAACTCTTCGTAACAAACTGTAAAGACTTCTCTCATCTAGCCATGCAAGCCTGGAAGCAGCAATCCTAAACTTCTTCATTCTTGCTTTCTTCAGCCTTGAATTCACCATCTTCCTTAGACAAAAGTTGCCTCCAGGATCAACTCTCCATCGTCTGAACTATGTGAAGGGCCTTCCATCCGAGTCCTACTGACACCACTGCTATCCAAAAGCAGCTGGCACTATTAAGTTTGTCTACTTCCTCTCCCGGAGTTCCATCTTCACAGCTATAGAATCCAGCTTGAAGTCTGACCCGTGAAGATGACAGGTCTGACCCTGTGAAGATGATGCATGTCTACTTGCCACGCTTGCTCTGATTACCTTGAACTAAAAAAATGGTCCTCATTCTGTTCATCCTAGAATTCTGCTACTTTGATCAATTGAATGAGATGCAAGCCTGCTGTCCTGCACTCCATGCCTTGCTTGTTTTGTTTCTTCAGTATCTTGTCTACGTCTTGCCTGGATCTTCAACATTCTTCACCATGTCTTCAGCTACGGTATTGCCATCACTACAGTTCCTCGCCAAGAACTTCCAACTTCTGTCCTTGGATCCTTGATCGTTCCCTGACGATATGGAGTGCTCCTCCACCCTTCCAAGCTGTTGATAAGAGGCTTGGGGAGGGGGTCTTTAAGGAGGGGATATGGTTACGATTCCTGCCCGCGGAGCCCATCCCGCGAGCATGCCTCTCCACCCACTTACCCTTTGCTGCGCTGCCTTCCGACGTGGCCTGGAGGCCGCCGGCGCTGGAGCTGTCCCGCGGCGGTCGTGGCCTGGACCGCCATGCTGCTGACCACCAACACAGCCATGTGCCGCTGTTGCCGATACCCACACCGGGAACCTTTATGGCAGGCTGCCGCCGATGCCTCCTCTATGCGGCCCGGACTGCCGCACCTAGAGCCACCTCTCACGGCAGAGAGCCATGGGTCAATTTCTCTGAGCGGTGGGGGGGGACCTGCGGCTGCTCCGATATAATCTTGCGGCCTGGAGGCCATCCCGAAGCCTGCTTGCTCCGTCTGCTTCTGCGCGGCAGGGACGCCACTGTCTGGGGTCCTGCTTCTCTTCAGGGCCTCCTCCTAGGTGCTGCACGCGCCTCTTCAAGTTATTTAAAAGGCCCGTGGCTGGATGTGCCCCGGGTCCCACCTGATGACAGTTTCCTGCTTCAGCCCTATAAAAGGGTCCTGCCTGCCTTCAGTCAGGGCCTTCTGATTGAGTCTCACAATAGTCTGTGTCCTCATCTTTGGTCCAGGTCCTCCGTGGTCTTCTCCTGATTTGATGGCTCAGTCTTCATGTTTCTGATGTCCTTGATGTCCTGGTCCTCCGTAATCTTGATGTTCCTAGTGTCTTGAAGCTCCTCTGTCTTGATGTTCTTGTTGTCCTGGTCTCGTCCCTCATCGGAGTTCCTTCGTCCGTACCTCCAGATGTCTTCATGTTCTTGATGTCCGATGTTCCTTCCTGATGCCTTTGTCTTTGCCTCTGCCTCCCTGTCTTTGGAGCCCCTTGCATTTGCAGCCATCTATGTCTAAGACTCTGTTTGAACCTGCTCCGCTTCAGCGTGGTCCGTGACCAGCCTCAGGTGGCTGTGTAGGGCGCGCCCCGATGCATGCCTCTTCGGGATCTTCGGCATGTTCCAGTTTCATCTACTCCACACCTCGTCTAGAGCCTGTTTTGAGCCCAGCTTGGTCTGCGACCAGTCCCATGGGTGGACTGTGTGGGGCACGCTGCGTCGCAGACTCAACCCAGTACTTGATCTTGCTCATGTATATTTTTGTCTACAGTACCTTGCTCCTGAACCTTCGTCCAAAAGTCTTTGCATGAGTCTTCGCCTATGTCTTCGCCCGAGTCTTCATCCAAGAGTCCTCGCCTGAATCTTTGTCCAAGAGTCTTCCATGTTCCAAGACCTCCGTCTGCCCTCATCCTCTGTCCGGCCTGCCGCCTATTGCCGTTACCCAGCAGCAGGTCCGAAAGGGCTTGGAACGGTTGGAGGACTGTTCATTGACCAACATTGCGTTGCTGGTCTTCTTGGGGCGTGCAGGTCCGGTAGAGGGTCAGACCTTCAGTCTCCTTGTCTTTGCTCCAGCCTTGTTTTGTTCCTTGTCTGCCCTTTCTTGCATCGGCTCACCTCTCGCTGCACTCTCGGGGCTCCTCCCTGAGTGGTGTGGTGATTCAAGGGCTCACATCTCCCATCAGATGCAACTGCGCCTCCACGCTCATAACAGCCCCATCGAAGCCACCGCTGCCCTAGAGGGCACCACTTGGCATCGCTGGCTGGATCGTTTGTTCTGTGGATAATTGGGGGCAGTTTTTCAAAGAGAAGCCCGGCTTCAGTTTCTGAAGGCATGTGGAAGTGAATCGACAAGCAGAAACCCTTACACCCCGCTCCAAGCACTTCCTGTGCCCGAGCCTGCTTTGAGAATTTGCTCCGCGATCTGTGGATATGTAGCGCCAGCGGGCTTTGGCCCTTTGCAGGCCGGTTTGAAAATGACCTTTCCCATGCTGGCCAGCATTCCTTCCCTTTCAAAATCACAAGGTGCAAAGGGCGGGTGGCCAAAATGGTGCTCGCAGGGCTGAGAATCACCTGGGTATGCGCTGCTGTGTCCCCCGCCCTTAATACAGCTAAAATTATCCACCTGCAGTCATCTAGAACTGCATCCAAGATGAGGACAATTTGTCAGTCAGGCTGTTTCACTTAAGGTAAAATGCTTTTGGAAATATCTTCATTATGTCCAGAAATTATTTATTTGATGGAAAAGGGGGATGGGGTAAAGACAAGGGAGTGAGAGGGATGCAGAGAGCTTGGCATTGTGCTCTGCCAGTCTAGACCTTCTGGTTTCAGGATCCCGTGGGAGTGAAGCAGCGACAAGAACACAGAGAGTCATTTGTTGCCACTGTTTCGTGGTGGCTGTCAGCATCTTATCCACAAAAAAAGAGAGGTGTGCTGCTTCTGGAGTCTGGTGTTTGACCGCAGCCGCTGGGTTCAGTACTGGAACTCGCATGCTCATCTACGTAGAATGGTAGAGGTCCAACGAGCAAAGGCGACAAAATTAACTTGGATAAGCACTAGATATCCTGCAGGCAGTCAAGCTTGCGCCACTGACAGCTGGGAGATAGCCTTAGCTCCAGCAGTGTAGAGGGGAATCAACCAAGCAGAATGGGTGGATTGAATACAAACTGCCCAACTAGGTATTTTGTATCTGCAGACTTTGAACCTAATCTTCAAAGGGGAAATACAAGTGTCCTTTCTGTCTGAAAGTTATCATAGGCACAAAGTATCTGCAGTATTCCAGCTAAAGGCACTAGTGCAATGGCACAGCTGGATTCAGTAAGGGCAGTTTACTCGGATAAGTCCCCCTGTACCTGGTTTATGGCTTTGAAGATTGCCTTCTAAATGTGACGTTCTGCTGAGGCGGTGAAAGCCTTCACCATGAAAGGGCGCTGGTAAGTGACTGTGCTGCCGGTGTTAAGGTGAAACTGATCCTGTTCACGTAACAAAAAAAATAAAAACAAACAGTAGGAGAGGAGGAGACAAGGTGGGAGCATGCTCTGTAAGGCGAATGCCTTGCGATGTTTACGCTGTCATTCAGGCGTGCGCTTTAAAAATCTCAAACATCCATGATTTAAATCCTTTTGTCACATATATTATGTTTTTTTTTTTTTTATCGTTTCTGTCATGAAAAGGGCAGTACGGTTTAAATTATCAAGGAATAGGTGCGTCAGAAAATGCGGAGATTTTTTTCTGAGCCCAGTTGGGTTCCTTTTACAGGGAGAAACCAAAAAAAAAAAAAAAAAAGTCATGGGAGTCTTTAATGTCCCCGAGTGTGGGCAGGACCTTGGTTTTATATTTATTTATTTATTTATTTGTATGTATGTATGTATGTTTGTTTGTTTATTTATTTATAGGCTTTTCTTTGCCGACATTCGTAAAGCACATCATGCCGGCTTACCTTGAACTGAAAAGGAGGAAAATACAATGAACAGAATAACATGTCATAGTTAAAAAAAACATTATATGGTTATATATAAGAAAATAAAACATTATATGGTTGTATATAATAACATGAAAGAACTGATAGGTAGGGTAGAAAGAAAGAAAAGGTATAAAGAGAAAAAGTAACTTTGTACAAACTATACAGCTTTATCTTTAGCAATGCGTGCGAAAGCAGGGGTTACAAAGTGCGTAGAAAAATTCCAGGGGGGGAGGGTAAGAGGCACTAATGGAAAAGGGGTAGGGGGGGGGGCAAAGAAAGGGGGAGGAGGTGGGAAAGGGCTGGCAGTGGAAAGTCTTATACCTCCTCCGGAAGATTTTACCTTCAGCAGTACGGTGCCCATGCCACCGCTCCGGGGGCAGTGGTTCAGTACCAGCTGAGAAGGAAGTGTGTCCCTGGCTAAGCTAAATCACCCCCCCCCCCCAACACTTCCTGTAGCACCCACAATTCTTTGCAGGTCTGTCATCCAAATATTGGTCAGAATCCAGCCCCGCTTAGGCCCCAGTCTGGCAACTGTTGTTTCCAGGCCTCCTCTTGTATCTCGTGGTTTTTATGGATATGGGATTTGGAGCAGGGTGCAAAGATGGCAGGGGGGAAAAAAAATCCGAATACGGCATATGGATAAACACGGGCATATCTCAGGGATATTAAGGGTGCTTTTCTGAAAACCAGACCTGCTTGGGGATTTCCAAGGCCTGGGATTGGATACTCTCTTAATCCTGTTAATCTACCAGTAAAATATTTTGTTAAAACAGTATAAAAAAAAAAATACAAGAACACTGGAAGGCAACGTTTCTCCTATGTTGCAAGAACAGTAGTGCAAAACATAATTTTTCCTTTCAGCGTGCTTTTATTTGTACTGCTGATAGTTTTACTGTCCTGATCATCAGTTTTCACTTAGCTGTCCCTAACAAATCTTCTGCTCCCTATCTGTCTTTCTGCCTGTGCAAATATCTCATCGGAAAATCTGTCAAAATGTCTTGGGTGTTGTCATCTGGCAGATGAACGGCACTTAACCTCTCATTTGCCCTGTGTGTGTAGGCATCGGAGTCTTCCCTTCCCTGGCATGTTGGCCTGCCCTGTTTTGTCAGGGTCTCATGTCTGTCAAACACACCGACGTCTACCGCCCCTTCGAGGCCATTTTCAAGCAATTACCAATTATGTGGGTGAACCCCCCCTCCTTGAGGTAGTTTAAGCTACCCGGGCTAAGGGAGGGGCAGTTAACCATGGAAGAAAATATTATGATAAATCCTTGAGTTCACTTTCCTTTAAGATTGTAAGACTGCGTCCCACCAGATTTGGTACCCCTTAAGACCCCCTTGCTTGTAACATATAAAACCACCGCACAGGAAAGGACAATATAACAGTTTTACTGTGAACTTGTGGTAAAGTAAGAAGAATAAATAAGTGAAAAAAGCAAGGTAAGTAGGAAATGCACAATAACATATATACAGTAATAAAGGCCGTGCCAAATATGGTTAATTATGTAATGTAAATACGGCAGTAGCGAATGCAATATTAATACCAGTATTACACATTGAGAACCAGTTAACATTGATCCCCTTACCTCCCTAGCCCACCCTCCCTGCCCCCCTATCTCCCCCTCCCACCTCTTCCTTCTTCTTCCGCCTCCCTCTCCCCCCTCCCCCTTCAATCAATTAATCATACAACTGATCTATTGTAAATGAATACTTCGCCTTAATTTATAATTTTAAAACAGTTACAATTATGTTCCTTTTATTATATTTATCAAGTTGTTTGTTCCTCTCTCTCCTTCTGCCCTATTCTTTCTTGCTGCTCTTCCCCTGCCCACCTCTCACCTTTTTCTTGCCTGCTCCCCTTCTCCCCTACCCTTGTTCATTGTATTTTCTACCTGCTTCAGTTTTTTGTAAACCGGCATGATATGCCCTATGAATGTTGGTATATTAAAAGTTAAATAAATAAATAAATAAATAAATAAATTTCTCCACCGCACAGTTTTGTCATAGGGATGAGCACGGATTTTTTTTTTCCATGTCATTTTCGTTTCAGGTCGTTATCTGTCAAATTTCGTTTTTATAATGGTTCGGGAGGTATTTATTTAGGGTTTCCCTAATTTTGGGCTTAGTGCACACTAACGGGACTTTGGTGCGCACTAACTAGATGTTAGTGCGCATTAAGTTAGTGCTTAGGGAGGAGTTAGGAAGCACTAACTGGATGTTAGCGCACACTAACTGTCTCCTTAATAGACAGCCAATGGGAATGCAGAACCATACCTCTAGCTAAAGAACTGCTCCCCAGTTGACACTTTAAAACTTATTGGTAATATTTTTTGTTAGTGCGCACTAACTACGTCCCTTTAGTGTGCACTAACACGAAATACAAAATTCCATGAAATTTCATCAATATCTTTTTTTGTTTTGGGGTGCTCCCGCAACACGATGAAATACACAATTTCGTTACCATTGTCTATTTCGTTGAAATCGAATGCACATCCCTATTTGTTACCCCTGGATTCAACCTCAAGTCTCACAGTAAAAATGTGTGCACACAAGAACAGAAAATGGAGGAAAAAAAGTCCTGGGCTCTTTGTTACTTCAGGAAAAAAAATAGAAGGTGCATGCACAAAAAAGTGAGAGCAGTATTATTCAGTGGAGTGTTTCCTTTCTGAGAGGAAAACACAATCTTCCGCTCCATCCACTGGGGAGGGGTGGTCTTAAAAGTCAGAATTTAATGAGCAGGTCCCCGGCACATGGAATCAGTCTCCTGGCTGGCTGTTCTGCACTGAGGGAATCTGTGCCTCACTTGCAAGGGGCCCTGCAATCCTAATGCTGCTCTGCAACTCTCACTAGAATGCTTCTTAGGCAAGTTATGTGATACTGATCTCTGTCCAGGAGGTGAGATAATGGGCTGCAGTTCCTATTTTGGTGAATGCTGGGGCGGAGATCACGCAGCTGAATGAGTCCACACCTCTGGTCTCTTATCTGTTAGCTTTGCCTTTCTCTCTCTCTTTCTCCCATGCCAGGCTGCTGTGTGGTTTCAGCTCTCAGCCCTCATCCTTTCAGGTCAGGCGCCCCCTGTCGCAAGCTTTGCCCTGGAAGAAGCTCAGCTCTGATTGGCTCCTGTTACAGTTGATCTCTCACCCTGCCTGACATCATCACCGGAAGAGCAGCTGCGTTTCCTGTGGATTTTAGCGTGTTAACCTTGGAAATGGTGGTTTAGTTAAAAAACCAGTGGCAAGTAGCACAGGAAGAAAGAAGACAGTGCCTAATAGTTCAGTTATTGCACGCTCTGGAACTCAGTAAAAAGCAGCCCAGTGCTTATCCCATATCCTTGGTTACACTGCACAGCTCCAAAACCAAGTAAGCTCCTGGGGGTCGGGACCAATGTGTCCTCCAAGGAGTGACTAGGCATGTGCACATTTTTTTTTTTTGAGTGTGAGCAATGATTTTTTTTCAAGCCAACAATTTTTTGAGCACCAGTATTAGTGTTGCATTTCTGTATATAGCCCAAGAAAATAAGCATGAGAGCAACCATGAGCGGTGCTCTGAAATGTACGAGCGACGGCTCAGGACCTCCGTTTAAGATGGCAGTTGCTCTCTGCACACCATGCCTGCACAACAGACTTTCTCCTCTGGGAGCTAGCTGCCTCTCCTCCGCAGGTCTGCCTCCTCCCTGCCACCTGTGGAGACTGAATCCGGTCTGCCAGCGAAGCCTGCCAAGCAGCAGCTTACACGGGCACAGGCAGCCCCTGGGTGCCCCTCCTGCCAGCCTGTCTGCAGGAGGATGGAAGTGCTGGGCTCCCAACCGGGCCGCTTCCATCCTGGGATCACACCCCCCCTGCTACAAGTAGATTCACGAGGAGGCCGGAGTCCCAGCAAAGTACCACAGAGGGCACTTTACATCCTCTTAAAGCAGGCGTAAGAGCATCGAGGATGTGAATGAAAGCAAACAAGAGTCTCCACAGGATGGCGCCAAAGCACCGAGCAAACCAAGCACTCCTCCGACATTGCTGGCGGTGCAGGCCCTGTAAAGTCCTATTTTATGAGCAGAAGAAATATATGAAGGGAGACCAGAAAAGAACACCACAAGGGCAATACCGTAACCATTTCCCAGGTAGTAAAGTAGCATGAGGGGCGAGGAGAAATTTCGAAGGGATTTGCCTGGGTAACTAAGCCGAAACGTGGCTTTCCCTGAGAGGCCGCCAGAAGTCCGTGTGCTGAGGAGCAGCGCATTGCTCCCAGCTCTGGGCATAAGCGGGCAGAAGGGGCATGGGCAGGTTCCTACCTGCAGTGCCTGCCGGCCCTACATTTTCCAAAAAATATTAGCTTGCCAGTCTATAGGCAAAGAATGCCACAAACCTATAAAGGTGCCCCCACCCACATATAACAACTGAGCTGTATCAAACCAATGCACTCTGAGATGCATAAACCAAGGACCTTGGAAGACAGCGAGCCCTGATTTAAGCAGAACAGCAGGTGACAGTCCTACTCTGCAGGGCATCCAGCTCCCTGAAAGGGCGAGGCAGTGCTTGGCTGACTGTCCCCCAGGGATAAATCTCTGGAAAATAAAGGAAAGAGTGAGGCAGCCCAAGGTGTAGAGAGGAAGTCATCCCTTCAGATGTCAGGTTCTCTGCTTTCTGAGGACAGCACTTAAAAGTACATAAGATCAAGGGTCCATCACGCCCAGCATCCTGTCTTCAACAGTGGCCAACCCAGGACACAAGCACCTGGCAAGTACCCAAAAAGTAAGTAAATTCCATGCTACAAATGCCAGGAATAAGCAGTGGCTATCCTGTAAGTCAGTTTGATTACTGTGGTTGGATGCGTGTTTTAGATGCGCCCAAACTCATCCATAGATAATAGTGCTGATCATATATAAATGGCATGTAGTTGAGCCTATTATTTACTACCCGCGATGCAAAAAAATCGGTGCACGCCCAATGTGCCCTTGTTAATGCTGCAAATTTAACGCCAGCCCTGGATCTGGCTTTAAGTCTTGCAGTGCTTTTTGAGCTGAACGAAAATACAAAAAAAGTTGTGCTTTCTGTGGTTCCTCCTACCTAATATTATCGCGATACTAAGAAGGAGGAATCACAGAAAGCAGCAACATGCTAAATTTAAAATGCTTGCCTGAAAAAAATAATTCTGTGTGCACAATATACATGCTCCAGGCCGTGTATATTGTGCTTGTGTATTGTGACGGTCAATTAGCTGCCATGGGATAAAATGGATGCTTGTAAATTGAGCGTCCTTTTTGCTAACCCGCACCCAGCCACGTCTCCTGGGTGCCTGATGCCAAGGATGCGCTAGGGATGTACAGTTTATCCCTGGCACGTCAGTTTTAGCATGGCGGATCATGCATCGGGCTCCCAAGAGAGGGGAATGTGTTTGGACACACGCACACCTTATTGCATTAGCCTCAATACAGAGGTACTGTGACATTCTCCATTTTATTCACCCTTCCCTTCCTAATAATTCCCAATATTGTATTTGCTTTTTTGACCACAGCAACTGAATGATTTAAATGTACTGTCACTATGACACCAAGATCTTTTTCCTGGGCGGTAACTCCTAATATGCAACCTAATATCACGTAACTATGGCGTGGGTTACTTTTCCCTATGTGCATCCCTTTGTACTTATCCACATTTAAATTTCGTCTGCCACTTCGACGCCCAATCTTTCAGCCCCGCCAGGTCCTGCAATTGATCCACAATCCGCTTGTGATTTAGCAAACTCTGAATAATTTTGTGCCCGAAAGTTTTATCACCTCACTCGGCCTTCTCCTTTCCAGTTCATTTATAAATATATTTAAAAAAAGCACGGGTCCAAGGACAGATCCTTTAAACAATTCAGATGTGTTTGAAAATTAACAAGAAAAAAAAAATAATCTGCTGAAATCTGGCAGTAACAGAAGTCAGGACAGCTCTGGATAAGCCCAGAAGTTCTTCACTTGCCCTGAAGTGAAGTTAAGACGGGAGATAAACTGGGCTGTGTGGCTTTGTAACGGGAAGCAGATTGGGCAGACTGGATGGGGCCTTTTGGTTCTTATCTGCTATCAGATTCTCTGTTTCTAAATAGCAATAACAAATTGGCTGGGAGCGGAAATTTGTTCAGTTAGGCTACGTCCCTGAGATTTTTGGGTACAATAGACCCAGAGTAAATAGAGGATGTGGACACTTAGTACAGTAAAAGGGGAAATGGTAACAAAATTTTCCTTTTGGTTTCGTATCATTTTTAAAACAAAAGAGAAATAAGCAACGTGTTGTTTTCTTTTCTTTTAAAGAAAAAAGGTCAGGTCATCCCCACTGCAAAAATAGTCCCCCAAACCCATAAACCCCTCCCAGCCCCTCTCTGTGTCCCCTCCTCCCACCCTCCCCGGATCTGCTTGACTCCAAAGTCATCTTTCTTGAGGGGGCAGGCACAATCCCCGGACCCTCTCTACACCTCCAGTGTGGCAGTCGTAAGTGGCGCCAGCAGACTCTTGGCGCTTTCCTGGATTTGCGTAAGACCTGGTAGAACAGCTGGCAGGAGAACCTGCTGACCAGGCAGGAGCTGCATGACAGTAGCGTGGTGAGGGAGGGGGGGGAGGGGTGGATGGCAGGGCCTTACTCAGTGAACTGGAGGAGCACGAGGCCACAGCAATCGACCATTTCACGTACAGTTGATTGCATTGCCCACATTTCACGTACAGTTGATTGCATTGCCCACTGCAAGTGCCCGCCCCCGAGGAGCTTAGATAAGAAGGCAGCTGTGCATATGGAACCATTCTGCCGGCACTGCGGCCTGTGCCGGGGAATGGCGAGGCGGCGCGCGCAAGTTATGCCTGCCTCAAGCAGGCGTAACTTGTACAACAAAGGTGGGGGGGATTTAGGTAGGGCTGGGGGGTGGGTTAGATAGGGGAAGGGAGGGGAAGGTGGGGGGACGCGGAAGGAACGGAGGCAGGCTGCACGGCTCGGCACGCACAGGCTGCCGATTTTGCGCAGCCTTGCACGCACCGACCCCGGATTTTATAAGATACGCACGGCTGCGCGTGTATGTTATAAAATCCGGCATACTTTTGTTTGTGCCGGTTGCGCGAACAAAAGTACTCGCACGCGTGCCTTTTTAAGATCTATCCCATAATCGGCCAGATTTTAAAAGCCCTGCAGGGCACTCGCGTGCCGGCGCACCTATTTTGCATAGGCCGCCGGCGCGCACACAGCCCGGGGACGAGCGGAAGTCGCGGGGCTTCGTAAAAGGGGCGGGGAGGGGCGTGTCCGGGGCGTGTCAGGGGCGGGACCGGGGGACGTGGCACCGGCCCGGGGGCGTGGTCGAGGCCTCCAGACCAGCCCCCGGGTTGGGTGATGGCGCGCCAGCAGCTCGCTGGCGTGCGCAGATTTACTCCTCCTTTCGGCAGGCGTAAATCTGCAAACAAAGGTAGGGGGTGGGTTTAGATAGGGCCGGGGGGGGTGGGTTAGGTAGGGGAAGGGAGGGGAAGGTGATGGGAGGCGGAAGGAAAGTTCCCTCCGAGGCCGCTCCGATTTCGGAGCGGCCTCGGAGGGAACAAGCAGCGCGCGCTGGGCTCGGCATGCGCAGGTTGCACAAATGTGCACCGCCTTGCGCGTGCCAACCCCGGATTTTATAAGATACGCGTGGCTACGTGCGTATCTTATAAAATCCAGCGTACTTTTGTTCGCGCTCGCGTAAATTTATAAAATCTACCCCAATGTGTACATGTGTGAAAGAGGTATGGAATATGTGTGTGTATATGTGAGAGAGCTTGTGTGCATGTGAGGGTGTATTTATGTGAGGGTGTGAGAGAGGGCGTATGATAGAATGAACATGTGTAAGTGGGTGTGTTAAAGAGAGGATAAAATTTGTGCAGCCCTCCTCTCCAATGTACAACCTCAGGGTGGCTGGAAATCAAAAGATCCCAAGTATGCAGAGCATGAAATATTTTTAATCCTTATTAGTTTTAATTATTGGGGGTTATTTGATGTTTCTGCTGTTTTTAAATATTTTATTGGTGTTGTGAGAAATTTATAAAATGTTTTAATTATTTGATGTTTTATTCAGATGTTTTGAAATATTTATTCTTTTCATTAGTAAGGTTTCGCTATTATGATTCATGATTTATGTTTGTTGATTTTATTGTTTGATGTTTTATGAAGAATGGTAATGTTGCACTGCATATAGCATCTGGCTTGTTGCAATTTCCAGGTCAGTTTTTGTCTACACATTTCTATTTATACTTAATGGTATCTTTTTTCTGTTTTTATCTCCAACAGTTAACTGACACCTGTGAGTATGTTTTGTATAATCTATGAGGTGCTGAATGAATATCATTTGAATAAGATCTTGTTTCATTGTATAAAATTGTTGATGCAATGCTGTCAGATGATTTAAAAAAAAAAAAAAATAGTTTTGCTGGGTGGCTAAAACTGGCCAGAGATTTCTTTATTGCATATAGGACCCATAGGAGTTTTTCTTGTACTGTCTTATGGCCAAGTTGCCAGATAAAGTTAATGTCTGGGTGTAGGCGTAGTTGAAGGGGTGTTCGCTACTTATTGGTTACTGCATTTAGACAAAATTTGAAATTTGTGTGGGAGATCTTTTGGCTCAGTTGTGTTGGTGATGTGTGATCCAGGGACCCATGATTGATAGAAAATGACAAAAAAAAAAAAAATATTTATATTGGGGGGGGGGGGTTAATTTCAGTTTTCACACAGCGAGCCAGTTAGCCTAGAGCCGGCCCTGCTTTCTTTGGGGAGCATTGGGATTGACGTGGCCCGTAGTTTTCTCCTGGTGTTGTGTAAAAAATCAGTGGGAGTCTAACAGGGAACTCCCCCCCCTCTCCTGCCCATCCTCCTTCCCGGCAGAACCTGGGGTGGCCCAAAGTTCCAATTTTGCAAAAATGTTTTCATTAATTAGGCTCTGTCCCATTCCAAAACCCTTCCCCGTTGCCTCGAAAAATCTGACCCTCGCCCCCCCCCCCCCCCCCCCACCGGTGGGCTTACAAGTATCCCTTGTGGCCTAATGTTAGATGATCGACCACCCCCTATCCCCGTGCTGGTGCCATTCCCGAAATGAAGCCAACCGGCCTCCAGCTCTCCTTTGCCCCGTCCTAAGCTGTCCAGCTCCACTTTGGAAACGGTGCCAACATGGACCCTAGGGGGTGCTCTTCTACTCTCACCCTAGACTATCAGGGATACTTGTGAGTCGGCCAGGGAGGTGGGGGGACCAGTTTTCTGGAGAAAAAGAGGGTTTTGGAATGGGGGGAGGGGGCCTAATTAATGATAATTTGTGCTAAAAATAGGAACTTTGGACTGCCTCAGGGGGGTCTTTATAGACTCTGATGGATTTCTGCTCTCCATCCCATCAGCTCCTTTATAAAAAAAGAGACAAGGGGGCTGCCATCGTGCTTTGGTTTTTAAGGTTCAGCTAAGCCACAGTGTTTGTCCCTGCGGTGTTTTTTACCACCGGGGGAAACTACTGCGGGATTCACTGACTAAGCTGCGGTACTCGGGGACAAGGCCAGTGCTAGGTTTGGACATAGGTTTTCGGCACATAAATCTTCTTTTATGCACAAAGAAACCATGATTCGTCTCCATAACACATTTTCATCACACAGGACACAGGATTAAAGTGCATAAATCATGTTTTATGCATGCTGCACGTGGTTTTTTTATCAGCACATTTTGTAGTTATGCAGTTTTTTTTTAAAACTCCTGACGCATTAGACTGCCATCAGCTTACTGCATCAGGAGTTGACTCGTTTTTTTTCAGCGTGCAATAAAATTTCACTTTTTTTTTTTTGTACTGGCATTTTCTTGCGTCAGCTCCCTTCCTGCTGGTTCCTGCAGCCTATCTGTGCTGACCATCTACTTTAATCAGTTTGACTTCTGCTCCTGCCTTGCTGTGTGTTCTAAAAGGGCAATGCAATCAACTGCAGGCAGTAAAATAAAGGGAGCTCTTATCCAAGTTCACTGCTCCTGCAGGCCAACAATTTTTTTTATTTTTTATTTTATTTTACTGAGCTGTTTGCAAGGTATTGAACAAGAGATGAGTGCAAGGAGCCAGCAGGATTCTTCTCTCTCCTTTTGGTTCCAATCCACTGCTGTCCTGATTTGTAAGCTTAAAAATGATTGGCAGACATGGATCTGGTTTTAGCAACGAAGAGCAGCACAGTTTACAAGGAAGTTCTACAGTCCCATGAGAGACATGGAACTCACAAGCTGCCCTCCCCATTCCTCTCAACCATTTTGCATGAATAATGCCTGTGGGGGGAGGGGCTCCTTATAAGAGGCTTATATTAGTCATCTATTTATACCACTATAGGAGGATCATCTAGTAACTCAAGGTGAGGTTTTGCTGGTGGTCTAGGGTTTGGGGGCAGTTTTACATGCACAGACAGAGGTACGAACAGAAAAGTGCACATCAGTGAAGATTTGATGTGATTTGGAGTGATGAAAGGGACACAAAAATGAGATTTCTACAATGTTCTTTCACCCTAGCTTGATAGCACCCAGGTAGAGAGTGCATCAAGCTAGGGCGAGAGAACAGGTCTAGTGGACCTGATGAACAGATGCCTACTTTACAATCTAGTTGCAGTGATTTTTTAGGAAACTGTCGAGGAAAGAGACCAAGGCGGTCTTTCAACAGCCGAATGAGATATCAATATTCAGAACACCGCCTGGAAACACGAGCGTTTCACGTGCCATCACGGAGCTCCACACGCACGGCCAGAGAAGGGACCTTGCAGCAAGGAGGCCAGGCAGAGATGGAGAGGCCCTGATAGACTCTGTGGGGGTGTGGGTGGGTGTGGGTGTGTGTGTATGTGTGTGTGTGTGTGTGTTTGTGTATGTATGAGAGACAGAATGGAAGTGAGAAGCATCTGTGTGTACATATGTATGAAAGAGCATGGGAGTGAGAAGCCTGTGTGTGTTTGTATGAGAGAGAGCATGGGAGCGAGAAGCCTGGGTGTGTGTATATGAGAGACAGCATGGGAGTGAGAAGCCTTTGTGTGTGTGTGTGAGAGAGAGAGAGAAAGAGAGAAAGAATGGGAGTGAGAAGCCGGTGTGTGTTTGTGTATATATGAGAGAGAGCATGGGAGTGAGAAGCGTGCGTGTGTGTGTGTGTATGTGTGTGTAATTGAATACTAAAGCACCGTGTGTGTGTGTGTGTGTGTGTGTGTGTGTGTGTGTGGAATTGAATAGTAAAGCACCGAATGGGCTGAATGAAGATGTCGATTGGTTCAACATTTCATGACGTGGTTTCATTTTATTGGCTATTTAGTGTTCTGATTGACATTTAAGCACAATTTTACAATATGATTGGCTGTTTCATAGCTTAAATTCATTGACTGCATTTTTGACCTGCAGAAACAAGGATCTGGTTGGATCAAATGGCGAGTTCACCTGAAGCAGAGAGGAGTTGAGCACACTCTCAAAACGCTGCCAACGTTGGGTTTTTGACTGCTGAGTCTTTGTTTGCACATCTCACCCAGATGACAAATAAGCTAAGTACTGTTTTGGCTGTTGAGGTGTAAGGTTTGAAGAATTGTGTTTACAATCTTTACATATAAGGCATGTGTGCTATCTTTTTTGTAATTTAGAGTACACCTGACAATGGATTTCTAAGTAGTTTTATCATGAGTGTTGCTTTAAAATATTTTAATTGTATTATTTCAAGCACTTACCAGTATTAAAAATATCTTATTAATCTATATGAATTTATTTTATATTTATTGCAGTTTATAAATACATGTCATGTAAAAAGTAATGGAAGTTAATAGAAACATCAGATCCAATTATGAAATAAAACAAATATAAATGTATTTTGTTTATGAATCCTCTTTCCAAAAATGCAGAGAATATACAATAAAACAGCAATAATCATAATAATCATCATAAGAACTTAAGATTTGTAACAGGTGCAGAACAGAACTAGGACATGCAAAAAATATATATTCAAATGCTGGTGCCTAATCAGTGAAAGAAAAACAAACTTCCTCCAAAGGCAAACACTTTGTGAAGTAAGACTAATCCCTACAAAAAACAAAAATAACACCTAGAACCTTCCCATGCCATACCATAACAGCATTAACTATCAGAACTCAAACAGCAGCAACCTTATCTAAAAAAAGGCAGCAAAGGCAAACAGTACACCAAGCCCTAGAACACTAATACACTACGAGGTGAGCATACAGAACAAGCCGAACTGCTATAAATACCTACTGGGAAACTACTCACTAGGCAAAATACTGCACTTCTGTCACACATGTGCAACATGGACAGAGCCTTACCTAATACAGAATAAGGAACTACAAATGAGAAACAAACATACAGACAAAACTGAAATGGAAAGCTTCAGCGTCTGTGAACCCTGGAATACTGAAGAAACAGCAAAATACAAATATATAAGAATTGCACATTCCCAAAGATGGCATATTCCAGTTACTGAAAGTCAAAATAATTTTTTTTTTACCTTTGTTGTCTGATCTTATTTTTCTAATCGGTTGGTCCCAGTCTCTTCGTTCCCCTTGTCTGTCTTTTCCTAGTTCTTTATTCAGGGTCTCTTTTATTCTTTCTGTTTTTTCCCTCTCCTCTTGTCTTCTTTCCTTCCTCCTTCATACACACACACAGATTGGGGCAGATTTTAAAAGCCCTGCGCGCAAAAATCCAGCCGGATTTATGCGCATAGGGGACTTGCGCGCCTATGTTGCATGGGCCGCCGGCGCGCGCAAGGGGGTGCACAATTGTGCAACTTGCGCACTCCAAGCCACGCAGCCTCATATGCTCTCTCTTATATCCAGGCTTTCACTCTCACATCCAGGCTCTCACTCGCAGGTACCCACTCCCACATATTTATTTGTACGGTTTTTCTATACCATTGTACAGAAACGAGTTTCTATCAACTAAGAAATAAAAACATAAGAATATAATAATTAGAATAAAATTACATAAACCACATTAATAAAAATAAATAAGACTAAAAGATAACTACGTTCATTACTAAAAGAATCAGTAAATAAACAGTAAAAATAACAGTCATATAAAATAGAACTCAAATAACTCTCGACCAGTGTCTTAGGGATCAATCTTAAACACCTGTTGAAAGCACCATGTTTTTAACTCTTTTCTAAATTTTCTCAGATCAGGTTGTAATCTCAGGTTTTGTGGTAAAGTGTTCCAGAATTTTGGCCCTGCGATTGAGATGGCTCAGTCTCTCACCTCGCTAAAATGGGCGGATTTCACTGTGGGAACTGTGAGATGACCCTTGTTAGTGGATCTTAATTCCTGTTGGGGTACGTGTAAAATCTTATGGATGATACATAACAATTTATGTTTTATTCTAAATTCTACCAGAAGCCAGTGAAGGCTTTGCAAAACTGGGGAGATATGTTCTCTTTTTTTGGTATTTGTCAAGGTTCCTACTCGCACACATAGGTTCCCACTCTCACACGAAGATTTCTACTCCCACACACACACATACAGGCTGTTTTACATGCTCTCTCTCACATGCAGGCTTTCACTCCCACATGCTTTCTTTCATATATTCACATACAGGATCTTCACTCCCGTGCTCTCATACATACACAGGTAGGCTTCTCATTCCCATGCTCTCTCTCATATACACACATACAAACAGGCTTCCTACTCCCATGCTCTCTTTCATACACACTCACATCTAGGCTTCTCACTCCCATGCTGTCTCTCATACACACAGACAGGCTTCTCACTCCCATGCTCTATTTCATACACACACACACACACACACACACACACACACACACACACACAGGCTTCTCACTCCCATTCTTTCTCTCCCTTCTCTCTCTCTCTCTCTCTCTCTCACACACACTCACACACACACACACACACAGGCTTCTCACTCCCATGCTGTCTCTCATACACACACACACAGGCTTCTCGCTCCCATGCTCTCTCTCATACAAACACACACAGGCTTCTCACTCCCATGCTCTTTCACACATATGTACACACAGATGCTTCTCTCTTCCATTCTGTCTCTTTCTCATACATACACACACAAACACACACACACACACAGAGTCTATCAGGGCCTCTCCATCTCTGCCTGGCCTCCTTGATGCAAGGTCTCTTCTCTGGCCGTGCGTGATAGCTCCGTGATGGCACTGTGATGGTTAGGCCTCTCTTCTCAGGCCATGTGGGATGAGCAACGGCCCTGTGACGTTTGGGCCTCTTCTTGGGATGCAATGGATGAGCTCTGCAATGGCCCTGCAATTGTTGGGCGTCTTCTCGAGTGCTGGGCTGCAAGGGATGAGCTTTGCAACGGCCCTTCAACTGTCGGGCCTCTATTCTTGGTTCCATGCAGGATGAGCTCCGCGATGGCCCTACGATGATCAGGGCTCTTCTTAGGTGTAGGGCCGCGCAGGATGAGCTCCGTGATGGCCCTGTGATGGTCAGGCCTCTTCTCAGGCCGTGTGGGATGAGCTCTGCGTCGGCCCTTTGACGGTCGGGCCTCTCTTCTCTGGCCGCACAGGATGAGCTTCGCGACGGCCCTACGACAATCAGGGCTCTTCTCAGGCATTGGACTGCGCGGGATGAGTTCTGCAACGGCCCTTCGATGGTTGGGCCTCTTTTCTCGGGCCGCGCGGGATGAACTCCATGATGGCCCTTTGATGGTTGGGCCTCTCTTATTGGGCCACGCAGAATGAGCTCCGTGACGGCTCTGCAAAGGTTAGGTTAGGCCTCGGGCCGCACGGGATGAGTTTCACAATGGCCTGTATCAGGCCTCTCTTCTCAGGCACCGAGTAACTTTGAGTGGCTACGCCACTGTCCTCCCCTTTGACTAAATTTTCGGAATTTGCATACACATCACACGACACGAAAAATAACGCATGCGTTATGGCGTTAACACCCTAATGCAGTTTGATGAATGACCCTGTCAGTTTGCTGCTGTTGTAGATCTTTAAACTTTAAAACTTGGTTTATAAACCTTTTGTTTAAGCTTCAAAAAAACTCTTATGGTCATTATTATGAATCTTATTTTGTCTCCTATTTGTGAAACTGCTTTGATGCACTTTTCGCACACAGCACGCGCCCGCATTGCCATGAAACGCTTGCCCGTTTCCAGCTCTGCTTTGGCAGTGTTATATACATAACATAGGAGGTCATTTTCAAACAGGAATGGGCTTTTATGCAGGGAACACCTTTGAAATTTCACTGAATGTTCAAATGGTTTTATGCACACAAATGAACCTTTGAAAGTTGCTGGGATAGATGCACAACTCCTTTGAAAATTCTCTCCTTAGGCAGCATTAAAGGCATCTTCCCAATCTTATCTGCTTGGATGAACTGCCGGTTAAAGTTTTTATTTTTAAGTGTGTCTGTTGTTCGAAAGCCTCTTTTCTGAACCTTGTGTGTTCTTTTAGCTGCTCCCTCTTGGCTGGAAGGAGAATATTTATTTTTTTTTTAAGGGCTTTAAAAAATTAATAAGAGGCATTACGTAAGCCCCCTTGGAAGGAGGCGAGCACTTATCTCCCTCTCTCTTCTTGCCTAGGTGCCTCTGAGGTACTTAAAATGCTTTTTTTTGTGCTATGTTGTTTTCTAACTCCTTGGCACTTGGTAGTAAGAATTACCCAGCAGGAAGTCCATTAGCTATCAATCTGAGAGCTCACTGGGAGCTGCCAGCGTAAATAAGGAAGAAAAAAAACAACTGTTCGGTATAAAAAAATAAAAAAAAGCTTTTTAAGGTTGAGTTTCTCCTACCTCGGCCCCTACGTATTTACTGCCTGGTTACACATAATTGGCCAAATAAGCAGATGATGAATTGAACTGCATGTGCTTTGTTGCGAAGGCCTGGTTTTTTTTTTTTTCCTATGTTCTGTATAGCCAAGAACAATGACAGGTTTTTCCCGACACTGAGCCTTCCCCCTGACCCGGGCAGAGCGGCCCTGTGGATCCTTGGCCAAGGAATCCTGGGACGCAGAGAGGTCCTGCTGAAAAGCACACGAGTGTTAAACTGGTTGAAAATAATTATGATTTTTGTTTTTCCGTGACAGTACAGAAGATGGGCCAGAAGATTGCATCCCGAGATTGGGATCCAGAAACCTCTACCGGCAGGCTAGAAAAGATTCAGTAAAAGCATGGAATAAAATTGCCTGCCGCTGATGTCTTTTGTAACAGAGTTTTTGAAATGGAGTACGGCAGCAGTGGTAACAGGGGGAAAAAAATGACATCTTACGAAGGAGCCTATGCAGTCTTTACTCCTTGGGGAATTCGGTGCCAAAAAAATACATTTTAAAATTCTGCTTTTTTTTTTTTTGTCAAAATAATATATCACAGTCAACAACTTTAAACTACAATGCAGAAAAGTTATTACTCAGATTCAGAATTTTAATTTTTTGCTCTCCATTCCCCAAATCTGTCCCCACCAGCCTCTCTCACCTTACTTCCCCCTGTCAGCTTCTCCCATGCCATTTGCCTCCAGCCTCTTCTCCCTTGCCACTCTTCACCAGCCTCTCCTACCCTCTTTTTCTACCAATCTCTGCTATTCACCTTCTCTCTCCCCCCAGCCTCTCTCTCCTACCCCTTAGCCTCTCCCTCTCTGCTACCCAGTCTTTCTCCCTCTACTGCCTCCAGCCTCTTTTCTACCCCCAAACCTCCCTCTCTCTTTCTCTTTTCTACCCCTTCATCCAGCCTCTCTCTCTTTCATTCCAAACTCTTTCCTTTCCAGCCTCTCTCTCGTGCGCTCTCTCTTCCCCTCTTTCCAGTTACTGCATCATTTGGGGGGGGGGGGGGGTCGTAGCCGCTGCCACTGCTAATTCCATCCTGGCCCTGAGGGTTGACATTTGTCTCTCACTGCCTCTCCTGCTTCATCTTCTATCTCGACCACCCATGAGTTAATATTTGCCCCTGCCGCCCCCCGCTGGATCATCCATCCTGGCCCTCAGGGGCCGATATTTTCCGCCTCTGCTTCTTCCTGCCTATATAGGTTGATGATGCCACCACTATCCCCCTCTGACCAGCAGATGCTTTGGCCACTGTTCTGCTCTGTCTTCTGATAAACCAGGGCCCAGCTGTGGCACGGCAGACAGCCACATAACCAAATTCTGTGGGGCAGGGGAATTCAGCGCCAATTGTGCCTTGTGCAGTGGCACTGAATGCCCCCAGGACTAAGTCTTGAGAGTCACATATGACATTATCTTTGGATAAATCTTATGCCTTACCTCCTCAGGCAAGCGACCCACTCCAGCTCCCCTCCGTTGCTGCTCCTCGTGGCCGACACCGACCGCGCTACAGCGGCCTGCTCTGGCGGTGTTCCAGCACGCCGCCACGCCAAGCTCCGCGTCCGGCCCTCCTTAGGTGCGCGCACGCATCGCTGCTGTAAATTTAAATGGCCCGCGGCGGGAAAGTTCCCCATGGCCCATGAAGATGACGTCAGACAGGGTGGGTATATATACCCTGCCCTGCCACTAGCACTTTGCCTCAGCAACGGGTCCAGCTCGGTCTTGAGTGTGAGTTCTGCGTACCTGATTCCTGCCTGACCCACTGTTCCTGCCTTGCTCCCTGTTCCTGATTCCTGATCCAGTTCCAACTTTGCTTCCTGTTCCTCATTCCGGATTCCAGTGTTCCTGCTCCTCGTCCCTTTGGATTGATCTTCTGGTTCTGACCCTGCCTGCCTGACTCTGCTTGACCTCTGCCTGCCTGACCTCTGCTTGGTAACCTGACTCTGCTTGACCTCCGCCTGCCCTGACCTCCAGCATGTTTCTCTTTTTCCGCTTGTTCGCTGCCCGTCCTGACCTCTGGCCTGTTCCTGGTTCTGCCTGTCTCGACTTCTGCCTGTCTGATGCCGCGTCAGCCTCTCCCTCTGGTTCCACGCCTTGAGAGACCCCTGCTGAGTCCTGACGGCCCCAGTACCCAAGGGCTCAACCTGGGGGGAACGAGGGCTGGTATAGGTGAAGCTCCAGTAGGGTCTTCTCTGCCCGTACCGCCTCCCGACAATGAGGACCAACAGGGGTTCACTCTTGGTGGTAGCGCCAATCTCGTCTCGGCTCAAGGGTCCACATTTCCAACAGACATGATTTCTGAAACATATTTGTATTATATATATATATATGTGTGTGTGTGTGTGTGTGTGTGTATAGAGATGTGAATCGGAACCAGAATCGGTTTGGATTCCGGTTCCGATTCACATGTGGGTTTTTTTCAATCGGGCCCGATTGCGGTTTTGTTTATCGGCTGTGCCCCAGCCGATAAACAAAAAACCCACCCCGACCCTTTAAAAGTAACCCCTTAGCTTCCCCCACCCTCCCGACCCCCCCCCCAAAAACCTTTTACAGGTACCTGGTGGTCCAGTGGGGGTCCCGGGAGTGATCTCCCGCTCCGGGCCGTCCTCCCGCTCCCGGGCCGTCGGCTGCCACAAATCAAAATGGCGCCGATGGCCCTTTGCCCTTACCATGTGACAGGGTATCCGTGCCATTGGCCGGATCCTGTCACATGGTAGGAGCACTGGATGGCCGGCGCCATCTTGTGCTCCTACCATGTGACAGGGGCTGACCAATGGCACCGATAGCCCCTGTGACATAGGGTTTTCCTATCGTTTTGGGGGAGCCCCCGATTTCTGACGATTTTGAAAATATCGACAATAT
This sequence comes from Rhinatrema bivittatum, assembly GCF_901001135.1. NCBI lineage: Eukaryota > Metazoa > Chordata > Amphibia > Gymnophiona > Rhinatrematidae > Rhinatrema > Rhinatrema bivittatum. Next base: position 40,090,478 of record NC_042615.1, read on the forward strand.
TTTCAATCGTCCGAAGCCCGATTCACATCCCTATATGTGTATACTGAATCGATCACATAAAGAAGATAACTTTAAAAGACCTGCGCGCATGTCCATATATACACATGTGTACGACCATGTGTAGATCTACCTCAATATTGTGTAACCCGTGCATATCATATATGTACGCGGAATAAAAGAAGCATTAATCTACCCTTCAGCTTTCCCCATCATGTAAAAGATAACATGCAAATAGATATTCAAATTAGCTAGATAAGTTTTAAAAGCGCTACTTTTCCGGCTAAGGCCTAGAGCCACTAAGCCGCAAAGTTTTTTCATGGGAGGAGTCCCACTATCGAGGGTGGGGGGGGTGTTTCCTGTGATAGTCGGGCCCGTCCCCAGATAAAAACATTGTGGCTATGTGGCACGTTCTTTCATCTCGCAGCTAAACACTGCGGGGCAAAAGAATGCGGTGAGTGGCTCTTTAACGCGATGGCAGTCCCAACCGCAAGGGACTGCCATGGCCTTAAAGCGCCGCTGGTCCTCCCCCAAAAAAATGTGCTGCCAAAATAGAGAAGTTGAGCAGGAATCAGTGCTGACCCATGGCTCAACCCAGGGCCAACTCCCCAAAAGTAAAATAATAGAAAAATGTAGCTGTAGCAGCTCCCCCACCATACCCCCAAGGCTACCAATAAAAATTAGGGCCCCCGGCCCCCCATTCCCCCAAAGGTGAAAACCACAAATAGGGTCACGGCCCCAACCCCAAAGTCCCAAATTAAGTGGTAGACCCCTGGCCCGCAACCCATGCCAAATTACAATTTTAAACAGGATCCAGGCTCCCACCCACCGGACCCCAAAAAGTAAAAATCAAAAAAGAGGATCCAGGCCCTCACCCCCAACAACCCCTCCTGCACCTTTAAAAATAGTAGATAGCCCCACGTCAGGGTCAGGGTGCACTCTTGCACCTGGCCCCATTGGTGCCATTTTCCAAAATGGCGCCATCCTGACTTTGCCCATGTGACAGGGCAGGGACCAGGGTTCGCACCTCGGCCATAGGCTCGGGAAACGATCCCTGGACCTTGAACTAGTCACATGATTGGGGCAAGGTCAGGTTGGCACCATTTTGGAAAGTGGTGCTGACTGGGCCAGGTGCGAGAGTGCACCCCAGCCCCAATGTTGGATTCTACTATTTTTAAAGGTACTGCGGGTGTAGGAGGGGGTGGGGGCCTGGACCCTCTATTTTGGGTTTTTACCTTTTGGTGGGAGGGTGTGGGGCCTGGTTCCTATTTAATGTTGGAATTTTTTGGGGGGGTGGGGGGTCCAGGGGGGCTACTACTTAATTTGGGACTTTGACGGGGTGGGGAGCTGGGACTGGATAAGTAGCTCTATCTGAGACTTATCCAGCTATCTTACTTACTGGGAGATGCATCAAGCCATGGTAGTGCTCTAACGCATGTTAAGCAGCGTATATGAAGGTGATATTGCACGTTTTATAGCACCCAGACAGATGAATTCACGACCAGTGGGTTATGCACCTCTACCAGCAGATGGAGACAGAGCAAAGCTGATGTCACAGTATATATACTTCTCCAGTGACATCAGCCTGCCAGTATTCTCCATCTCCAGCAGATGGTGTATGTGCATCTCCCTACCGGGGATTGCTTCAGATTTTTAGAAGGAGAAATAAAAAGAAGATTTAATTCGCCCTGCTCTCCTGTGGTGATTCCAAATGGTCCCTTCCCCAGTTGAGAATTCCTGAGGTGATTTCTGTGGTCCCTCAGATGAGTGACTTGGTTTGGTAGCTGTTTTTTTTTCAGCTGGCGTGGACTCAGCTGTTAAAACAGCTGAAAAGTAGCAGGTGCAGGAAGCCAAGCACGGCAGTGATGGTGAATGCCCTCTCCCCCCTCAGCCGGAGACCATCTCTGTACTTAGCCGGGAAAGGCTGAGCTCAGGTAAAGTATAAAAAAAAAAAAAGAGAGAGAAAAACAGAGAGAGTAGAAGGGTTGTTTGTAAGGTTTCCCCCTTCCTGCGGTCTCTATGCTCTGTGCGTCATTCCAATGTTCATTTCTGCTCCCGAGGGAGGTTAAGGGACTTGGGCAGTTTGGCAGGTTGAGCAGCCTGGGTGGGCTAGTTAGGCTTTTCTCTGTGCGCCACATGGTAGGCAGCGGTGGCATTTTTGCCCGCTTTTTCCTGAGCGTTAAGGTTGCCCTCTTCAGGACCACTGGTGCATGGAAGTGCATCTGGCTGTGCGTCCAAGTTGTGCGCCCAGTTTTTGGATGCTTAGTTGATGCCTGCTTCGGTGCCCAGGTGATAGCGGCCTCTGTATTAGGTGCATGCTTGCCTGTGCGCACAATTTTGGCCGTATTGGTTATGCACTTAAGTTGGGAAGGCGGCAGTGCGTCGTTTTGCGATGCCTAGCCTTAGGATGCCTAAAGTTTGGGTGCCTAAATTTTGTGCCCCTAAATTTTACAGCATGAATTCAGCGGAATGCACACCTTCAGCTGCCTGTTAAGCCTATTGTCAGACTAATGGCGCTTGTGACTAAGAAACCAAAGTGTCTTTTCCTTTGTTCTGCCTGTCATATTTGGGCATCTTGTGTCGGCGCTGCTTAGAGGCTCAGGGAGACTTATCTTCCTTTGATTTTACTAAGCCTGGCTCTTCCCGGCCTGATGACGACCTGGCTAAAGACATCTCAGGAGGGGCGCCTGACCTTGGGGCTCCCTTACTGGTTTGTCAGCGGGGGAAGGTAGCTGAGTGGGCACAGCACAGGTTCTTCTGGTTTTGGCATGGATCCTTCTGCCTTTTCTTGGATAAAATGTTTTCAAGGATTGCAGTCCTTTCTACAGGCGCAGTCCTCAGCCCCGTCCAATCCAGTCAGGTCAGAGTCACAGGCGGTGACCTCTCACTTGCCCGGTGCTACTGTTATGCGCTGAAGTACACCTAGATTGGCAGCAGGTCCTCCCGATAGGAATCCGGATGGCTCTGTTGGTGAGGCCGATCCTGACTCTCTGGAGAATGTGAAAATTCCTCCAGGACTGGAACTGTATAGGACTATGTTGCAGTTCTTTCATAGAGATGAGCTACCGGCTCTGATTTCCCAGATGTTAAAGATGCTGGGAGTACCTGGGGAAGATTCCATGTTTGAGCCAAAGAAAAATCCCATTTTGGTTTCTTTGCATAAAGCCTCTCATTTTTTCCCTGTTAAGGAGGCCATTCAAGAATTGATTGATCTTGAGTGGGTCACCCTGGAGGCTAATTTCAAAGACTTTGGAAGGCCTGTACTCCCTGGATCCAGTGGTGAGAGTGTGTTTGCATTTTCCAAAAGTGGATGTGCTTGTCTGTGGCATTTCTAAGCGGACAACTATCCCCGTGGAGGGAGGAGTGACCTTGAAGGATGTGCACGATAAGAGGATTGAGGCCATCCTTAAACAAGTATTTGAAGCAGTGGCAATGACCTTCTTGTTGTTCCCTGGTGGCTTACTCTTGTTTACTTCTCTCTCAGAAGGTCGATGAATCTGGAGTGAATTCCAGGACAGTTATGGAGTCAGCAGCTGCTTTTTTGGCAGATGCAGGCTGCGATTTGGTCCGCACCTCAGCCAGAGGGGTGGCTTTGGTAATAGCGGCCAGGCATCAGTTATGGCTGAGGAATTGGTCGGCCAATGCGACCTCTAAGGATAACCTTATGACATTGAGCTTTTAAAGGCTCGTTCTTGTTTGGGAGCGAGTTGGAGAAACTGGCCAGTAAGTGGAGCGAATCCCCAGTTCCCTGGTTGCCAGTGGATAAGAAGCAGATGCCGCGCTCCTTTGGCATGAGGGATCGTGCCAGAGGATTCAAGCTTTTTCATCCCTACAGACGAGTGACCTTTCAGAGGACTTGACCTTTCAGTAGGTCTCAGTTCTTTTGACCCAGATAGCTCAGACAGGGCGTGGGCTTGGGTAGTGGAACCTCCCGAGCCTCCCAATGAAGGTTTGCCGACCCACCCCCAGGAACAGGAGATAGAGGGGCGCCTCTCTTTTTTTTATCAGAGATGGGTTGAAATCACATCAGATCAGTGGGTCCTGAAGTGATACAAGAAGGATATGCGCTGGAGTATTGCAGTGTTCCTCTGGACATGGAACTCTGGACGTGTTCATGATGTCTCCCTGACACTCCCTTCAGAAGAAGCAGGCAGTGGAGTGTACATTACAAGGCTCCTCAGTCTGAGGGCCGTAGTCCCAGTGCCCATGTCTCAAGAAAACATGGGTCGATATTCCATTTATTTTGTTGTGCTCAAGAAGGAGGGCTCCTTTTTTCCCATCCTAGATCTCAAAGGGGTCAACCATCATTTGTGGGTGACTCATTTTCACATGGAAACATTGCGCTCAGTGACAATGGCCTTGCAGTCAGGGGAATTTCTGACCTCCTTGGATCCGACCGAGGCATACCTTCATATTCCCATCCAATTGGACCATCAGTATTTTCTGCATTTGACAGTGTTAGGGTGCCATTATCAGTTTCAAGCACTGTCTTTCAGTCTGGCCACCGCACCCAGAACTTTTTCCAAGGTTATGGTGGTGGTGGCAGTAGACTTGAGAAAGGATGGGATCCTGGTACACCCATATTTGGATGACTTGCTGATTCAGGCCAAGTCTCTGGAAAAGAGCCGCCTGGTGACCCTCAAGGTGATCTCCCTGTTGCAGGAGATCAGTTGGGTGGTGAACCTGGCCAAGAGCAGTCTTCAGCCATCTCAGTCGTTAGAGTATCTCGGTGTTCGGTTTGAAATGAAGCAGGGCAAGGGTTTTCCTACTAGAAGCTCACATTCAGAAGTCGATGGTGCAGGTACGTCTGTTGATGAACACTATATGCCCAACAGTGTGGTCCTATCTGCAGGTACTAGGTTTGATAGCGGTGACCCTGAAAGTGGTGCCATCAGCGAGGGCTCATATGCATCCTCTTCATCACTCCCTGCTGTCTCATTGGAGCCCACAGTCTCAGGACTATTCGATTTGGCTCAACCTGCCAATGGAGGTCTGCTCTCAACTACAGTGGTGGTTACAAGCCAATGATCTAGGAAAGGGAGTTTCCCTAAAATCACTGGACTGGTTAGTACTCACTATGGATGTTAGCCTCCAGGGATGGGGAACTCACTGTCAGGAACTGACAGCACAAGGGTGTTGGAGTGTGGAAGAGTCTCTCTGGAACATCAATCGGCTGGAAGCCTAGGTGGTCCGCTTGGCATGCTTGCATTTCAGCAACAGGTTGCAGGGTCGAGCAATTCAGATACTGTTAGACAATGCAGCGACAGTGGCTTACATCAATCAGCAGGAAGAAACCAAGAGCCATCAAGTGTTGCAGGAGATAGACCAACTTATGGTATGGGCAGAAATGCATCTTTAGGAGATCTTGGCCTCACACATTGCAGGAAAAGACAATATAAGAGTAGACTTTCTCAGCAGGGACAAAGTCCCTCATGAGAGGCTTCTACGAAAACTAAAAAGTCATGGGATAGGAGGTGATGTCCTTTCATGGATTACAAACTGGTTAAAAGACAGGAAACAGAGAGTAGGGTTAAATGGTCAATATTCTCAGTGGAAAAGGGTAAACAGTGGAGTACCTCAGGGATCTGTATTGGGACCGGTGCTTTTCAATATATATATAAATGATCTGGAAAGGAATACGACAAGTGAGGTTATCAAATTTGCAGATGATACAAAATTATTCAGAGTAGTTAAATCACAGGCAGACTGTGATACATTACAGGAGGACCTTGCAAGACTGGAAGATTGGGCATCCAAATGGCAGATGAAATTTAATGTGGACAAGTGCAAGGTGATGCACATAGGGAAAAATAACCCTTGCTGTAGTTACACGATGTTAGGTTCCATGTTAGGAGCTACCACCCAGGAAAAAGATCTAGGCATCATAGTGGATAATACTTTAAAATCGTCGGCTCAGTGTGCTGCAGCAGTCAAAAAAGCAAATAGAATGTTAGGAATTATTAGGAAGGGAATGGTTAATAGAATGGAAAATGTCATAATGCCTCTGTATCGCTCCATGGTGAGACCGCACCTTGAATACTGTGTACAATTCTGGTCGCCGCATCTCAAAAAAGATATAGTTGCGATGGAGAAGGTACAGAGAAGGGCAACCAAAATGATAAAGGGGATGGAACAGCTCCCCTATGAGGATAGGCTGAAGAGGTTAGGGCTGTTCAGCTTGGAGAAGAGACGGCTGAGGGGGGATATGATAGAGGTCTTTAAGATCATGAGAGGTCTTGAACGAGTAGATGTGACTCGGTTATTTACACTTTCGAATAATAGAAGGACTAGGGGGCATTCCATGAAGTTAGCAAGTAACACATTTAAGACTAATCGGAGAAAATTCTTTTTCACTCAACGCACAATAAAGCTCTGGAATTTGTTGCCAGAGAAGGTAGTTAGTGCAGTTAGTGTAGCTGGGTTCAAAAAAGGTTTGGATAAGTTCTTGGAGGAGAAGTCCATTAATGGCTATTAATCAATTATACTTAGGGAATAGCCACTGCTATTAATTGCATCAGTAGCATGGGTTCTTCTTAGTGTTTGAGTAATTGCCAGGTTCTTATGGCCTGGTTTTTGGCCTCTGTTGGAAACAGGATGCTGGGCTTGATGGACCCTTGGTCTGTCCCAGCATGGCAATTTCTTATGTTCTTATGTTCTTATGTTGCTGTCAGATGAGGCATTTCAGCTGATAGTGGATTGCTGGGGCCTTCTGTTTCTAGACCTGCTAGCGACTTCTCGCAATGCAAACGTTCCTCGATTCTTCAGTTGCAGGAGAGATCCAAAGTCCTTGGGTATCGATGCTTTCATGCAGGAATGGCTGGAGGACAAGCTGCTGGTATGCCTTTCCTCCTTGGCCCATGTTGGGCAGAATGGTTTGGAAGGTCGAGGGTCACAGAGGGATGGTACTTTTGGTGGCACCAGATTGGCCCAGGATACCATGGTATGTGGATCTGCGTCAGCTCCTGGTAGATTTCCCCCTCTGGTTTCCGGTGCACAGGAATCTGTTGTGGCAGGGGCCTGTTCCTCACAAAGATCTGACTCTGTTTTGTCTTACAGTATGACCCTTGAGAGGGGCCCGGTTACTGAATCGTGGATATTCTACTGCAGTGATTGCCACCTTGCTGCGGGCAAGAAAGTTCTTCACTTCCTTATCTTATTGATCCAAACAGCTTATGTTGTTCATAAAAGAATCAAAGATGTTAGACAGACCGGTCGCCCGACACTGATCAGAGTTTCAAGAGTGCTCTAAGTTTGCCTCTCTGCATTAGGAGAAATCACCACCATCATAAAGGGAATCCTTCTTTCTGAACAAGATAAGTTAAAAAGAATTTTTCACGTGAATAAGACTGCCTTAAGATTTTACTTTTACTTGCAAAAGAAAAAAATTTAAAACGTACACTTTTGGTGATAACAGAGATGTGTGATGATGTGGCTTCTCCGCACCACTCCGGCTGTTGAGGTGCAATGGTTTGATGTCTCTGTTATTTTACCATAATGTTGCCTTCTTGTGTGTGAGTTGTTGATTTTGGTAAAATGGCAACAAACCTTGAGGAGGAGCTAAAAGGCTGGAAGGAGATGAGTGAAGTGGAACAACATTGGGTCAAATCCAAAGTAGCTATAACAAAGGTTACAAACCTTTATGTTAAAAAAGTAAATAAAAGTAAGAGAAAAAGGAAACCAATACAGTTATCCAAGAAGGTGGCTGAGAAAATAAAGGCAAAAAGATCAGCATTCAAAAAGTATAAAGGAATTCAAAAAGAAAAACACAGGGAAGAATACCTGGTGAAGCTGAAGGAAACAAGGAAAGAAATCAGGATAGCAAAAGCTCAACTGGAAGAAAAGATTGCCAGAGGTAAAGCTTGGTAACAAAGCATTTTCCAGATATAATCAGAGAAAGGAGGAAAGCCAGAGTTGGCATTGCAAGATTGAAAAGAATCTAGGAACTATGTGGGGAGAAAGATGAAGAAATAGCAGAAATGTTAAACAAATACTTTGGTTTGGTTTTCACTAAGGAAGACATTGCTGGTTGGCAAGAGTACGGAGGAGAAGAGGGGTATAAGGTACATCCCCATTTACAGGAGAGTGTATTGGGGTAGAACTAGCAACACTAAAAGTGGACAAGGCCATGGGGGGCTGGATGAGATGCACCCCAGGATCCTAAGGGAGTTCCAGGAAGTGCAGGTGGGTCCACTAAAGGACCCGTTCGATAGATCCTTGGAGACTAGAGTAGTGCCACAGGATTGCAGAAGGGCAGTTGTAGTCCTGCTTCACAAAAGTGGTAGCAGGGAGGAGGATGGAAACGACAGGCCTTACCTCAGTGGTGGGAAAATTAATGGAGAGTGTCTAAAGGAAAGGGTAACGAACTGTCTATAGTCCACTGGGTTACAGGATCCAAGGCTACATGGTTTTACCAGAGGAAGGTCCTGTCAAACAAATCTGATTTTTTTTTTTTGATTGGGGTGACTAAAGAAGATCAAGGAAGAGCACTTGATGTGATTTACTTGGATTTCAGAAAAGCTTTTGATAGGAGGCTTATGAATAAAATGAGAAGCCTGGAATGGGCCCCAAGGTGGTGAATCGGATTACAAATTGGCTGACTGACAGATATCAGAGACTAGTGGTAAATGGAGCTTACTCTGAAGAAAGAAGAGTGGTAAGTGAAGTTCCCCCAGGACTGGTTCTGTTCAATATCTTGGTGAGTGACAGTACGGTGATATTAGAAAGTAAAGTCTGACTTTTTGCGGGATTACACCAAGATCTGCAACAGAGTGGACAAACCTGAAGGAGTAGAGAGAATGAGAAGTGACCTAGGAAAGCTTGAGTAGTGGTCAAAGGTTTCAGTGCCAAGAGATGCAGATTCATGTATCTGGGGCACATGCCAGGGGCAGTGAGGACTGAACCTGCAGCACTGGGTGTCCATCACGGGGACTCTGACTCAGCAGGAGCTCTGCAGAAAGTGAAGTTAGGGAGACCCACCTCCAGAGGCTCCCTATTGGACCAGCCTTGGGTGTATCCCAAATAAAGAGCTGTATATAAGGAACCCAAGTCTAACACATCTTTGCTGGTCCAGCAATCCATGCAGAGTTTGCTCTGTGTTATTCTTTTGCCTGACTGTGCTCCTGGTTTCCTGCTTTGATCTTGGTCCTTGGCTACGCTCCTGCTTCCTACTCTGGTCTTGCTGTTCTGCCTTCCTGTCTCCTGCTTCTGCCTGGGAAATACCTACAGTACCTGAATGTAATCAAATTTGAAGTGCCTGTAAAGAGGAATATAAATAAAAGAAGTCCTGGCAGCTGCTTGCAGCCAAGGGCGTCACCTGTGGGGAATGGTGGCTGCTTCAAACAGAAGACAGTGGATCCAGACCGCTGGCCTTTCCAAGGTACATCCCTGCCTCGTGGTGGGCACTGCACGGCAGCTGCTACCCTTAACAGAAGGCATGGGGTAATCTGCATGGAGCAGCAGTTACTACCATGAACAATTTGCTGGGCAGACTAGATGGACCATTTGGTCTTTATCTGCTGTCATTACTATGTTACATCACCATACCTATCCACCATCTCCAGCGGAGTGGGTTGTGACAGTTCGACGATCCAAAAGAGCTCTGTGTGATAGTAAGTAACAGATTGATGTGCACGGACCAGGAAAGAGACCTTAGTGTATAGTGTCTGATGATTAGAAGGTGGCAAAACAATGTGAGAAGGTGGTGGCTAGGGCCAGAGAGATACTGGGCTACACAGAGAGAAGCATGGCCAGCAGAAATAATGGGGTGATTATTCTCCTGTACAGTTCCTTGGTGAGGCCTCACCTGGAGTACAGTGCTCAGTTGTGGAGACCTAATCTCAAAAAGGATGGAGGCAGAATGGAACCAGTACAGACAAAGGCAACCAAAATGGTATGGGGTCTGCACGCACCCACAAAAAGAAACGAGGGAACATAGATAGTGACAAGAAAGAAGTTTATTCAGATACAGTAACTTATTTCAGCAAATAGCACAAGCTTCCCTACAAGTAATAAAACACAGGTTCTTTTAAAATGGTAATATATCAAGAAAACTTCTGTTTAATTTGGTAAAAGAAATAGAGTCCAAGTTTATTCCCCTTATAAAGTTTATGAATGGTAATTTATTGAACACACCAAATCAAATTTGTGCCACATTTCATTATTTTTATGAGTTTCTGTATTCAGCTGAAGTGGAAGACCCTGATGTTAAACAAAAATTTATGGATGGCAGATTCTTCCTCAGTTATCTCAAATGCACTTGCATAGATTGAATGTGCCAGTCTCAATGCAAAAAATTGCACCGGTGATTCGTTCCCTTCCTCAGTTTAAATCTTCTGGCCCTGATGGGCTAAATGTTGATTTATATGAAAGTATAAATTCCCAAATCCTTGGACCTTTGAGATGCATTTTTATGGAAATGACTAATGAAAAAGTGATGCCTCATTCTATGCAGGGAACAGTAGTCACAATAATACTTAAACCAGGGCACAATGTGAGAAACCTAGATTCATATAGTCGTATCTCTGTTAGTATCTTTGGATATTAAATCCCTGTATACGAACATACTTCAAGCTGCAGCTTTACAAAATTGTGGAAAACACAGTAGAGGATCGGCCTCGTCCACATTGGATACCCTCAATGGCACAGTTGGCTTTATGTAAGAGAGCAGGTGTGTTGCAAAAGGAACTTGCATGTGGTCCATAAACCTAACAATGTAGGTGAAATCAATAAAAAGGAGGCAATATTGCCTTAAAAATTTGTACATAGCAAATTTTATTTGACAATCGGTCCTCTGACACAGAACTGTATTTCGCATAGGCTACATCGGGAGGGACAGCTTATATATGAGCAAATGTCCTTATGACGTTGTCAAAAGATTTAAACATAGTTTCTAGAAAAGAGCAAAAAATACAATATTAAATACATAAGGGTAGATTTTAAAAAATTGCTCGATCGTGTACTTTTGTTTGCGCACCAGGCGCAAACAAAAGTACGCTGGATTTTATCCGGGGTCGGCGTGCGCAAGGGGGTGCACATTTGTGCAACATGCGCGCGCCGAGCCCAGCGTGCGCTGCCTGTTCGGAGCTGCCTCGGAGGGAACTTTCCTTCGCCCTCTCCCCACCTTCCCCTCCCTTCCCCTACCTAACCCAACCCCCCGGCCCTATCTAAACCCCCCCCTTACCTTTATCGCACGATTTACGCCTGCGAAAAGCAGACGTAAATCTGCGCGCGTCGGCCGGCTGCCCCGTCTGTGTTCCGGTCCCAGGGGCTGGTCTGGAGGCCGCGGACACGCCCCCGGAACGCCCCCAGGCCGAAACCACGCCCGCGTCGCCACCCCCAAAACGCCGCGTCACGCCCCCGAAACGCTGCGTCATTCGGCCACGCCCCGACACGCCCCCTCCCGCCCCTTTAAAAAAACCCCGGGACTTACGCGCGTCCCGGGGCTCTGCGCGCCGGCGGCCTATGCAAAATAGGCGCGCAGGGGATTTAAAATCTGCCCCATAATGCATGGACCATAAAAAGGGCGCAAACAGCAGAGGACCAGCGCATGTGACTACATACTGAAACTTGGAGTAACCTGTTGTAATGCCATGTACATCAAATTATTCCAAGATGGTCAATTGCGAAAAATATGTATAAAATAATTGACATAAATGATGAAAAAAAAGATTTTTAAACAAATTATTGAAAAAACTTTACGCCATAACTATTTTTTATGCATTGGAAGACTTTTACGTATAACAACATGGCATCTCAATGGGCACCAGGATGGTTCCTAGTATTGCCAACTTGTACATGACACACTTTGAAGAACAGTATTTATACACTTCTGAGTTTTTTAAGTATGTCACTATATGGAATCACTACATCAATGATGTTTTCTTCCTATGGACACCCATAAAACATCATTTTCATGAGTTTATGACATGACTTACTGGTAACTTGCAAGATGAAAATTTACAGTTTGTTATGGACTGCAACCAGGAGAAGATTGCATTTTTGGATATTCTGATTTTCAAAGAAGGTGATAGGATAGATAGAACTGTTGCAAATGACGTGAACATGAGACTTTCTTGCCGTGGTGCAATTGACAGAGCCTTGAGGGCAGGGCGCTAAGGCTTGTGCTGACGGCAGGAGAACAAGCCTTTGCATGGGCCAGACTATGATCAGATCCGAAGATTGGAAACTAGACAAGGCCGAAGAATGGTGCAGGGCTGAAGACTGGAGCAAGGCTGAAGACAAGAAACAAAACTTGGAGACTGACAGGCTTGCAACAAGAATAAGACTGACAGGTGACCTTTGCTGAGGAAAGGCTGAGATGTCTGAGAAGTCCCTTTATAGGGCAGAAGCTGTGACATCATCCAAGGGCACCATGGGCTTTTTGCTCTGTGAACCCTTTAAATGAAACAATGTCGCATGCTTGCACACTTAAGAGGAAGCCTCGCAGGAGCTTCCAGACATGTGAGCTTACTGATGGCATTTAGGGAGACTGAAGCTGCTTGCGAGGCTTCCCTGTGAATGGCAAATGTTACAGTACCCCCTCCTCTAAGCCCCCTCCCCAAGCCTCTTTTCTTCGGCTTCCAGGGAGACATAAAAGGTAGAGCTTTACCATCTGAAAGCAGGCATAACTTTGCGCTCGCCGGCCGGCAGCCCCGCTCTGTCCTCCGGTCCCAGGGGCTGGTCCGGAGGCCTCGACCACGCCCCCGGACACGCCCCCTCCCGCCCATTTTCGAAAGCCCCCGGACTTATGCGCATTCCGGGGCTTTACGCGCGCCGGCGGCCTATGCAAAATAGGCGCGCCGGTGCGTGAGGGCCCTGCGCGCGTAAATCTGGAAGGATTTACGCGCGCTGGCCTTTTAAAATCCGCCCCATAAACTGCTATTACAGTAATTAATAAGCAATAGTAGCTTGTGATCTATCTGTTTGGGTACTTGCCAGGTTCATGTGACCTGGATTGGCCACTGTTGGAAACAGGATACTGGGCTTATTGGACCCTTGGTCTGACCCAGTATGGCATTTCTTATATTATGTTCTTTTGTTCTTATGGGGAAACAGATTGGTTGTGACTGTGCTAAATACAGCAGTGTGATAACTGGTCCATTTTTGCTTCCATGTTTCTTTTGTTGATTAAAACTGTCCTATTTTATTTTTGTTCATAAAAAAAGTAATGTTTTGCAAAGGGATTTCCCTAGAGACAGATTCTGACATAAAATGTGAACATGGCTATTTTCAAAAGGCCCGGCGGCGCGCATAAAGCCCCGGGACGCGTGTAAGTCCCGGGGCTTGGGAAAAGGGGCGGGGCAGGGATCGCGGGCGTAACTCGATAAAATACATTTTTTAGGTGGGTTTAGCTTAGGGCTGGGGGTGGGAGAGTTAGGGGAAGGGGTGGGGAGGTAGGGAGGAAGGCAGCGCCAGCGTGTATGTTTTAAAATCTGCCCTTTAGTGTTTATAATGAAGATCCAGGGGTAGATAGTCAAAGCTGGCCATGTAAGTAATTTAGCCGGTTAGAATGTATCCAGCTAAGTTACAATGTATATTCAGTGGCACAGTAAAGCCGCTGAATGAATATACACACACACACATATATATATATACACACTTAGATAAGTCTACCCGGCTAAATCTAGACCTGCTCTATGGCGTGTCTAAGTTCCACGTATACTTATGTGGCTAACTCCGCAAATAGATAGTTAGCCATATAAGTTATATGGCTAACTCGCTCCACTCCCGATCAGCCCAGTACAAGCCCATTTTTTGTGCGTGTAACTTTTATCCAGGTGCAGGTGCCTATTCAGCAGCTGCTGCTTAGCCACGTAAATCCTGCTTATCTGGCTAAATAATGCACTTTGACTATCAGGCCTTTAGTTTTTAGTTGGTGTTGCCCCTTTTTTGGAGGATTGCTGTTCCTAGGGCACATAACTAATTTAGACCTTCGGGGGCTGCTCCAGCTATAACCATTCCATCCCTGGGGGGTGGGGGGGAATTATTTTTATAAGGGGATGCTCTTGCTTATGGCCCAGGCCCAGACGATGTTAAAGGTTGCGAGTGTGTGAATAATAGTTTAGTGCTTCCCATGACGTGAGAGGCTGTAAGAACTCGGTCAAGACCAGGTCTGGGTGTTAAATAAAAGTTTACTGATTAATACTCATAAATTGAAGTCCATTACCCAGCAATGTGAGTTTACATCTGACTGGTGATACAGGTATTATTCTGGGTAGGTAGGTGTCATTTTACCAGACCTCTGGTAGAGCCCATAGTGATTTTATATGCAAAAACTCTTCCAGCGGCTGTGATGCAATCCTAATGGAGGGCCCACAATTTTACTGCAAAAATCCTACCTTTGAACATCTTCTTCTCAGACACCCCCCGCTCGTCCTGGTCCGGAAGTTGTAGAGATCTGGACGGGGGTCTCCTGCTCGTATTCTTCCTTCTTTAAAGATTCTTTCATCCTTATTCTCTGATCTTTCTGCAGAATTTCTCTTGGGGGAAAAGTCGGTGGGATCAGGCAAACTCTCCGCTCTGAAATCCCGGTGGGGAAGGGGGATCCCAAAACCTCCCCCACGCTGCTAAAGCCCCAAAAAATACTTTAAATCTTAAACCGGATCCCTCTTCTGCCTTCCCTGCCCCTCGCAGCAGGATCCATCGCTGGTGCTGGCCCGCCTAGGGTTTAGAGCAGGCTCACAGGGCTTTGGTCCCCTGGTGAGAGCCCTTTTGCCCCCTAAAGGGTATCAGGATTACAAATCTCTCTCTCTGTAAATCATCAGAAGGACCCTCAGGCAGGGAGCGCAGTGGGAGGAGTCACTTCTAAGGTGAAGCTGGGAGGCCCCACCAGAGTGTGGAAAAAAAATACAACTTTACCCTCTGCTTCCTCATACTGGACCCACCGTGTCTTAAAATGCTGAGCTAAATAGTAATGAGGCATCCAATCCAGAACCTCCGGGTGGGAGGGACTGAGGGGGACGGATGGCGTCTTATAAAGTGTTCTAAGGACAGGGACAGTGACATCTAGTGGCCAGACCGGGAGGATCTGCCACATTGGTATTTATCTAATGACCTTTATTAATATTTTTTCAGAGCAGCGGTTACTACCCCAAATCAAATAAGCCTGATACTTCACTTTCAATGCATATACAGCAAAGTTCTCTGCTTCAACGGCAGGGGAGAAGAAAAGAGGGTTCGCACTCACAAAGCGGGGAGTAGCTGGCTTGTTACAGCGGTTACTACCCCAAACCAAATGTGCCTGATACTTCACTTTCGATGCATATCCAGCATGGCTCTCTGCTTCAACAGCATGGGAGAAAGGCTGATACATCACGCATTTCCAGCAAAGCTCTCTGCTTCAACAGCAGGGGAAAAAAAACAAACTGATGCTTCACGCATATCCAGCATAGCTTCAACGGCAGGGGAGAAGAAAAAAGGATTCGCACTCACAAAGCGGGGAGTAGCTGGCTTGTTACGGCGGTTACTACCCCAAACCAAATGTGCCTGATACTTCACTTTCGATGCATATCCAGCATGGCTCTCTGCTTCAACAGCATGGGAGAAGAATAAACTGATACTTCAAGCATATCCAGCATAGCTCCCTGCTTCAACGGCAGGGGAGAAGAAAAACAACCAATAAGGGCTGTATAACATAGTCTGGGTAAAACAAATAAGCATGGGTGCAGCTTGCTTATTGCGGCGGCTACTACCCCTAACGAATCAAGCTAGATATTTCACTTGGATGCAGCTCCATCACTGCTCTCTACATTAAAGGTGGGGGTGGAAGGGAAATAGAACCAAGAGCTAAGAGAAACAGATAAGTATAAGAGAAAATATGTGTGAAGCTTGCTGGGCAGACTAGATGGGCCATTTGGTCTTCTTCTGCCGTCATTTCTATGTTTCTATGTATGTTAAAGATAACATCATGCACTTTATACTAACCGCATTACTTTTTTGACTAATTGCTCCTGAGGCCTTTAATTGGGTTTATATTTGTTAAAGAGTTTGACCATCATGCGGCCTTGCTGGAGGCATTTCCCTGCTGATGCCAATAGCCCCATTTCCGTTCCAGTTCTACAAGGAATATTTGGTTCGCCGGCAGATTTTGACTGATGTCTAGTCAAATACGAGCATGAATTTGGAGAGGAGCATTTGGTAACTGATGATACTGTGTGCTTTTAAAGAGGTCTGTGAACACTGTTCCTGTTGTAAGCCTCACTCCAAGCCATCTTTTATGTATTGTGAAAGGCTGTTTAGTTTGTGCATGGACCTCTCTGGTTGGCATTCTGCTTGTTCTGAGAGAAAATTGCTTGTCAACAACATAAGGAGTGCCTTGTGTTTAGGATGGAAGCCAAAACAAAACTGATGATTGTGTAGAGACCCCCTTGGACTCTCCATTTGATCTGGGTCCAAATATAAGAACTGTAGGGAAGTAAGAGTTGGAGCATCCCCAGAGAGGTTGCTGCAGGGTGGGCTCCTGCCTGCTTTAAGAGTAGGTGGCATTAGAGATTTGTGTGGTATTTTGTGTCAGAAGTTGAAGGAGTAAGAACATAAGAACATAAGAAATTGCCATGCTGGGTCAGACCAAGGGTCCATCAAGCCCAGCATCCTGTTTCCAACAGAGACCAAACCAGGACACATGAACCTGGCAATTACCTACTTTTCTTTGTGGCCTATTCCTGCTGGCTGGGCTTCGCATCCCCTAACTATATAGAATCCTGGCTAGTAAGTGTGTCGACTAGCTTTTTTATTTGTTATACACGTTTTTGGACTTTATTCTAGAGTTTTCCTGTTTCCCCTAGTGTTACTCAAGCAGGGAAATATTCTGCCCTGGAAAAGTCTAGGAAGTAAGGAAACCAATTTTTCCATTTTGCATCCAGTGGTTGGAATATGGTATTGATATCTTTGTGTGCAGTTTGGGAGATCTTTGAGTTTTTTTTTTTAGGTTTCAGAAAGAAGTTTTCTGCCACCCTTCCTGCCCAGGAATGGGGAAGAGAGGAGGCTAGCTTGCAATGCTGATCTTTGGGACTTTCAGCCAGAAAGATCCAGTTAACATCTGAAAAGAGCATTGAGACACCACCACCGAAATCTGGAGAAAAAATAACTGTAGGACTTGGAGTATTTGGAGAACATCTATGACTTCAGGCATTGTTTTGCATTTGGAAGGGAGAACCAACTTTAGCTAAGGGATCCCATTCTACCCCTGGAACCTTGCTTCCATATCCTTGAGTGGAGGACCTCTCAGAGCCTGTGTCACTGAGGGACACTTACACAGACTTAGTAACATCTGGAATTGATATGGGAACATGGATATAACAGTAAGGAAATATGTATAGTGCCAGATTATGACTACTGAAGATGTGTCACAGTAAACTCTCTTGTTGGAACACCCATTCTGATACTTTGGCACATCCATCCATCAGACCTGCCTACAAAGGTCACAGTAAATGTTTTCACCTGAAGGCCTACCCTCACATTGGAATTTTTACAGGTCTTTGCCACAGTGCTGTGACCCCCAACCTTCATAGTACAGCCTAGAAAATGGACTACAAGTGTATAATACCTGTATAATCCATGCAGATTCTTAAGAAGAGACATGGAATTGAAAATGAAAAAAAAACCCAGGTATGGATAGTGGGATGATAATTATAAAATAAGACAAAATAATGGTCCTTAAAGGAATGTTCATTATACCTTTTAAAACAAATTCTAGGGAGTATACAAAATTGTTATAAAATTTTCCGTGGGGGTGAATTTTCCTTGAACTTTGAATTTTTCCACACTGCTTGGAAGATTTCCTTGTTTATGTTGATTTCTCTGTCAAATTTCCAGTTCAGATCTAACAGTTTAATCTAAAGGTCCATATTCAAAAGCCATTTCGACAGATAACTCAAAAGTTAGCCAACTAAATGGCAAATGTGGCATATTCAGCTAAATTATAGCTGGAAAAGCAATTATCTGGCTATGATTTAGCCTGATGACAAAGAGTATTTTGGGGGTTGAGTTATCCAGGTAACCTAGCCGAATATCGGGTATATCCAGATAATTTTCGGCCTGCTTCAGTTGCGGGTCTCCCGGCCCGCTGCGGACCCATCACCATCAACACATCCTGCCCCCACCCCACAGAGCCCAGAGATCCTGGCACGGACCAGGGGGCTACATTTGCAGGTAATGGGTCGGTGGGAGCGTTTCAGCCTGGGGTGAGTGGGGGGGGGGGGGCAGAAGAGGAAATTCTAAGGATTTTTTAGCGGGGCGGGAGGGAGAGGCCTGGGTTGGCAGCTCTCTTGTTTTGGAAGTTTAAAAGCAAATTTTTTTTAAAATTTTGGGCTACATTTTTGGGACAGCGAAGGGAGAGGGAGTTAGAGATGTGGGGGTGCGTTACTTACCTTGGATATCTCTGAGGGCATCCGGGTAAGCAGTGATTTATCCGTCCGCATGAGGCTGGATCACCTTAGGTCTAACCGGCCACATTCAACCAATGGCTGGTTAGGGATAAAATTATCTGGCGATGGTAAACGGCCTACTGAGTATTGGCCTCTTAATGTCTAGCAGCTTCCTGTGAAACAATCTAAAACTATCTTTTAAAAATACTTTTGCTGGAATCGTCTTTCTAGCCTAAAAACCTTCCCTTTACCATTTAGTTTACTTGACTTCTTTAACCGTTTGCTGTTAATATTTTTCAGTACGGCGCCAACTGTTATTAAGTTGTCTTATTAAGGCCGGCATGCCTAGCACAGACAGAAATCTGAAGGATGACTCATGTTACTGGAATTCCCAGTCTGAAAAGCCAGCAAGAGGTTTTTGTTTTGTTTTTTTTTTGAGAAAATCAGCTGATGATAGGTTTTGGAAACTCGTTCCCGTTTCTGTTTGTTTCGGTCGTTGCTGGGTGTTGCATCCATTTATTTATTTATATTTTTACCAAGCCATGTAAACATTCACTACATCATGAAACAGATAACAAAGTTACACAAACACATTTCGACTCAATCTATGAGACAGCGAATTTGGCTAAGAGCGTTAATAGTCCCAGTGCTGTTAGACTTCCTTGCACGTCCAGCGCCATTTCCGTGACAGAGTATTTCCTTATGTTATTCCAGAATCTGTCCCCTTTCAGCCTTGTACCGATACGGGTGCTCAAGTGCCACAATTCTTGTCTCTACTCAGTCTAACGTCGCCATGCAGTATTTTTGTATATTTAAATAATAAAAAAAAAAGGGACAGGTGGCGAGGTCCCTCCCCTACTTTGCCAAAAATGATAACAAATGCCCTTATGAAATCACATTATTATTTTAGTTTGAAAAGGCTAGGGGAGATGATTTCATTTTTGAGTGGAAATTCCTCAGATGAGAAGCATGTGGCAGGGCGAAAGGGAGGGCACTTTGATTCGGGGTGAGCATTTCGGGAGGCGGGTTGGGGTTAGGGGTTATGTTGTTACAGACTCATTCAGTGGTATTCATAGCTGCTTTGTATAAATCGACTCCTTTTCATCACTTCCAAGGACTATAACTCTTGACTGATGTCAATTTTACTATGAATACCTCCGAATGTGTTTGTAGCAAAACCCCGCCTAACCCCAACCCCCTTCCGAAAACCTTGGTACCTATATATTGAGTGTCAGACTGATCCTAGCCAGAGTCTCTCTCTCTTTCTCTTCCTCTCTCTCTCCCCCACCCCCGAGTGTAATGGCTATAGAAGTACACGCGGCAACAGTATTTTAAATGCCAAGCTCCTACTTTATAAAATGCGGCCTATTTTTGCTTGCGCTGCAACACGCGCGTTTATGGGTGCACGCTCCTTTCTTTTAGAATTTACCTGAAAGGTTTTTATACGGGTAAATGCGTGTTTACCCACCTAAAAAATGCAGTTTGAATATTCCCTCCCTTCATTATCTCAGGTAAAAGTGTACAGAGCAGTAGAGAGAGGATAGGTATTAGCAGTCTGTAGTCCTCGGCAGAGGAGACCCGTTCCACAGTGGTGGTGTAGGGCCGATATTGAAGAGCAGCGAGGAGCTGTAGATGGACAGACTGGGAGAGGTCGTACTCATTCTCTGTAGCTGACATGTAGTGTTCCAGCAAGTTGAAGAATTGGTAGCAGGCACCAGGATAGACACACAGGCCCTCGAGGAGCGAGTACCTGTAAACAGGATGGGCACCTGGAAATAAGCAAAATGGCCCCCGAGGAGCGGGTACCCAGGTTAGTAGAACCCCGGAGGGTGAAGGTAGCTTCTAGCAGGGTAGAAGCGGCAGAGCAGCTTCAGACTGGAGTGAATCCAATCTGTTGTTAACTCGGCGAGAGTCAGCAAATGGACTTCTCCTCCAAGAACTTATTCAAACCTTTTTTGAATCCAGCTACATTAACTGCACTAACCACATCCTCTGGCAACAAATTCCAGAGTTTTATTGTGCAATGAGTGAAAAAGAATTTTCTCCAATTAGTCTTAAACTTGCTAACTTCATGGAATGCCCCCTAGTCCTTCTATTATTCGAAAGTGTAAATAACCGATTCACATCTACTCGTTAAGACCTCTCATGATCTTAAAGACCTCTATCATATCCCCCCTCAGCCATCTCTTCTCCAAGCTGAACAGCCCTAACCTCTTCAGCCTTTCCTCAGGGGAGCTGTTCCATCCCCTTTATCATTTTGGTTGCCCTTCTCTGTACCTTCTCCATCGCAACTATATCTTTTTTGAAATGCGGTGACCAGAATTGTACACAGTATTCCAGGTGCGGTCTCACCATGCAGCGATTATAGATCATTATGACATTTTCCGTTCTATTAACCATTCCCTTCCTAATAATTCCTAACATTCTATTTGCTTTTTTGACTGCTGCAGCACACTGAGCCGACGATTTTAAAGTATTATCCACTCTGATGCCTAGATCTTTTTCCTGGGTGGTAGCTCCTAATATGGAACCTAACATCGTGTAACTACAGCAAGGGTTATTTTTCCCTATATGCAACACCTTGCACTTGTCCACATTAAATTTCATCTGCCATTTAGATGCCCTATCTTCCAGTCTTGCAAGGTCCTCCTGTAATTTATCACAATCCGCTTGTGATTTAATTACTCTGAATAATTTTGTATCATCTGCAAATTTGATAACCTCACTCATCGTATTCCTTTCCAGATCATTTATATATATATTGAAAAGCACCGGTCCAAGTACAGATCCGTGAGGCACTCCACTGTTTACCCTTTTCCACTGAGAAAATTGACCATTTAATCCTACTCTCTATTTCCTGTCTTTTAACTAGTTTGTAATCCACGAAAGGACATTGCCTCCTATCCCATGACTTTTTAATTTTCTTAGAAGCCTCTCATGAGGGACTTTGTCAAACACCTTCTGAAAAATTCAAATACACTACATCTACCGGTTCACCTTTATCCACATATTTATTAACCCCTTCAAAAAAATGAAGCAGATTTGTTAGGCAAATCTCTACTGAAGATTTCACGGCGTACCCCGTTCCTCGGGCCACTACCGTTCTTCAGTCCATTCACTCTACGCTATCCGATTCTCAGGATACTTCATCTCCTATACTGGGTCTATGGCCTGGTTCCTGTAACACCGACCTCTGCCTCTTTGACTTCTGCAGTACAGTTTCCTCGGCATACTCCGAGCTGCAGGCCACTACCGGATCTGCACTCAGAGGTATTACATCAGCCTATAGGAATTCCCGGGTGTACCCCGCGCTGCGGGCCATTACCAGGACCTTCGTATATACATCATCATCATGACCACTGTATTTACTAAGACTGTGTTTATTTACATTTCCTTCTCCTCAGGTCATGTTCTGTCTTTTTCCTTAATAAAGTCTCTCTCACAGCTGTGTCCTACGATGCTGAGACCACGCCTACCGACAGTGAGGCCCATGGGGCTCATCCCTGTGGGCGGAGTCATCTCTCACGTCGGCCCGGGGTTCACCAATTCATCAAAACCATAATAGCTTAATGGTTAAAGGTAGTAACCGCTGCATCAAGCAAGTTACCCCGATGCTTTTTTTTCCAGACTGCACAGATCAATGCCTTGTTGGATGTTGTCTGAATGTAAATCCTCTTTTCCACATTTCTCCCTGCTGTTGAAGCAGAGAGCAACGCTGTATTTGCATTCATAGTGAAGTATCATGCTTAATTGGTTTAGGGTAGTAACCGCTGCAATAAGCAAGCTACCCCCACGCTTATTTGTTTACCCAGACTATGTAGTTCAGTCATTGTTGGTTGTTTGAATGCAAATCCTCTTTTCCACATTTCCCCCTGCTGTTGAAGCAGAGAGCAACTCTGTATATGCATTCAAAGTGATGTATCAGGCTTAATTGGTTTAGGGTAGTAAGTGCTGCATTAAGCAAGCTACCCCCACGCTTATTTGTTTACCCAACAGTTCAGTCCTTGTTGGTTGTTGTCTGAATGCAAATCTTCTTTTCCATATTTCCCCTTGCCGTTGAAGCAGAGAGCAATGTTGGAGTTGCTGAAGGCTTATTGAGTAAGGGTAGTTAATTACCAGGTAGTAGTAAGGGTAGTAATTACCAGGTAGTAGCCTCCATTCCAGCAAGCCACCCCCTGGCTCTTCTCTTCATTCCCATCCTCTAGCCTTTATGGATCCACAGTGTTTATCCCACGCCCCTTTGAAATCCTTCACAGTTTTAGTCTTCACCACTTCCTCTGGAAGGGCATTCCAGGCATCCACCACTCTTTCCATGAAGAAATCCTTCCTGACATTGGTTCTGAGTCTTCCTCCCTGGAGTTTCAAATTGTTGATTTTGGTGGAAGGCGATGCCAGGATAGAGTTTAGAACTATGACCGCTTGCCAGAAGTGACCAGCAGTTGTTTCCTCTTCCTGAGGAATAAGTCCATTAATCTCTCATTATCCTGGATCCTATTCTACCAAGCCATCTCTTCCTGTAGCTCACCAATGTGAGAGAATCGACCAGCAAACATCTCCTACAGAGGATGCATCCTCCCTTTTAACTTTCTTTTGCAGGGACCTCAAATCCACTTATCCCATTGCTCAAGATCTAGACCTGGGTAGCAGTACCCAGGGTCTGCACATCTACCTGTGAGGAAGAATTAACAGAGGAAATAATTTGAGGGGCTACAACCTTTTCCTGGTATCCTTCTGCTTGCTACTGTTCTATTAAAAGTCAAAGGAAAAGATAAAATCTGTTAATGGGTCCTGAGAGAGTAAGGCCAATAGATTCAAGCCATTAACACACTTTGAAATGGTCAAGGAAAGGGATCAAACCTGTTAATGTGCCTCTTTGACCTAGGTGTGAAGGACTCATGAATGTTTTTGTCAGAAGTGTGAAACACTGGAGGAATGCAAGCACTGATGTATATATCAAGGTAGAAAAGAAACTGGAAGAAAAGTTTTGACAGAGTCACATTTTCGTTCCAGGTATACTGACTGAACAAAATAAACCCCCCCAAAGACTGAAATATTTTGGAACTTCTTAAAAAGATAACATTAAATGGGAAGGTGTTCCTTCAATGGGCTAAGAAAGGTCTCACTACTTTATGTCAGGTCTGGCATGGGGAATCCATGCTCCCCTTTGATGAGTTTAAGACCCAGTTTCAACTGAAATCCACAGATTATTTTGCATATGCCCAGTTGCAACACTTTTTGCATTCTAAATCCATGCGGGGGGGATATGATTCAAGAGAGGTGCCTGTTTGAAGGTATTTGTGAGAAGGCACATAAACATAAGAACATATGAAATTGCCATGCTGGGTCAGACCAAGGGTCCATCAAGCCCAGCATCCTGTTTCCAACAGAGGCCAAACTAGGCCACAAGAACCTGGCAATTACCCAAACACCAAGAAGATCCCATGCTACTGATGCAATTAATAGCAGTGGCTATTCCCTAAGTAACTTGATTAATAGCCGTTAATGGACTTCTCCTCCAAGAACTTATCCAAACCTTTTTTGAACCCAGCTACACTAACTGCACTAACAACATCCTCTGGCAACAAATTCCAGTGAAAGGGGTTATCTCCAAACTATATGCTACCCTTAATACGATTTGGGATTACATGGCTAAATTTATACTTGCCTGGGAAAAAGATCTGGAGCCTGGTCCCACTGTTGAAGACTGGGATATATGTTTTATGAGGGCTGGACGTAGTACCATATCCGCCTCTTTGCTGGAAAACGGCTATAAGGTGTTATTTAGGTGGTGCTTTACGCCTGTAAAGTTGAGCAGAATATTTCCTCATGCCAGTGTTCAGTGCTGGAGACAATGTGGGCAGTTGGGCGATTGTATTCATATGTGGTGGAAATGTCCGGTCCTGCATCCCCTGTGGCAGCAGGTGGAGAAGTAGGGGTGTGCTGTGTTGAACACTTCTCCGACTCTGACGCCTCAGATTGTGTTCCTGAATTTCCCCGTGGCTAAACAGCCCAAGTCCCATTGTACTTTTGTCAAAGCTGTCGTTCTGGCGGCGAGGGGGGCCTTGGCCACGGAGTGGCGTAGCGCCTATGCCTCCCCTTTCGATAGTGTATTATGACGGTTGCACTGGGTCTATTATATGGAAAATCTGACTGCCATTAAGTATGATCGTTTAGCCAGATTCGAAGACTGCTGGAAGTGTTATTGGCAATGCCACTTAATGCTTCATTCAGTGCCGCTAAGAGGTGATCTCTTAATCTGGATCTCAGTGGTATGTTTTGCCTTTCTTTGGTACGCCTATGGGTGGTCTGACGTGTACTGCTACTGCACAATTTGTTATGTTCTTTTACTCTCTTCTCCGGGGTGGGTGGGATGGTGGGGAGGGAGGGGAAAGGTTCTAACTGATAATCTCCCAGTTGATAGAGATATTCAGGTAGGTCTGATACAGTTCTTGTATTTTGAATGTTTTCTATGCAATTTTTGTTGTGAACTGTTCTTTTGATATTCTGTGAATAAACAGTTAATTACAAAAAAAAAAGATAACATAAAAGTTGACCTAACCTGATGGAATGTAGGGTGGTGGTACGTGCTGTAGATACCCCCATGTGGAAGGTAGAGAGAGAGTGGTAACAGGCATGGAAACATTAACTGTACGACGTGCTTCCTTTTTGCTGCTTTGAAAAATCAATTATAATGCAATAAAAAAAATATAGACTCCAGCATAGCCAACAACGGTCAGAGTTTCATCATAAAACCAATGCAGCTCCTTCCACTCGTGGTATCGCATAGAGTGGAACCTCCTTTTCAGGTGAAAATGGAAGTATAAGGAAAATATGCTACATCCTTTTAAAAAAAAAAAGCAAACAAACCCTTATGTCGCTGCCAAATATGAACCTCCTACTTAATCTCACCAATAATAAACTTTCTTATGCTGCTTTGGTGTCCGCATAATAATGCTCTCTCTAAAACCGAGGCTTCATTATGATCGACAATCACGTTAAGGTCCTTGTATGCTTTTCTTGACTAAATGAAGTCTGCAACAAGCTTGAAACCAGTCCAAAGCTGAACTTTTTGAGTACCTTCAGTTAATTTGGGATACATTTCAATCTGGTTTGAAACTAAACTCTATTATCTGCAGTTTTGCAGTATTTAAAATTATTTTTCCAATGGGGACCTTAATTTGTAAACCCGTGCCTAGGGCTTCTGAGTGTAAGTAGATGTCTGCAAAATATAAGTTTTTGGCGTTCGTGTTCTAATTTTCTATTTTCTGCGAATGCGTAAAATCAGTGCTTTTTTTTTTTAAATTATTATTATTTATTGACTTTTCCATGCGTACAGGTATCACGTCGTTCAGAAACATGAAGTTCTGTATGGGCCAACCGAAAAATAGAAAAAAAACAAACAAACCAAAAAACAAGATAACATTGATTCATTGGCACGAGACATAAGTAATAATACAACTAAGGAGAGGACATATAACTAAACCCCCCTCCAAGTTTAGGCATTATATTTACGCCTCTCTATTTATATTATTGCATTATCTAATTTATTCAGTTATGCTGTCCTGTATCTCCGGCTATCCTAGCCCTCCAAGTTAAAACCTCCTTGTTATATGTATCTTTCGCCTCTTGTTATATGGTTGATTAAGTTATACCCCTTGTTACATGTAAACCGATCTGATATGAATTTTTTTCATGAAGGTCGATATATAAAAATGTTAAATAAATAAATAAATAAATAAATATACTCTGAGAAAAGAACTGAAAAGGAACCGTATCAAATGAAAGGATTTACCTGTATGGAACTGCTATCTGTTTAATTACTGGATAGTTTGAGACAAAGGTGGTTACTGCCACTGGGCTCTAGCATCTAAAAAAAGCTCTTAATCAGTGCTTTTCAGTGCTTTCGTGTTTCAGGGACTGTCATAGGCTTACCTTTTGTGTTACTTCCCTAAAGCTGTCTGCTCACAATATTTTCATACATGGTGTGCTTCATGCAAAATGAAAAAAGCACTTTCCTTTCTGATAAAGTTTTACAAAATGCTTTATTTTATAGGAAAGGTAATGATAAAAATCGAGGCTTACGGCTCTGTTAGGCAGGGGTGGGGAAGGGGCGCCTAGAGGCCAATAATAAAAAAAAATAAAGAGATAGAATGGATAACTCATCTGGGTAAAGTTAGCCGGATAAGTTATATCTGAGATATTCGTCAGGGATAAAAGTCCCGCTGAATATCGAGGATGAAAATCTGGCTATCTTTAGCCATACAAACGTATAGATAACTCGGGGCCAGGTACTGCTGGCTGGTAGTGGTGGGGTATTGCGATCACATTTTCCTGATTGGTCAAGATACCCAATGTGTGACCGAGAATTTTTACATCTGAAAGTAAAATTCAGTCCCATGGGCAGCCCCTGTTCTGGTGCTTGATCCTAAAATGGAAGAGGTACATTGCGTCTCAGGACCACTGTTTTTCCTTCACAATACTAAGGCCTTAGGGTGCTGGGCTCTTGCCGACGGAGGGGAGGAAAATACTGCTCCAGGGCCCAAGGTGACTTCATTCTGCTTTTCCCTGGAGAGCTCTCTTTTCACTCCCAGCAGGAGGGATGTGAGTACCAACAAAATACTCTGGATGCTTGAGCCGGGGGTGTCCAAAACAAAAAACATTTACTGTAGCAAGGGTCCAAAAGCAATAAATGGTGCTTTACACATCAGTTCTTGCCACCTACAGCTTGTTATCACAGTTCTCCAGCTTTCTTTATCTGTGCAAGATCTTCCACCAGGGCATGGAAAACAAAGGCTTCCCGTGTGGACAGAGGTATCCTAGTTAGAAGAAAAAAAATCCCCTTCCAAAAGTACTGGCAGACAAAAAATTACAGGGTTTCAGTCTCGGCACAACCTCCCACTTTGTACTTCTCCCCAGGGTGAATTCTCCAGAAGGGCATCTCCAAGTTTCACACCATTCTTATTCACTGTTCTCTCTTTCTCTTCAGATAGTATCTTTGGGAGGAAAGGGTCAGGCAGCAAGGGTCCAAACCGCTCTTCTCAGTTTCTCCACTTCAGGGCAAGAAGGTTGGCAGGAAAAACCTTCCTCCCAGGTCTCCTGAGAAATGAACTCTTCACTCAAAAGTCCAAAAAAGCTGGAAATTTATTGCAACGGGTCACCACCGGGCCACCTCCCTCGGACTGTGGATGAAGAGGGTTGAGTTTTCCCTATCCTGGCCACCCCAGACACAGACTTCCCAGCCATCCCTTCCCAGACCAAGAACCAGGGGGGATCTCGCAAAGACTCCATAAAAACTCAGTACAAATCTCAAAAACAAACAATTTGGAAGGCAAACCAATCAGTCAGGGGAGTGTACTGGAAAGGGTCTGCCGCCCATCTCCCCTGGATTCCAGGATGTGAGGCCTGGCCCAGGGAGTAGGCCCAGACTCCAAACAAGAAAAATCCCCCCGGCTCCGGTTAACTTCCAGAAGCAAAGCTGCGCTGCCACACCTTGCAACGACGCGAGCTGCTTTTATACCAGGGGGCCGGGGCTTACCTCTTCCAGCAACCCCTTTGGAGGTTGGGGTCTGAAAATGGCGCACCCCCCCTCCCTCTGCTACCTAACTGCTGTCTGGAAAAGGTTTAGATCCCAGGGCCATCCGGTGGCAAGGCCGAAGCGTCGCCACGCCACACGTGGGTCCCTACTAGTGCTGGTTTCTTACTGCAGTAGGGCCCGCCGCTGCTAAGCCGCATCCCTCTCTTTCCTGCTTAACTGCTGCACTGAGATTCTCTGAACTTTGAAAACGTCTTATCCAGCGCACGGTGCTTATTCTCACACAAAGCTGCCAGTCCTTACACGCGGCAGACAAATCCTTTATTTCGGGCCCTTGGTCAGCCACGGTACAACTTCTAGCCCGATTTCCTATTCTGCATGAATAAAGGATTCTTTTTCTTACGCCACAGCACAGTGTCGAGGGATACAGAAAGGGTGCAGATAACGTCCTAGAGCCAAGACAATAAGGACGCTGAAGCTTATCGTAGCCCATAAGGAACGTGGACGATCAAGAAAACCGCTCTGCGATGTCCCCATTCTGAGATCCGTTAGCCCTGTGCCACTTTTTCACATTTCGTTTTGGTTTTTGTTTTTTTTTTCTAAACATTTTGAAAACGCTCAGGGATATTTTTTTGCAAACAATTGAATTTTGCATAATACCCCGGTTCAGAGAAAAAAAGAAAAGAATGGATTCTGCCGAGAGCACTGAGCAGAAGAAAATGCAATTCATTTCAGAAACAGACTGGCTGCGGCTGAGTAACGTGTGTGAGAGCTGAAAAGCATTCCATCTGGCAGGCATTTCTGCATGAATTGTTCAAAAAAGATGATTTGTCTCACCTTGCCTCAGCTATAATTCCGCCCTAACCCCAGCGGATGAACTGCGACTCTATATAGGGATTGTATAATTTCCTTTCCTCCTCGCCCCAACCATCAAATCCTCATTAAATAAACGCACTCTATCCACAGCAGGACCCGCGCAATGGAACTCTCTACCTCCCGACCTCCGGAAAGAACCTTGCCCTATCGTCTTTAAAAAGAGACTCAAAACTTGGCTATTCGAACAGGCCTTCTACCCACGCCAATAATCGTACTCTAAATCTTCTCAAATTTATGCACCTTGGAACATATCTTCTGTATATTTAGCCAGATCCTATCGGAATACTACATTATTTATTGTAACTTCCTGTTCGTTAATCCCCAGTTACTTTATCCAAGTTTATCCTCCTGTTCGATGTAATTGCACTCTGTCTTGCTTGTTTAATGTTATAATGTAAACCGAACTGATATGTAACATTTGCTACATGAGTTTCGGTATATAAAAAATGTTAAATAAATAAAATAAATAAATAAATAGATATAAAGGGATAATCTTGACAAATAGAGCAGCGCTCATCCAAACCAAATGTTCCTCTCTTAAAGTACGGCGAGAACAACTGCAAAGAAAATGCGAGTGGGTGGTCCAAGTCTACAAAGAGGAAAATAAGTCCAAGTCTATTTGAAAAAGTATTGAATAGATTGTGTCTGAGGTTTGGAGCAGCTGGGCATGTTTCTGGCTATCTGTCAGGCCGATACAGTGCAGTGCGCTCAGGCGGAGCGCACTGTTAGCCCGCGTTTGGACGCGCGTTTTTGACGAGCTAGCTTTACCTCTTATTCAGTAAGGGGTAATAGCGCGTTGAAAATGCGCGGCCAACCTCCCCCCCCCCGAAACTAATAGCGCCCGCAACATGCAAATGCACGTTGATGGCCCTATTAGTTATTCCCGCGTGATACAGCCAAGCCGCACATTTTACTTTCAGAAATTAGCGCCTACCCAAAGGTAGGCGTTACTTTCTTCCGGCGCCGGGGAAGTGCACAGAAAAGCAGTAAAAACTGCTTTTCTATGCACCCTCCGACTTAATATCATGGCGATATTAAGTCGGAGGTCCCAAAGTAAAAAAAATAATTTAAAATAAAATAATTTAAAATCGGCCCACGGCTCCCGGGTTGAAAACCGGACGCTCAATTTTGCCGGCATCCAGTTTCCGAACCCGTGGCTGTCAGCGGGTTTGAGAACCGACGCCGGCAAAATTGAGCATCGGCTGTCAAACCCGCTGACAGCTGCCGCTCCTGTCCAAAAAGAGGCGCTAGGGACGCGCTAGTATCCCTAGCGCCTCTTTTTACCGCGGGCCCTAATTTGAATATTTTGTTTTAGTGAAGCGCGCGCACAGGAGAGTGGCCTGTGCGGGCACTGGCCCGCTCTCCTGCGAACTTCACTGTCTCGGCCTGTGTGTATTTTAGAAGAAACTTTGATAGTAAATAATCCCATGCCTGCCAGATTCTTTTGCCTGCCTCTCTCGCTTTCAGGACCTGATAAATGTATAGGCATGGCTCTGTTGATGCATTGAGTCTTTTGGAAGAAGAAGAGAGGCTGAATTCACGAATGTAGGGGCGGCCAGCTGCGGTCCTCATGAGACACAAACAGGCCAGGTTTTCAGGAGATCCACAGTCAACATGCAGGAGATAGAAGGGAATGCACAAAAATCTCTCTCGTGCATATTCATTGTGGATCTCCTGAAAACCTGGCCTGTTTGTGGCCCGCAGGGACCGGAGTTGGCCATCCCTGAACTAATGCTTTTCTCCCATTCCGTCTTTGCGGAAGGATCTTCGCGGGTCACTCCTTCAGTGTCATCAGTCTGTACTGCTGCCTGAATGGCCATGCCAGGGATCACACAGCGCCAAGAAGTAAAGAAACATGACAACTGCTTTACTAGGCATTTTTAGGTAGTACAGCATTGCTCTGCGTCCGAAGCACTGCTGGACAGACTGCCAAGTAGCAGGTAACCTCGTGCACCAGCAGTAACGTCCTCAGGGATTTACTGGCTACTGATTATTCTACATGAAGGACTGCTAAAGGGGCAATAGAGAGACGCCGAGAAGCCCAAACTGTTAAGGTTCTGCGTGCGGATAACATGATGGCTTTCACGGAGATCTGACAATTCCGTATAAAGGAAGAGAATTCAGAAAGGACCCAAAGAGGTTTTAGTGGGCAGGAAGAAAAGAAAGGTGCGAGAGCCAAGCTCTTGCTGAGTTAGAGAGCGCCTAACCTCGATTTCAGTCTGCCTGACAGAAATAAATAACGTCAGGACCAAGAAGAGAAATGCAACAGACCTGGGCTTATCTCTATTCGCTGTCAGAGGAGGAGAAGCAAGCAGCGTGGTTGAAAAGGGCACAGCATAGAACTGACTAGGTTGTAAGCTCCATGGAGCAGGGACTGCCTGTTATGTGAATGTGTACAGGGCCGTGTACTTCTAATAGTGCTTTAGAAATAATCAGCAGTGCTAATAGTAAGATAAGAGGCTTCGCAAACTCTGGTTCCTGCCAAAAATAGAAACTGAGTGAGTGCTCCTCTCTGAAATGTCACAGCTGCAGGATATTCTCCTGCAACTACTTAGCTGTGAGACTTTTCGTAGAACAGAATCTCGGTTACTGCAGGAAATAAAGTTCGGGAAGCTTTTTATCTTACCAACTCTAAAAACTTCAATTTCAGGCAGGGTGCAGGGTTTCCGGCCAAATTTCATTTCATTGGGTAGTTTTCTTTTTTTTTTTTTGCATTTGCTTTGTTTGGGGAAAAAGTGTGGTATTTGGAAATAGTTTGCATTATCTCCTGAAACAACATTTTTTTTTTTTTTTTTAAATCTGAACTTTGGCAGATTTTTTCATTTCATAAAAGTTTTTCATTGTATTTTTTCATTTTGTTTGCAAACGAATGCACATCCCTGCTAACTGGAAACTGCCGCTGAGTATGTCCTAGGACAGAGCATCAGAAAGTGAACACTGGGCCAACAACCAGTGCCCAGTCACCAAGGGAGCTTCCAAACGCAGCCGGCGGATACAGCAGCCATGCTCAAGGTCTGAGCCTTTAACATCCAGAGGGTCTTATCCACATTGTGCCCCTGCCCATTACTGTATGGGGTGAGACCCTCCGGATGTTAAAGATTTGTCTTTTTAAACATTGTCACTACATCTGCCGATCACGTTTGGAGTCTCCCTTGGTGATGCACTGGTTGGCGGCACAGCATTCACTTTCTGATCTCCGGTTTTCTGTCATTGAACGCTGCATATCCTGGTCTCAAGGAGGAGATTTTTCTTTGTTTTTTTTTGCTCCGGCATGAACAGTGCTGGATCTTTCCTCGTAATTCGCTTCATCTGGCAAGCCTTAACCAGGAGATTGAATGGGATGTATTTTATTAATGTTCCTCATTGACCCGTTTCATTTTTTTTCTTGATTTTTCATTTCCCATTTCCTAGATGTGATCTTCTACAAACCCACAGGGCCGGATTTTAAAACATACGCACGTGACCTACATGTGCACGCGCTACCCGGCGCGCGCACATGTACGCCCGGTTTTATAACATGCGTGCGCAGGCGCATGCATTTTATAAAATCCAGGGTCAGCACGCGCAAGGGGGTGCAGAGTTGTGCACCTTGCTCACGCAGAGCCCATCCGAGCCGCGCTGCCTTCCCCTGTTCCCTCTCAGGCCGCTCCAAAATCGGCCTGAGAGGGAACTTCCTTACCCCCCCCTCTCGGAGCAGCCTTGGAGGGAACTTCCTTAGCCCCCATCTTCCCTGCTAACTGGAAACTACCTCCCCCACCCTTTCCCCCCTAACTTTTCCTTTTTGTTTACTTTGTTCAAAAACATACGTCAGCCCTGGGGCTGAAGAAAGTTGCGTGTGCCGGCTGGCTGCCAGTGTGCCATCCCAGGCCCAGCAGCCGTGCGGAGGATTCTGGCCATCCCAGGCCCAGCAGCCGTGCGGAGGATTCTGGCCATGCCCTGACCCGCCCACACCCTGCCCCTTTTTTCAAGCCCTGGGACTTACACGCGTCCCGGGGCTTTACGCATGCCACCAGGCCTTTTGAAAATAGGCCCAGCGCACGTAACCCCCCTTAAGCGCGTAAATCTTTGAAAATATGCCCCATTATCATTTGTCTTGTCTATTTTTGCCATTTATTGGACTTGCTACCTTAAATGATTATTGCATTCTCTTTGTTTCTCAGGTTAATGTCCCTCCTGATGTAGCCCTGGTGAAACATGGTTTGTGTCGGGGGGGGACGGACGGGGGGACACACCTTAGTTTTGTGTGCTTTGAATCTTCTGAACATTTTTGCCTGGAATAAACAATTAAGTTGATTTTATTGTTTGTGGACAGTCCTTGAATTAGTTGACATGCACACTTTTATTTCTGACATTCGACTTAGTGTAGCATGTTTCCTTCATCCTTGTAGTTTGCTAGGACAGAGAGCACAATATGGAAAGTCATGTTGCTATGAGCTTGCTTTCTGCAATGTCAGACGCCTGCACCCCATGTAAGAAGGAAGATTGCTGAACTCTGAGTTTTGAAGAAAAAAACCCCAACAACCCATAATAAATTACACACACTATTGTTTCTGAGTAGATTAATTAGAAAAGAATCCTGGGGTATAGTTAGATAATTAAGGGCTCAGGTCGGAATCCACTGAGCATGCCCAGGCGAAGACTGTGCAGGACTTCCAGGTCATTGGGCAGTCATGCAGTACTCTAGTGAAGCCAGGGGTCTATCGGGACTGTGAAGACCACTTAGACTAGAGCAGCTGGAAATGAAAGAGGAGGAGGATAGAATTCTGTCCTATTTACTGGATGTGCGAGAGGTAGCTTGCAGTAGATAGCTTTCAAAATCTGGGAAGTGATATTCTATTAAACATTTAAAGTCAACTGGACAATATTTACAGTGTGTCACATAATCCAAAACCAATTTCCAGTACAGGATAATTAAAAAATACAAAATCGCAGATTCAGAACTTCACTTAATCCTATCACATGAAGTGCCAAGAGCATAAAACTTCACGTTAGCAAAGTGACAATGGGGAAAAAAACTCAAACAGCCCACACTGTGACCTTGCAAGGGCTTAAACTGCCATCATGGGGGGGGGGGGGGGGGGGGGGGGGGAAAACACATTCAAAGTTTTCAGTGATTTTAAACACAAATAATTTTCAAAATTATAAACCCCCCCACCATATTGTGCAGTACTTATCTGAAAAAAAGCTGGCATGGGACACAGTTTGCCATAGCTGCTTCAGGGCATCATAGCACGGTACTTCATTTTTATTCTTTTTAAAGGTATGCCTGATCTGTCAAAACATTTATAGCCATATTGAACGTTCCTCCTTTGGAGAAAACGCAATTTCAATCATCATTACCCAAAAACCACTCCAATCAGCGACCTTCTTCTCGATACTATAATATCCAGTCAAACAGTCATCATTCAATTTTACAACATCTGACTCCATTCAATAGGAAGATTCAAACCACTGGGGCGCAAGGAGTGAAGTCAATGTTTCCATTGTTCTCTTTGAATCAGCAAACGATCCCGATTACCACCATGTGGATGAGATGGAACAAAATCAATAACACAGCAGAGGCTTTCTGAAAAAAATACGTTGAAATGTCACTCAATGCTCTTCTAATGGTGCTTCAAATCTCTGATTGGTGAAACAACTCTTATGTTCAGAGAGTCATATTTTTAACTTACGAGTTATCTTACCAACATAAAGAAGCTTACATGGACACAATTTAATGTAAACGACATGAGTAGTTTGACAAGTTGAAAAATGTCTTGACATAAAATGACGTTATGAAATTGGATGTTCAAAAACAGTAACCTGCAATATCATTGGACAAAAAAAAGCAACATCCACAAGCCACATGTCCAGTTGTCTCACTTGATGGTACTGTCAATGGTGGTAATATATAGGGGACTAACGTATTCCATAAATTATGATTTCTAGTATATTCAAAGCAAATGTAAATTGAAACATTTATGCAAAGAAAAAACATCTTCCAGTGTTTCCTAAAAACAGAAGCAATTTTAAATGAAATTTTAGAATATCTCAAAATACAGATTATGTCTGATGAATCACCAGAGCTGGTCTCTTCCGACTGAAGTAACAAGGAGTGATCTGAGAAAAAAAAAGCTTGTTTATAGCATAGATACCATCATTGAATAAATCTAGCTGAAAAACACCTGTGCTTGATGTTTAAATTCCTGAGTCTGACAACATAAGTGACAAGAGTATGAAAATTGGGAAAAAGATAAGTTGTTACGAAGGTGCAAGGAGTGAAAATTGGAGTAATGTAGTCTAGTATGTTGATTGGTAGAGTTTCAAAATACAGAAGTCGAGAACTCTTCATTAGTTTTCATCACCCAAACATCCATAAAGGAAGTGGCTGGCATATCAAATTGAGTAACGTCTGAGAGCTGAAGAACATTTCATCTGGCAGGGATTTCCGCATGAATTGTTCAAAAAGATTATTTGTCTCACTTTTCTCTAAACACAATGGAAGAACTATGAGTCAGTACAGAAATGTATAAAGGGATAATCTTGACAAATGGAGCAGTACTCATCAAAACCAATTGTTTCTTTCTTAAAATATAACGAGAACAACTGCAAAGAAAATGCGAGTGGGTGGTCCAGCTCTACAAATAAGAAAAGAAGTCAAAAGCTATTTGAAAATGAATCTAATAAATTGTTTATCTGATGTTTGGAGCAGCTAGCATGTTTTTGGTGCATAATATCCTTAATCACTAAGCCTGATACTTTTGATGCAACTCCAACATTGCTCTCTGCTCTCATGGCAACAGTTAAGGGAAATTGGATTCAAACAGCATCCGAGGGCCCTGACTTTTATGGTCTGGTAAACTGATAAGCGTGGGGGTGACCTGCACAGTGCAGCAGATACTAGCATAGGCTTGCTGGGCAGATTGGGTGAACCATTTGGTCCTTTTTTGACGTCATTTCTGTTTCTATGTTTATGAAACTCTGTTGATTTTAGAAGAAACATTGATTGTAAATAATTCCATGCCTGCCGGATTCTTCTGAGTGTCTCTCTTTCAGGGCCTGATGGATTTATAGACATTGCTCTGCTAATACATTGAGTCATATGCAAGAAGAAAGGCTGAATTCACTAATACTTTTCTCCCAGTCTGTCAGGCTGATGCAATAAAGTGCGCACAGCCTAGCGCGTGGGTTTACTCCTGGTTGGACGCGCATTTTGAGCGCACAAGACTGGCGCCCAGTGAAGTAAGGAGATTAGCATGCCCAAACGCACGCCCTATCAAATGCGTACCTAGTAGCGCCCATCACATGTAAATTCCATGAAGATGAGGACATTAGCTATTACCGCCCGGTGCAGGAAACTTTGCCCCAAAGGCTGGGCGCTCAACACACACTTTTTTATCACGGGGAATTTAACTCCAGCTCCGGAGGGTGGAGTGAAGTTAAGTCTTAGTCAAAGGCTCATGGGAAACATGAAAAAATACGACCCTCTGAATTGTGATAAATGTGTCCTCCTCCTTAATATCATCCTGACTCTTAAATTCCCTGCTTGCGGTAGAGAAAGGTTTACAGTACGTATATATTGATTCGTTCAAAAAGAAGCACATTTTTGTTATGGCCACTTGGTTTAGACGCCTATAGCAATGGGTGCCTGATATAATAAACTTCAGTACGTCAGCAAAATGATCAAAAAGCCTGATCTAAGTGGACGCTTTTATCGTGCACCTGTTGCTGTGTTGAGTGCCTGATGCAACGCGCTCCTTTGGGTACATTAGACGCACAGTTCCCCCTTAGGCCCTTTTCTATGCTGCCCTGATTACCCTCTCATTTAAATACTGCATCGGGCACACAGGGGATGTTGGTACTCAAGCGTTAGGTCCACGGGCGTTTTGAGTGAGCATATTAGTGCACTGGCCCCTGCGTCTTTGGGGAAAGAGCTTGATAAAGTCAGACCGTCGGTGTCATCAGTCCGTACTGTTGCCTGAATGGCCTTGCCAGGGGTCATACGGCCCCAAGAAGTAAAGAAACATGACAGCTGCTTTACGGACAATTTTAGGTACAGCATTGTTATGCAGTTGCATAAAATGGGACAAAAGCACTGCTGGACAGACTGCCAATAGCAAGTAACCTTGTGCACCAGCAATAATGTCTTCAGGGATTTACTGGCTACTGAAAAGTCTATCGCTTTAGAAAACTCTTAGCCAATACTCTCTCTTTCCGTCCCCAAATCAAGCAAATTGTTAAACAGGGATTCTTCAGACTTCGTGTCATTTCTAATCTCAAAAAATTACTATTTTCTCCTGAATTTTGCACTGTTTTACAAGCTTCGATATTTCCCATTATTGCCTGCTGCAATAGTCTATGTCTATACTTCCAACTTTACAAGAAGAGAAATACAACAGATCTGGAATTATCTCTATTCGCTGTCAGAGGAGGAGAAGCAAGCAGCGTGATTGAAAAGGGCGCAACATAGAACTGACTAGA
Source organism: Rhinatrema bivittatum (assembly GCF_901001135.1). Classification (NCBI taxonomy): domain Eukaryota; kingdom Metazoa; phylum Chordata; class Amphibia; order Gymnophiona; family Rhinatrematidae; genus Rhinatrema; species Rhinatrema bivittatum. The sequence continues at coordinate 40,127,705 of NC_042615.1, forward strand.
TTGAAAGCTTCATGGAGCAGGGACTGCCTCTAATGTGTATCTGTACAGTGCTGTGTACATCTAGTAGTGATTTGGAAACAATAGTACTAATAGCAAAATAAAAGGCTTCACAAACACTATTTCCTGCCAGCAACAGAGGTTCAATATTCCTCTATTAAATGTCACAGCTAAGTAGTTGCAGAAAAATATCCTGAGGCCAAACTATGACATTTCATAGAACAACACTGAATCTTTGTTGTTGACAGGGAGTAGAGTTTACAAGCCTTTTTTGGGGGTGGGGGAAGAAGTGAGGGGTGATGGGTTTTCATCAGAATATCATTTTGTTGGGCAGCTTACTTTCATTTTTTTTTCATAAGGATTACCATACTGGGTCAGACTGAGGGTCCAAAATGCCCAGTATCCTGTTTCCAATAGTGACAAATTCTGGTCACAGGTACCTGGCAGGACCCTAAACAGTAGATAGATCCCATGCTGCTAATGCCTAGGGATAAGTAGTGTTTTTCTCTAAACATATCTGGTTTAAAACAGTTTATAGTTTTCTCCGCCAGGAACTTGTCCAATCCTTTTTTAAACCCAGCTACACTAGCTCCCTTTACCACATCCTCCAACAATGAATTCCAGAGCTTAATTGTGTATTGAGTGAAAAAGAATTTTCTTTGATTTCTTTCAAATGTTCTACTTCCTTACTTCTTGATTTTATAGACCTCTATCCCCCCCCAGCCGTCTCTTCTCCAAGCTAAATATTCCTAACCTCTTTAGCCTTTCCTCAGAAGGGAAAGACTGTAAGAAAATGAAAAACATTGTACGGAAAAGGGACACATTTTTGAAGAGCTTACATGCCACGGTCTTAGAAGTTTTATTTATTTATTTATTTAACACTTTTCTATACCGACCTTCATGGTTAAATGACCATATCAGATCGGTTTACATCGAATTGGGGAACTGTAACAAAAACAATAGTTTGAACAGGAAGAACAAAGTTACATTCAACTAGGATAGTCAACTTGGAAGCATAGACAGCTGGCGTTGTAAAAAAGATTGTAAAATAAGATCAACGAGGAAGGAATGTGGATTTGAAGTTGTTACAGAAAGAACAAAAATGGATCTTTAAATTGGAAGCGGTTCAGCCTGATGGAATGAATAAAGAAGTCGATTGGTCGGTGTACCGGGCAGGAAGTTGATTGGTGGTTAGTTAGAGAAAGCGAGGTGTTTAAAAGACGTGATTCTGGAGGGGTGGGATTGAGCGTGGAAAAAATGCCATTAGTGATTCGGTGTGCTGTGGGAAGAAGCCGGGTGCGGCCAAGAAACTGAAAGTAAGTCAGACCGATTGGTGGCTTTATAAGTGTCATAAAAGCAGTTAAAATGTTGCTTTGTAAGAATGAGTACGTTTTGTTATGCCTTGTGTGATAGGAGATCCCCTGAAGAAGGCAGGCATAACCACCGAAACATCGATGTTGGGAGTTTGAACAACATGTATGCAGCAGTGGGAGACAGCACTGCAATTAAAGCATAAAACTAACGCAGCGAGTGTTCATAGTAAAAGGCACCGGAGTATTTGAAATAATACAGCAGTGATAAAAAAACAGCAAGTACAAACGTGAAAGTGAATAGTACAATATTGGGAAGTAACATTAAGGAGATGTGTTGGATGTGATTTTAAATTTAGGGTAACACGAGTGAGAGGTGGAATAGCTGTGGCTATTCCCTAAGTAAACTTGATTAATAGCAGTTAATGGACTTCTCCAAGAACTTATCCAAACCATTTTTTAACCCAGCTACACTAACTGCACTAATCACATCCTCTGACAACAAATTCCAGAGCTTAATTGTGCATTGAGTGAAAAAGAATTTTCTCTGATTAGTCTTAAATGTGCTACTTGCTAACTTCATGGAATGCCCCTTAGTCCTCCTATTATCTGAAAGAGTAAATAACTGATTCACATCTACTTGTTCAAGACCTCTCATGATCTTAAAGACCTCTATCATATCACTCCTCAGCCGTCTCTTCTCCAAGCTGAACAGCCCTAACCTCTTCAGCCTTTCCTCATAGGGGAGCTGTTCCATCCCCTTTATCATTTTGGTTGCCCTTCTCTGGACCTTCTCCATCGCAACTATATCTTTTTTGAGATGTGGCGACCTTAGACTCAATCCCTTGAAGCCTTTGCGAATGTACTTCCCGGAGTTCTGAAACCGACTTCACTGACAAGTCAATATCTGAAGCCCAGCCACTGACTGCAGAGTTCACTCTCACCAGAGCTGACCACAGTGAATCCAAAGAAATCTGAGATGGTCTTACCAGAGGATGAAGGGAACAACTCATGAGAGAAGCAGAAGAACTTTCACCAACCTCAGCATCTGATATAGAGTCCTGAAATTTGCATCTCTCTGTTTCCTCCAACTAGACTGATATCCAAGCCAAGCTGAACAACTCCAACAACAGCCCTCCCTCTTCCGCCAGAGAGACTTTCATGTCATTTCCCTGGGAGAGCTCTGACTCTGCACCATCGGAGATGTGCGGCTCAAGTGGAGAAAGACGCTCCAAGGGACTAAGACTAATGTCCAGTGGTGCCTGCACTCCCTTGCTAAGCTTCACAACAGAACTTGCATCCCAATCACTGATGATTGGCTTAGGATTGAATAGAGCATTTGCTGGCGAGAAGAAAGCTCCGGTAATGAGGCGTACAGCCTGGGCTTTCCTTTTCTCTTTGTAGCCATGGTAAAGGAAAACTTTTTAGAAAGGCAAAAAACACCAGCAATGCTGCAGCCTAGTAAGTTGCCATCTTGACTCCAGCCTCCTATCACTTTTTCACATATTTATAAATTACCTAGATATGGGAATGATGAGTAAGGTGAGCAAATTTGTTAATGATACAACATTTTTCAAAGTTGTTAAATCACAAGATACCTATGCCAGAAATGATATTAAAGAGTGATGATTCAGAGAAAAGGAAACAAATCTCCGTGACCCTGGAAGATGTTGTTGTGTTTCACGGGTCCACAGGCTGCACCTACGAACCGCTGCACTCGGCTCCGTGGCTGAGCTGACCCTGCTGGCTCCTGATGCGGCCCGATGCTGCTGGCCCTCCTCGTGGCGGGATGCCATGCTCAATGCGGTGAGGCGTCGCCAGCACACCACCATGTGGCAGGATGCCACCAGCCCCAACCAGCCTTGCTTCTCCTTAGGCATGGCTGAAGTCACAATACTTAAAGAGCCCATGGCACCTCCCGATAACCTCGCACGCTAAGCCCTATACAGGGTTCTCTCTTTCCCTCACTGCCTCACAACAGTTCCAGTTACTGTTTAGTAGTGCGCATTGCGTCACAGCATTCCTGTCTTCATTCCAGGCTGTTCCAGTCTTCTTTTCAGCCTGTTCCAGTCCTCAGCTTCAACCTGCTCCAGTCTTTGTCTCTGCCTGCCCCAGTCCTCACCTGTCCAATCTGCTCTCGCCTTGCCTGTCTGCCTCAGCCCTATCCATTCCTCTTCTTCTCCCCCGAACGTATAGATGATTTTGATCTCTGCTTGAACTCCAGATTTGCCTGCCTGCTGCCTGCTCTTGTCCACTGCTTGAACTCTGGATATGTCTGACCACTGCCTGCCTCTGACCCTTGCCAGAACTTCGACACAGCTATTGGCCACCTGCCTATGCGATTTGCCTGGCCATGGGCAGGGGCAGATTGCCCTATCGGGGGATCGGGCTTCCCCCGGTGGGGTGGTCGCTCCCATCACGTGCTTTTTTTTTTTTTTAATAAACTTTCTGGCCAAAGAGAAGAGGGGCTGCTGCAGCCTGAAGAGAAACTTGCGGGGCTGGGAGAAAGGCCTACAAGAGGATTGTGAGACATTCCAAAAGGAACTTGCAAGACTGGGAGACTGGGCATCCAAATGGCAGATGACATTTAGGGGTAGATTTTCAAAGGGGTACGCGCGCAAGTTACTACTGCCCAGAGGCAGTAGTAACTTCTCCGATAAAGGTGTGTGGGGGGGGGGGTCTAGATAGGGCCGGGCGGTGGGTTAGGTAGGGGAAGGGAACGGGCAGCGCGCGCAGGGCTCGGCACGCGCAAGTTGCACAAATGTGCGCCCCCTTACACGCGCCGACCCCGGATTTTATAAGATACGCGCGGCTACGCGCGTATGTTATAAAATCCAGCGTATTTTTGTTCGCGCGCGCGTATATTTTTAAAATCTACCTCTTAATGTGGACAAGTGCAAAGTGATGCATATAGGGAAGAGCAACCTAAATTATAGCTTCACTGTGCAAGGTTCTATTTTGGAAGGCACCACCCAGGAAAAGGATCTAGGTGTTATCATGGATAAAGTGTTGAAATCTTCTGCTCAGTATGCTATGGAAGCTAAAAAAGCAAAGAGAATGCTAGGAATTATTATGAAAGGAATAGAGAATAAAACAGAGAATACCATAATGCTTCTGTATGGTTCCATTTGAAAGAAGACATAGCAGAATTTGAAAAGGGCGACCAAAATAATGAAGGGAATGGAATGATTCCCCTATGAGTAAAAGTTAAAGAGGTTAGGGCTCTTCAGTTTGGAGAAGAGATGGCTAAGGGGAGATAAGATAGAGGTCTATAAAATAAAGAGTTGAGTGGAACAGGTAAACACAAATCAGTTGTTTACACTTTCAAAAAGTACAAAGACGGGGACATTCAATGAAGTTACTAGGTGATAAATTTAAGACAAATAGGAGACAATTTTTTTTACTCGATGCATAATTAGTCTCTGGAATTCATTGCTGGAAATGTGGTGAAAGCTGTTAGTGTAGCTGGTTTTAAAAAAAGGTTTGGGCAAGCTCCTGGAAGAAAAGTCCATAAACCATTATTAAGGTGGACTTGGGGAAATCCACTGCTTATCCCTGGGATAAGCAGTGGATTTCCCCATGCTGCTTATCCCTGGGATAAGCAGCATGGAATTTGTCAACCTTTTGGGATTCTGCCAGGTTCTTGTGACAAATTCCATGCTGCTTATCCCTGGGATAAGCAGCATGGAATTTGTCAACCTTTTGGGATTCTGCCAGGTTCTTGTGACAAATTCCATGCTGCTTATCCCTGGGATAAGCAGCATGGAATTTGTCAACCTTTTGGGATTCTGCCAGGTTCTTGTGACCTGAGTTGGCCACTGTTAGAAGCAGGATACTGGACTGATGAACCTTGGACTGACTAGTATGGCAAATGTTATGTAATTATGTTCTTAAGAGGGGAACAAGTAAATGTTGCCCAGTTCCTAAAAAATCTAGAGCCCTCTTCCTTGCACCATTGTCTCAACCATGCATTGAGGCTCCGAAGCTCTGCCTGACTCTGGGATCCTGCCCATGGAACAGGGAGCATTTCACAGAATGCTATCTTGGAAATTCTGTATTTCAACGTTCAACCTAAAACTCTAAATTTGCTTCCAGAACGACCAGCTAGCTATCTTAAACCCTAATGACTGAATCATATACCATGACTTCCGACCTAACCTTTCCCTCCTGGGTACAAGCCCTTGGAGATCCATCCACAGTGCAAGAGGATAATGCATCATCTAGAGAGCAGGTCCTAGCTTCCTGCTTCATCAAGTTGATGCTCTCTGTGCAGATGACATTGATCTATCAAGGCAGCATATGGGCTGCCAAACTTGACTACTATGTCCCTGAAGGTCTCCTCTATATATCTCTCTGTCTGCCTCAGCTCGTCCAGTCACTTTAGCCTCTAGAGACTGGACTTCTTTTCTGAGATCCAGGAGCTCTTTGCATCGGGTGCACAAATACAACCTCGGCTCTCACCAACTGGTAGATAATCATACATATGGCACATAGTACAAAAAAACTGGATGGCCCCCATCTTGCTGCTGGTCTACTCTCTGCATTTTAATATTATTGTGTTCTTAGTTAATTTAGGTTGCGAAGGGAATAGGGATGTGTACATTAAATGTCTTTAAATTTTTATGGTGCATTTAATGTTAATTTGAGAAAGACCTATAAGGGGACAATAAAGAATCTGTTTAGGTAAATAACTGATTGATTTTTGGTGTGAAATTTCAACAGAAATCCAATTCCGGATCTTGGCCTGCCTGTCTGATATTGCTGCCTGGATGTCCCGCTGCCACCTAACATGGCCAAGACAGAGCTCCTTATCTTTCCCCCTAAGCCCACCTCCCCTCCTCCTCCTGTCTCTGTTTCTGTGGGTAACATGGTCGTCGTCCCTGTCCCATCAGTTCATAACCTTGTGTCCTCTTCAACTCCTCTCTCCCCTGCTCGATGCATATCCAAAGCACTGCTAAAATGTGTCGTTTCTTTTTTTTTTTATATAACATTGCCAAAATCCATCCTTTCCTTTCTGAACGCACTACCAGAACCCTTATCCATGCTCTCATTTTCTCCCACTTAGACTGTTGCAACCTGCTCCTCACAGGTCTCCCAGCAAGCCATCTCTCTCCACTGCAATCTGTCCTGAATTCAGCTGTGCGACTTATCTTTCACCAAAGTCTCTATGCTCACATAACCCCTCTTCTGAAGTCATTGCATTAGCTCCCTATCCGCTCCAGCAGACCCCCAGAGATTGTCATAAATTAGTTGGGGTGGGGGAGGGTGCGCACAAACTTTCTCTTCTCTCTCACACAAACTCTCCAAAACAAACAAATCACATATACATCCTCTCTCATACACACACTCACACACATCCACACACACATTCTTACACTTACAATCACACACTTGCTCTTTCTTTTCCACAGAAAATTATAACTATATTATACTTTCTTTCACTTCCACATGCAATCTCACACACACACACTCTCTCTCTTCCACATTCATTGGAATATTGCCTCTTTAATAAAATACTCCTGAGGACTTCGGCTTCTTTGTTTTATATTCCACACACACACACACACATACACACGTTATCTTATACATTCAGTCACATACATGCTCTCTCTTTTTCACATGCAAGCACACACACACACACACACACACTCTCTCCCACATGCAATTACACATACTTTTTCTCTCTCTTCCGCATGCAGTTACCACACACATTTGCTCTCTCTCTCTCTCTCTGTCACACATATGCAATCATACACACACACATTTGCTTTCTCTCCCAATGGCAAAACATACACACTCGCTCTCTCTTTCCCACAAAGAATCTCACACACACATCTCACTCTGTCTCATATGCAATAATACACACACTCGCTCTCCTACATGCCAACACACAAACATTCTCTCCCACATGCAATTAAACACACACATGCTGTCCTTCCATCATGCAGTTATACTTAAGCAAACTCTCCCCATGCAAGCACACACGTGTTTGCTCTTTCTCTCTCTCCCACATACAATCACACACACACACACACACACACTCTCTCTCCCACATGCAGTCACACAAAAAACTCTCTCCCACATGCAAACACATACATACGCTCTCTCTCTTCCTGATGCAATCACGCACCCACCCACTTCTGCTGTCACCCACTCATCCCAACTGTCACCCACCCACCCTCACACAGACTAGCACCCACACCCAGTGGCTCTCACCCACACCCACAGGCTCAGACATACACTCTCAGGGCCTGGGCCAGTGTCCTCCCTCTCCATTCTGCCACTGCAGGATGGGGCTTCATGGCAGCATGCCGGGCCTGTCTTAACGTTCAGTCAGCAATGGGATGAGATCAATGGTAGCCTTCAGGTGTTTCCTATGACTTCAGCTGCCGTGGGAGTAAACGACAGGCCAAGTCATGGAGTGGGCGCAGGAAGGAGTTGTGTTGCACCAAACATCATCTCCTGCTACCATGGGGTAGGCCTCATGTTAAGAGCCGTGAGACTGGCCCAGCAGCAGCAGAAGATGATGTGTGATGAAACGTGACTCCTGCTGCCAGCATGGGGGAGGGATTTATCACCAGCTTGGGGCTCCATGCTTACGTCGCTGCCATCCTGCTGAAAATGGCCTTGCATGCCATAGGTTCCCAGCCCCTGTTATAAATGAAAGAATCTGCTTGGGGTGGGTGGGGAGAGTAAGAAGGACACACTTGAGACTACCTACCTTTCCTGTCCTTTTATCAGGCAAATACACCTAAATCTCACTTTCCCCCCAAATGTTAAGTCCCAAAATTACCAAGTAGAGTGACGCTGACCAATTCTCTTCAGCCACCGGTAAAATCTTCTTCATCTTTCAATGCTATTTGCAAATAATGTGCACTATTTCTTGTCATGAAAGAAATATCTTTTAAAAAGCTGAATTTTGGCAGGTTGCTTTTTTTTCTTTTCATGAGGGTGTTTCATTGTATTTTTCATTTTGGTTTGCAAACGAATGCACATCCCTGCTAACTAGAAACTGCCGCTGAGTATGTCCTAGGACAGAGCATCAGAAAGTGAACACTGGGCCAACAACCAGTGCCCAGTCACCAAGGGAGCTTCCAAACGCGGCTGGCGGATACAGCAGCCATGTTCAAAGGTCTGAGCCTTGAACATCCAGAGGGTCTTATCCACATTGTGCCCCTGCCCATTACAGTATGGGGTGAGACCCTCCGGATGTTAAAAACCCATCTTTTTAAACATTGTTGCTATATTATCCGCCAGGCATGTTTGGAAGCTTCCGCAGTGACGCGCTGGTTGGCGGCACAGGATTTACTTTCTGATCTCCATTTTTTCTCGTTGAACGCTGCACATCCCGTTCTCGGGGAAGTCACTTTTCTTTGCTTTTCCTCCAGAGTGAACAGCGCTGGATCTTTTCACTTAATTTGCTCCATTCAGCAAACCTTAACCAGGGGAGAGAATGGGCTGTGTTTTATTAATGTTCCTCATTGACCTGTTTCATTTTAGCTTTGTTTTATTTTCCCTGGTTTTTTTTATTTCCCTTATTCTAGCTGCCATCTTCTGGACATTCTTATATGCGTATTCTGGTTCCTTTTGCTGCATTTTCATGGGTTCTTTTCTGCTGTCCTCTGATTGATCACCTTGGGCCAAATTTACTTTTGAAACATAGAAATGCGCCAACAGAAAAAAGACCTATAGCCTACTTATTCTGCTCATCTGTCCAACTAATATATAGTAACATAGTAATGACGGCAGAAAAAGACCAAAATGGTCCATCTAGTCTGCCCAGCAAGCTTCCCAAGGTAGTAACTGCCGCTCCATGCCGGTTACCCCCATGTTTCTCTTAGATTTAGCTTTTTTATTTATTCCCATCCTCTAGCCTTTTAGGGATCCACAGGGCTGGATTTTAAAACCTATGCTACCCGGCGCGCACAACTGTACACCCGATTTTATAACATGCGTGCGCAGCTGCGCACGCATGTTATAAAATCCGGGGTCGGCACGTGCAAGGGGGTGCACACTAGTGCACCTTGCGCGCACCGAGCCCTAGGGGAGCCCCGATGGCTTTCCCCATTCTCTCCAAGGCCGCTCCGAAATCGAAGTGGCCTCGGAGGGAACTTTCCTTCCACCCCCCACCTTCCCCTCCCTTCCCCTACCTAACCCGCCCCCAGCCCTACCAAATCCCCCCCCCCAGCCTTTATTTCATAAGTTGCACCTACCTCTGGGCAGGCATAGGTTGTGTGCGCCGGCCAAGTGCCGGCGCACGATCCCCTGCACGGCCACTGTGCCAGAGGCCTTGGTCCCGCCCCACCCCTTTCACAAAGCCCCAGGACATATACGCATCCCGGGGCTTGCACGCATCGCCGGGTCTATGCAAAATAGGCTTGGCGCACGCAGGAGCACTCCTGAGGATTTACGCGTGTAATCCTTTTAAAATCCACCCCATAATGTTTATCCCATGCCCCTTTGAAATCCTTCACAGTTTTAGTCTTCACCACTTCCTCCGGAAGGGCGTTCCAGGCATCCACTACCCTCTCTGTGAAGAAATATTTCCTGACATTGGTTCTAAGTCTTCCTCCCTGGAGTTTCAAATCGTGACTCCTAGTTCTATTTTATTGTTTCCAATGGAAAAGGTTTGTTGACGACCATGGATCATTAAAACCTTTCAAGTATCTGAAGGTCTGTATCATATCTCCCCTGCTCCTCCTTTCCTCCAGGGTATATATATTCAGGTTCAGGTTCTTCAGCCTCTCCTCATAAGTCATTCGATGGAGACCCTCCACCTTTTTGGTCGCCCTTCTCTGGACCGCCTCCATCTTGTCTCTGTTTCTTTGGCTATACGGTCTCCAGAACTGAACACAGTAGTCCAGGTGAGGCCTCACCAAGGACCTGTACAAGGGGTTTATCACTTCCCTTTTCTTACTAGATATTCCTCTCTCTATGCAGCCCAGCATTCTTCTGGCTTTGGCTATAGTGGTCTAGCTTTACAATTCCCATCACTCCCTCAGAGATCCCCTGTGTTTATCCTATGCCCTCATGATTTCAGATGCTATTTTTGTCTCCAGCGCCTTCACTGGGAGGCTGTTCCATGCATCCACCACCCTCTCGGTCAAGAAATAACTCCCAAGATTACTCCTGAGCCTACCCCCTTTTCACCATCATCTCATGACCCCTCGCTCTAGAATCTCCTTTCTGTTGAAAAAGGTTCACCTCCTGTCCTGTGCATGAAAACCTTTGAGATATTTGAATGTCTTTATCATATCTCCCCTATCTCGCCTTTCCTCTAGAACAATGGTTCTCAACCTTTTTCCCATCGTGACACACCTGACAGACAGTGTTCTCATGTGTGACACACTGCTCATTACAATCCATGGCGGAAATAAAAAAAAAAGGCCCCATATTACTTTTATTGTTAAGAATGACACAAGGGAAAGATAAGAGCACTCTCTCTGACTATAAATTATATAAATAGTAAACCTCCCATATCACAACAGCACCAGCTTCCAGCACTCAAACAGTAACCACCTTACCTAAGAAAAGCCAACACTGAAAATATTACACCAGGCCTTAAAACTACCCACCCACCCCTGGGGCTTGTTTTCTAATAAAGACTGCCTAACTTCCCATTGGCAGCGAGATAAATTAGTACATTGGTAACAGTCAAGGAAATACAAATCACAAACTACCAAGATGAGGACTATCCAATGTAACTGCTGTAGAGCCTTTATTCTGAGGGAAAGCATCTGGAAACTTAGAGCTTGCCCAATTTGTGCACAACTCTCTTCCTTGAAAATGGAGCTGACTGAGATAAAAGCTCAATTAGCTTCAATTAAAAGTATTACACCCACATTGCATTACACAGATAATAATTCCCCAATATCACGGAAAAACCAGGAGTCAAAAAAAGGAGATCCATTAGGCTCAGGTAGGACCCAAAGTCATCCATTCTTGACAGATGAGCAGCCAACAGGTACACCCTCCCACTCAAACAGGTCATTAAGAAATTCTTTACAATCCAGGATTACAGTGGGCTCTGGTAGAATTAGACCTGTGATAAGGAGACACACAATGTACCAAATGCAAAAAGAACAAGCCCTCTCTATATTAAAAACTGAGGAAGTTCTTGAGAAAAACATTGCAGTATTACCAGAAAAGAGAGAAAAAACACAATGCATGCAGTATTTCAAGATCCATAACCAAAAGAAAAATCTAATTGAGATGGATAACTCTGTCAACAGTGGCACAACTACAAACAGAAAGAGTAAAGTGAATAACAAATCTCAACTAATATCTCATAAGGAGTCCAGGAAAAGCAATAACCTTAAAGAGAGTACCTGGAAGGCTATGACCACAAATGCTCATAGTTTGGGAAATAAAATCCCAGATCTGCAGGCCCTAATGGCTGAGGCAGAATTGGACATTGTTGCTATCACAGAAACATGGTTCACAGAATCTCATGAATGGGATACAACAATACCAGGCTACAACTTGTTAAGGAAGGACAGAGAGGATAGAAAAGGGGGAGGTGTGGCTCTTTATGTCAGAAACAACATCCAAGCATCTGAGCTACAAGGAAGTTGGGGTAAAGAAGAAGCTCTATGGGTCGACCTAAAAAAAGATGACGGAGTGTCCATTTATATTGGAGTGGTTTACAGGCCTCCAAACCAAAAGGAAGAGCTGGACAGAGATCTGATTGAAGACATCCATAAGATAGGTAAGAAGGGAGAAGTGGTGATCGTGGGTGACTTTAATATGCCAGATGTAGACTGGAAAATCCCCTCTGCAGAAACTAAAAATAGTAGAGCAATAATGGATGCCATGCAAGTATCTTTGTTCAAACAAACGGTGTTGGAACCCATGAGAGAAGGTGCTATACTCGACTTATTGCTCAATAATGCAGATAATGTCTCAGATGTCCAGGTGGGCGCCCACCTCAGCAGCAGTGATCATCGAACGGTATGGTTTAATATCACTAATAGAATAGGGAAAAGAACCACAAAGACCCGAGTTTTACAGTTCAAAAACACAGACTTTGAGGAAATGGGAAAGTACCTGGAGGAAGAACTTAAAGGATGGGAGAACGAGAGAGATGTGGATCAGCAGTGGACCAATCTAAAAGGAGCAATCACCAAGGCAACTGCTCTATATGTTAGAAACATAAAGAAAAGCAAAAGAAAATTGAAACCTATCTGGTTCTCAAAGGAGGTGGCTGACAAAATTAAAGCTAAAAGAACAGCATTCAAGAAATATAAAGGATCCCAAAGGGAGGAGCACAAAGAAGAATATTTGTATCAACTGAGGGAGACGAAGAAAACAATCAAGTTGGCAAAAAATCAAGCAGAAGAGAGGATTGCCAAGGAGATAAAAAATGGTGACAAAACATTTTTCAGATACATCAGCGAAAAGAGAAAGGTCCAAAGTGGTATAGTGAAATTGAAAGGTGGTAATGATCAATGTGTGGAGACAGACGAAGAAATGGCAGAAATATTAAACGAATACTTCAGCTCTGTGTTCACTAAAGAAGACCCTGGAGAAGGACCATCTCTACACAACAAGAAACTGGAGGGAAGTGGAATAGATGAAAATCCTTTTACAGTAGAAAATGTGTGGGAAGAGCTAAAGAACCTGAAAGTGGACAAAGCCATGGGGCCTGATGGGATTCATCCAAGGATATTGAGGGAGCTCAGAGATGTTCTGGCGGGTCCGCTGTGTGACCTGTTCAATAGATCCCTAGAAACGGGAGTGGTGCCGAGAGACTGGAGAAGAGCGGTGGTGGTCCTGCTTCACAAGAGTGGGAACAGGGAGGAGGCTGGCAACTACAGGCCGGTTAGCCTCACTTCGGTGGTGGGAAAAGTAATGGAGTCTCTGCTGAAAGAGAGAATAGTGAACTATCTACAGTCCGGAGAATTGATGGACCAGAGGCAACATGGATTCACCAGGGGAAGATCCTGTCAGACAAATCTGATTGACTTTTTTGACTGGGTAACCAAGGAATTGGACCAAGGAAGAGCGCTCGATGTCATATACTTGGATTTCAGCAAAGCTTTTGATACGGTTCCGCACAGGAGACTGGTGAATAAAACGAGAAGCTTGGGAGCGAGTGACAAGGTGGTGACCTGGATTGCAAATTGGTTGACGGACAGAAGACAATGTGTGATGGTAAACGGAACCTTCTCTGAAGAGAGAGCGGTTTTAAGTGGTGTACCGCAAGGATCGGTGTTGGGACCGGTCCTGTTCAATATCTTTGTGAGCGACATTGCGGACGGGATAGAAGGTAAGGTTTGTCTTTTCGCGGATGACACTAAGATCTGCAACAGAGTGGACACGCCGGAAGGAGTGGAGAGAATGAGACGGGATCTAAGGAAACTGGAAGAGTGGTCGAAGATATGGCAGCTGAGATTCAATGCCAAGAAGTGCAAAGTCATGCATATGGGGAGCGGAAATCCGAATGAACTGTATTCGATGGGGGGGGAAAGGCTGACGTGCACGGAGCAGGAGAGGGACCTTGGGGTGATAGTGTCTAATGATATGAAGTCTGCGAAACAATGCGACAAGGCGATAGCAAAAGCCAGAAGAATGCTGGGCTGCATAGAGAGAGGAATATCGAGTAAGAAAAGGGAAGTGATTATTCCCTTGTACAGGTCCTTGGTGAGGCCTCACCTGGAGTACTGTGTTCAGTTCTGGAGACCGTATCTACAAAAAGACAAAGACAAGATGGAAGCGGTACAGAGAAGGGCGACCAGGAAGGTGGAGGATCTTCATCGCATGACGTACGAGGAGAGATTGAAGAATCTAAATATGTACACCCTGGAGGAAAGGAGGAGCAGAGGTGATATGATACAGACTTTCAGATACTTGAAAGGTTTTAATGATCCAAAGGCAATGACAAACCTTTACCATAAGAAAAAAATCAGCAGAACCAGGGGTCACGATTTTAAGCTCCAGGGAGGAAGATTCAGAACCAATGTCAGGAAGTATTTCTTCACGGAGAGGGTGGTGGATGCCTGGAATGCCCTTCCGGAGGAAGTGGTGAAGACCAGAACTGTGAAGGACTTCAAAGGGGCGTGGGATAAACACTGTGGATCCATAAAGTCAAGAGGCCGCCAATGAAGGGTGGGTGACTCGCCAGAATGATGGCTACTGCCTGGAGACAATACCCTTATTCAATAAACATACACATGGTTACTGTGACTCCAACATCACTCTAAGCTTCAACAGCAAGAGGAAATGTGGAAAAAAGGATTTGCACTCACAAAGACGGGAGTAGCTGGCTTGTTACGGCGGTTACTACCCCAAACCAAATATCCAAATTACTACCTCCACCTTCCTCTATTCCTGATGCCTTTCAACTAGCTTGATCACTCCATTCTTATACTTCACTTTCAATGCATATCCAGCATAGTTCTCTGCTTCAACAGCAGGGGAAAAGAAAAACTCTTACTTCACACATCCAGCAGAGCTCTCTGCTTAAACGGCAGGGGAGAAGAAAAAAGGGTTCGCACTCACAAAGCAGGGAGTAGCTGGCTTGTTACGGCGGTTACTACCCCAAACCAAATGTACCTGATACTTCACTCTCGACGCATATCCAGCATGGCTCTCTGCTTCAACGACATGGGAGAAAGACTGATACATCACAAATTTCCAGCATAGCTCTCTGCTTCAACGGCAGGGGAAAAGAAAAACTGATACTTCACGCATATCCAGCATAACTTCAACGGCAGGGGAGAAGAAAAAAGGATTCACACTCACAAAGCGGGGAGTAGCTGGCTTGTTACGGCGGTTACTACCCCAAACCAAATGTGCCTGATACTTCACTTTCGATGCATATCCAGCATAGCTCTCTGCTTCAACGGCAGGGGAGAAGAAAAAAAACTGATACCTCACGCATATCCAGCATAGCTCCCTGCTTCAACGGCAGGGGAGAAGATAAACAACCAATAAGGGCTGTATAACATAATCTGGGTAAAAACAAATAAGCATGGGTGTAGCTTGCTTATTGCGGCGGTTACTACCCCTACTACCTCTAACTAATCAAGCTAGATATTTCACTTGGATGCAGCTCCATCACCGCTCTCTACATTAATGGCGGGGGTGGAAGGGAATTAGAACCAAGAGCTAAGAGAAACAGATAAGTATGGGAGAAGAAATGAGGGAAGCTTGCTGGGCAGACTGGATGGGCCATTTGGTCTTCTTCTGCCGTCATTTCTATGTTTCTATGTTTCTATGTTTCTATGTTTCTAATACTCCTTCTATTAGGAAAACAGAACAGGCCAGGCTGCTATAGAGCCCTACACAGAAACTACACGCCAGCAGAAAACCTCACCTGAATCACATGTTCTGACCCTCACCTAACAAAGAATAATGCATAAATAGAAAGATGCAGACAAAAACTGAACTGGAAACCGCCACAAGCCAGAGTCTCTGTATGCAGTGCAACAAAGGAAAAAGAGAAACATTACCAGTCCTCATAAAACAAATCAAGAAATTTAAAATCAGTAGCAGTAAAACCATACTAATAAAAAGAACAGGTTATTTCAAAACAGCTGATGAATGGAATGGCCAATAATTAAAAACTCATATAAAAAATAAAACAGACAGAAAGACTCAATAATTAAAAATAATAAGGATACAAAAAATGCTCTGCTCTCCATGCCTGGAAACGTTTGATATCCAGGTGCCCTAAGATTGTCATGCATTAGAAGGGGGGGGGGGGGGGGGGGGCGTTGCAATTTTCTCCTCTCTCTCAGTCACACACAAGCTCTGTCTCTCATTTACACAGGCTCTCAATCACACAATTACACACATGCTCTTTCTCTTTCTCTTATACTCACAGGCTCTTAATTCTACACACACATGCTGTCTCTCACACATGCAGGTTGTCAATCACACACACTGTCTCTTACACACAAAGGAGCTCAATCACACACTTACATACTTGCTGTCTCACATACACACACACACAGGATCTCAAACACATATGCTCGCTCACTCACTCACTCTCTCTTCCCACTGATCTAGCAGTAGCAACAGCCTCCTCCTCTTCCAGCCCTCACGGCCTCCAGAAAGGAGTCCCATCGGCCGCGGGGGCTGACGCGATGCTCCTCTTTTTGCTCTGGGCCGCTCTGCTCTTCTTCGGGCCAATTGTGCATGCACTTTACCTAACATGGTCTCTTTTTCCCGCATGCATGGCCGCTGCACTCCATTTACTCTTCTGGGCTGAGGGGGGGGGGGGGGCCGGGAAGAAGAGACCCTGCCGGTGCCGCTGACTCCAGCTCTCCCACCGCGTTCCGCCCGGGCTATCAGCATTTTAAGCCTGGGTGGAGGAAGGGTTCCCATTTCACTGGGGCAGGGGGAACCGCTGGGTCAGCGGGGGGACCAGGAATTATGGCGACACACCTGTTCAGAACCGTTGCTCTAGAGTATACATGTTTAGACATTTAAGTCTGTCCCAATATGCATTAAAACAAAGACCACTGACTATTTTAATAGCCGCCCTCTGGACTAACTCCAACCGGTTTCTATCCTTTTGAAGGTGCGATCTCCAGAACTGTACCCAGTATTCCAAATGAGGTCTCACCAGGGACTTACATAAGGTTTTTCAAAGATTTTTTACTGTTTGTTTTTGGAGCAGTTTAAAAGATCTCATGGAGTTTGATGTTACATTTGATTCGGATCTTGTATTTTTCTCCTCAAGTACACCATTCATATTGTGATTTATCTTGCCTACTTTTGCTGTTTCTTGCATTTGCCACCTTAAACGTTTACTGCATTCTTTTTATTTCTAAGGTCAATGTTGCTCCTGGTGAAAGAAACCCAGTCCGTGTTGGGAGGGCCCATTTTTGCCTGGAATAAACAATGAAGCTGATTTTGTAGTTTGTGGACAGTCCTTGAAGAAGTTGACACGCGTACCCTTATTTCTGACATTTGACTTAGCGTGTCGTGTGTTTTCGCCACCCTTGTGGTTTGCTAGGACGGAGAGTTCCAAATGGAAAGCCAATACGCTGTGAGCTTGCTTTCTGCAACGTCAGACGCCTGCACCTCAGGCACGAAAGAAGGTTGCTGAGCTCTGAGTTTTCAAGAAAACCCCGTATTACATCAGTCAGTCATTGTTTCTGAGTAAATTAATTAGAACAGAGTCCTGGAGTTATTGTTAAATAACCCTGGACTCATATGTAACCTTGACCTGGGTCACCAAGCAGGGTGGCAGAAACTTCTGGAGGGGCTCCAGCTTTCCAGGTTGGATAAGGACTGTGCTCGGAGGGTTCCTGAGGACAGAGAGTCCTCCTGTGCCCTTTACGGGGCTGGTGCACTCTGCCTGTGCACTTCCTGTTAGGGAGGGGGAAAGGAGGATTAGGAAGTGGTGTTTGCAGGCCATGAGATAACGGTGTAGATAAGGCGGGGGATGGTTAACGAGGAAAGGTTATTTAAGGTGTTTTTCCAGGCATCTTGGGAGGAGAGACAGGGAGTGTTGTAAGGGCTCCTGAAGCAGAAGTGGTTGCTTAAGCTTTGAAATCTGTCAAGGATTCCTACAGCCAGCGGATGGAGGAACCTGAAAGCCAAAGGGTATCATCCTTGCTGGGCATCTCCAGGAAAGAAGCTTTGGAGTCTATTGCTCTAAATGCTTTGGGGGTTAACAGTGTTATGGGAGTCTCTGTTTAGTGGACCCTTGGGCCGACCAGCTGGAGACTGGGAAAGGTGGTCAATGTCTCTAGTATGTGGCAGACCGGGAGGCAGATGTTCAGGCGGGACGTAGATGCTCTTCACCCTGGAAGCTGGTGCTCCCCCGGGAGGAGCCCGTAGGAGCCCAACCGCTGGGACTTAGGTGGCTTCACCCTTGGAAGCCGAAGCCCCCCCCCGGGAGGAGCCCGTAGGGGCCCGGCCGCTGGGACTTAGGCGGGTCGTGGATCAGGACAGGTAACTGGAACCAGACTAGGACAGTAGCAATACTGTAACTGGGTTCAGGTTCTGGAACCAGGCAGGAACTGTAGCAAGACTCGGGTACTGGAACCAGGCAGGAACTGTAGCAGGACTCGGGTACTGGAACCAGGCAGGAACTGTAGCAAGACTCGGGTACTGGAACCAGGCAGGAACTGTAGCAAGACTCGGGTACTAGAACCAGGCAGGAACCGTAGCAGGACTCGGGTACTGGAACCAGGCAGGAACCGTAGCAGGCAGACAGGAACCAGGCTGGTACTGTAGCAGGAATGGAGCGAAGAAGCCAAGTGAGTCACTCCGGGGCACAGCGCAACAGGAAACCGGGAAGCTAACCCGTTGCAAGGCGAGGACTGGATGGCCGCGGACGGCTTATCAAGGCCGCGGCGTCTGATGTCAGGAACTGGGCGGAGTCTCCACTGGCGGGAACCGGGCTAGAAAGGTGCCCAAGTGGCGCACAAGCACGCGCCTAGGAGCAGGGCATCCTCAGGCACCTTCGCGGCAGCGCAGCCCCAGCGGGGACGCCGCCAAACAGGCCGCAAGCCAGGGCTCCGGAGGCGGGAGCAGGTCCAGAAACAAGGAGGTAAGGGCCGGGCCGCGGTGCTCGCGGCCAGGACCGCAACAAACAGTGCATTTTGGGTGTTTTTCCTTTTCAAACAGAAAAGGGATTTTTGCTGCCGTTGTTTAGTTTGGGACTCTACCTTTTGTCTCGAGTGAAGCATTCGGTCCTTAAGAGGTGTTATGTGTTTTAAAATTTCAATACATCTTTTTCTCATTTGGATCCAAGAACTGGTGTGGGCTTCCTTTACTGTGGTAACCCTTCCCGTGGGCCTCCCAGAGACTGAACTGATCCTGCCTGGCGATCCCGGGAGGAGCTTGGCTGTTCCCAGAGCTGCGCGGTGCAAATAATCCCCTTCTGCAGCCTTGGAAGGTGACCCCCGGGCAAAGGCGGGAGGGGGGGAGTTACGTAAGATAATTAAGATCTCAGTTGGGAATCCACTGAGCATGCCCAGGCGAAGACTGTGCAGGTCTTCCAGGTCATTGGGCAGTCATGCAGTACTCTAGTGAAGCCAGGGGTCTATCGGGACTGTGAAGACCACTTAGACTAGAGAAGCTGGAAATGAAAGAGGAGGAGGAGGATGGAATTCTGTCCTATTTACTGGATGTGCGAGAGGTAGCTTGCAGTAGATAGCTTTCAAAATCTGGGAAGTGATATTCTATTAAACATTTAAACTCAGCCGGACAACGTTTATAGTCTGTCACATCAAAAAATAACCAAAAACCAATTTCCAGTATAGGTTAATTAAAAAAAAATCAAAATATAAGAACCACTGATTCAAAACTTCACTAAATTAATCCTACCACATGAAGTACCAAGAGCACAAAACATCATGTTAGCAAGGTAAGAATGGGAAAAAGCTCAGACAGCCCACACTGGAATATAACAAGTCACCAGTGACATTACAAGGGCTTCAACTGCCATCACAAAAACACCTTAAAACACTAAAAGGAAATATTTTAAACATAAATAATTTTCAGAATTATAAGAAACACCGCAATATCTTGGAGTACTTATCTGAAAAAAGCCCATGTCGGCTGTGTTTTGCTACAGCCTGCTTCAAGGCAACATTGCACTGAACTTCATTTTCTATTCTTTTTAAAGGCACAGCTCATCTGCCAAAACTTGTTTAGCCATATTGAAATTCTCTCTTTAGGCAAAACAGAATTTCAATTATTACCACCCAAAATACATACTAATTGGCCCCCTTCCTCTCGATACTATAATGTTCAAACAGAAACAGTCACTATTCAATTTTACAGCAGCTAAACAAAAGAGCAGCACCTCCCACGAAATCATCCAAAAACAAAAAAAAAAAAATATATATATTTTTTTTTCCGTACGGAAAAAACGATTTGCGTGCAGGAAGTCGTTCCCGGACCCCCGCTGGACTTTTGGCAAGTCTTGTGGGGTCAGGAGGCCCCCCCAAGCTGGCCAAAAGTCCCTGGGGGTCCAGCGGGGGTCCGGGAGCGATCTCCTACACTCCTGACGTCGGGGGACAAAAAACAAAATGGCGCCGGCGCTACCTTTGACCTGTCATATGACAAGGCAAAGGTAGCGCCGGCGCCATTTCTACAACGCACCGGAGGTCCGAGAGTAAAAGATCACATCGGGACCCTTCCTCTGGACCCCAGATAATTTAAGGCATTTTGGGGGGGTTCGGGAGGGTGGGGGATTTATTTTAAAGGGTCGGGGTGGGTTTTAGAGTTGTTTTAGTGTGCCGGTTTTCCCGCCCTCCCCCTTCCCCCGATTTACGATTTTTTGACGATAAATCGGGGGAATTGTTATTGTATCGCGGCTCTAACGATTTTTGATGATTTAAAATATATCGGACGATATTTTAAATCGTCAAAAAACGATTCACATCCCTAATTAGTATACAAATCACCTTAAATTCAAATTATGTACCGAAATTCCTTCAAAAGGCGTTGAAGAACTTGAAAACACTTCAAAACGTGAAGTCAACAGGGACTTTCTCATGTGTTAATAAATCTGCAGAACCAGAAGAGTGCCATCGCTGGGACCATCGCGGGACAAAAATAAACTTACAGCAAGCTGTAAACCGGACCCGAAGGTCTCCGATATTGTAGCTTATAAGTTTGAAAATATTCTCAAGTTTGACCGGCGGGTAAAAACCGCAATGGGAGATTATCAGAGAGGTGTCTTTGAATAGACCGGGAGGTCTTATGAATCTGTAGACATGGATGCTATGCACTTTTGGTCGCTATGTCCCAGCTCATGTTTTACCTGCCGGTCAAACATAGTGGAGATCTGATTGGGTCTCCTGCTCTTCTCCTTCCTTCCTCAGTGGTTCTTTCAGCCTTTATTTACTGATATTTCTGGGGGACTTCTCTTGGGGAAAAGTCAATGGGATCAGGCTAATTCTCAGCACTGCAAACCCAGTGGGGGAGGGGGATCAAAAACCCTCCCCTTTCTGCTTAAGTCCAAAAAATACTTTAAAGATTAAACTGGACACATCTTCTGCCCTCCCTGTCTCTCGCAGCAGGATCCATCACTGCTACTTACCCACCTAGGGTTTAGAGTAGGCTCACAGGTCTCTGGTCCCCAGTAGAGAGTCCTTTTGCCCCTAAAGGGTATCAGACTTAAAATCTCTCTCCCTGTAGATTAGAAGAAGGATCATCTGGTGGGGCGTGCCCTCTGAGGTGTCCCTTCTAAAAGAAACTCCATCTGGGCGAAGCTGGAAGGCCTCACCAGAGTGTAAAACTGAAACATCCTTACTCTTCCCTTGCTTTCTCAAACTGAACCCAAGAGTATTAAAATGGCTGGGCTAAATAGTCTTCAGGCGTCCAATCCAAACTCCCCAGGTGGGAAGGACTGAGGGGTAAATTGCCTCCTTACTGGGACGGTAACTTTTAAACAGCCGCGCCGGCGTACATGGACGCGCAAATGGCGGCTCACGCAAATGGACGTGGCCATTTTAGAGCATATGCGCCTATGATATAAAAGCATCTGCGCACACAGTTTTGTGCGTGCAAATGCCGGCTGTATTGCATAAGTGTGTGGGGGGGGGGGGATTTTATTTGATGCATACATCGTCACAATTACAGTTTCCCCAGTCCGTTACCAGTTCGTCCAGGTAAAGGCTCCTGATTTCCTAAACCCCCCCCCCCCCCCAATTAACCTTCCTCCCTTTTACCCTTTTAGCCCTGAACCTTCAAACCTCACTGAGTAGCCCAGATTTTTTTTATTTTAAAACTTTTATGACACTCATAGTAGAAGTAAAGTTAGGCAGTAGGGGACCCAGGTGCACGCTTGTGGGCATAAATACTTACGAGCACATTTCAAGTCACTTTCCCGGAAGGCCCATGTTCCCCACCCTTTTTAAAATACTTTTTGATTTGTGCGCGTACTGGGAGATATGCGCGTACTTGCGCGCTCCTTAAACTCCGAGTGGCGCACATGAGTATCTCTCAGGCTTTGGCGCGCATAGAACTTTAAAAATTCACCTTCAAGTGTGTCCTAAGACAGGAAGAGTGACAACTGGTGGCCAGACCGGGAGATTCTGCCACACTGGTATAGGAAAATAAACAGGTAAATTGAAACATACAAGGACAGAAATCTTCCAATGTTTGCTGAAAGCAGAAGCAATTTTTGATGTAAAATTAGAATATCTCATAATTCAGATTATGTCTGATGAATCACTGGAGCTGTTCTCTTCCGACTGAAGAAACGAGGAGCGTTCCAAATCAGGCTATCTTTCCCTTCTGCGATCTGGTGAAATGATGAGGTTTCTTGGGTGCTTGATTGTGATTCATCTGAGTCTGCCGTCTAGGCCAACCATGCAGAGATCTTACATCTGTCTCTAAAAAATGAGTAGAATCACTATCATTCTTACCACTTGAACTATTCAAAGAAGAATCAAAAGTAACTTGCTTGACTTTTTGTTCTTTATTAAACCAAGGGTAAATAGAGTTTGTTCGATAAACACATTCATCTTGAATATATTTAGATAGTTTAAATTTATGTAGCTTGGTCTTTAAACTGATCCATAGATTTTTGTATTGCAGTAAACTGTGAATCAAACACATCAAACACAGTTTCTGCTTTTAAAGAAGCAATACGAGTTATCAAGATCTTGATGCATAATAGTACTGTAACGCCCCCTTGACCGCTTACCTTGTAGGGCGTTCCTGGGTCTGGGACCAACCTGATGGGAGCACCCCTAGGGCAGACTCCGTCGGTCCTCAGGTTCTTGGCGCATGGTTCCGCCACCTGAGGAAGAAGGTGTTAGTAGGTGGGATTTCCCTCCCTTCACCCCAGGAAAACAAATGGGACTGCGAACAAGGCTGGCAATATGTACAAATATATACAGGTTTATTAGACTAAACAAGCATATACAATTCTACACAACTATGTACATTGCTAATAGGATGTCAAGCAGCACACTTATCTACTCATGGTTAATAGTCTCATGCCACACAACTATATACATTTCTACAAGGTAGCAAGAACATTTAATATTTGGCAATTTAGGGTTATTGGCCCCTACAGTATACCGCCCTATAGAATAGAAGAGACCTCTTGCATTCCTGCTTACTCAAGTATTATTATTATCCCCCCCCCCCTTTATCCCAAGTCTCACCCATGTGAAAAGATGCAACTGGGATAGTAGGCAGTGTTGGCCTGGGGGAGTCCATTGTATCTAAACCATCTCCCTCCACTCCACTAAGAGACCCTTCTCTGCCTCCTGATCTGTTCCTGGGGTCCACACCCTCCTGGGGACCTGATTCTGCCTCCTGGACTGCCACTGGGGTCTCCTAGCTCACAGGGGCCCACTTAATTTCCATATCTGCTGGTGGGGTCCCCTCGCTTGGGGGAGGGGGGGGAACCACTCCAGGCTGGCTGCTGTTCTTCAGTTCTTTTCTCTTGATAGGAAGGTTTTCTGGGGCTTGGGTTTACAGCTCCACTAGATTCATAGCTGTTTTAGTGGTAAGTGGGTCTGGCCCTCTATAATCTCTGTTTTCAGAACTTTTACCTAGCCTGGATAGTATGGGCCAAGCCCCAGGCAGGCCCACAGAGAAAACCAAGTGCACACCTCTCTATCCTGCTCAGACCTCCCCCCCCCCCCTGTTGTCTGGTAACTCAGTACCCATGTGTCTGAATACCCTTGTTAGTTAGGGTGAAAAGCTAATGTAGGACTGTTTTCCACCAGTACATTTCTCTCATAAATCCTTTCCCCAGTCATGGTTCTGTAATTTAGGAGTTTGAATCCTGTGATTTTGTAGTGATATTTCCTACAAATGTTCCAGCATAAGTTCACAAGGGCTGTAATATGCAAATTCCCTACCTAACTATCTGAATAGTCTATTCAATGTAAGTTAAGTACCTTCACACTAAGGGATCTGACCACCTTTTCAATTTCATTCTGTGTCTCCTGGGCTGGTGGTTCATGTTACACAGCTGCATTGTCCTCACCTTTTTTTTTCTCCTACAGTTCACTTAAATTGTTGCATGCTCAAACCTCTGTTTCCTGTGAGTGGGAGTTTCAGTACCAATTTTCTTAATTAGGACCATAAGTTCCAATGAAAATTGAAGATGGAATTCCATTTTGCCATAAAGTTCAAATCTTCCATATAGAATTTCAGGTCCTTGACAATTTGTAAGCCATGAGGAAAGCATTTATTGTAAAGAGGACCCAGTACAATTATCAGAGGGATCCAGAACAATTATTGTTGCGAACGCATCTGGAGAGCCCTGGGGAGGGTGTAGAGGTGCGATCGCTTGCTTCTGGGAAAGTGTGAGCCCTTGGGCCCCGAGGTGGCTCAGGGAGGAGCTCCAAGACACCCCCCGAGAGAGGTGTGCAAGTACAAGTATGGGCGGAGCAAGAACACAGGAGGAGGATGAAGTGGGTCAACCCTTTGTTGAACCAACACACACGAGTGAGGACAGACTGAGGCAGAGGGCTGGAAACAATGAGGCAAGGTACCGGAGTAAGAGATTACGGACCCGAGAGAGCAAAAGAGTCAGAGTACATAGCGGAACAAGGACTCCTGGAACTTGGACGAGAAGAGGACTCTTGAACAAGACGATACTCTTGAGGATGTGGAAGAGTGCTGTCCCTCAAGGTGCCTTACACGACCCAATGTGGACTGGTCATGGACCATCCTGTCCCGCTGCATGCCCTACACAACCTGGAAGGCTTATCTCGGACCACACGGAGACTGGGACGTGCACAGGACAGAGAAGAGGCTCTGGACAGCCAGAGAGGATACCAGTCACCAGAAGACAGACACCAGGGATGCTGGATGCTCCTGGAGGCTGACTGGGAATGAGCCCGGGGACAACAAGGACTGCTGGTGGATTCTTCTGGATCGAGATGAGGAGGGAGAGAAGAGGGTATGCAGGAGGGGAAGCCTCAAGTGTAGGTTATCTGGACATCTGGATCTCAGGATGAGAAGACAACTGAACATCAGGGTCTCTGGACATCTGGACAGATGGACCCGGGAAGAGAGAACTACTGGATGAGTAGAGATCAGAGGCTCGTAGAGAAGAGGATGACAGACATCGGGACAAAGGACGTCTGGACACCTGGACATCTGGATCACTTGAACCAGAGGACATCTGGACATCTGGGCATCAGGAATGTCTGGGACATCTGGATACAGACGAAGAATCCTGAGGCTTATGGGAAGGGAAGCCAAGGGCTGGAATATACTACGGGGATGATCCAATGAGGAATGAAACCTGGAGCATCAGACGGTGACATCAGGGAGAAGAACACATGGAACATGAAGTCTTCCGGACAGGAGCAGCAAGATGGACCACGATGGAAGCAGTGGAACTCTACTGAATCTGGAGAGGTTTTAACTCCATCCGAAGGTACTGAGGAACTGAAGCAGTGCCTTTATATAGAGCAGGACCAGGAAGAGCCCTGAAAATGTCAGCTGGAGGGCACAGGAGTACTTCCTGTCTCTGGCCCTTTAAGAAGTAAAGAGAGAGGCGCAGCCAGCCCCTAGGGGAAGCCCTGGGGGAAGATGGGCGGAGCTGAGGCCTGCAGCAGCATGGAGGAAGAGAGAAGAGGCCGGAGGCGGCTCCTGCCATGAAGAGGAGCCACACTGAGGCAGGGTCCGGCCCCGAAGAAGAGGAGACGGCGGCAGCGGCAACTCTCTGCTGTGAAGAGGGACTCCAGTGGCGGTGCTTGGGCTGCGGAGGAGGAGTGCGTCGCAGCCTCAGCCCAGTACTAGACTTTGTTCCTGAACCTTGATTCTGAGTCTTCATGCTCAAGCTTCTCATCTGAGTCTTCACATCCCAAGCTTCTCGTCTGTGTCTTCATGTCTCCAAGTTCCTTGTCTTGAGTCCTCATGTTCCAGAGCCTTCAAATGCCCTCATCTCCTGTCCGGTCTGCTGCCTTTGCCATTTCCAGCGGCAGGTCCGAAAGGGCTTGGAGTAGTCGGAGGACCACTCAGAGACCAACCTTGCATGATTGGTCTCACTCAGGCTGTGCAGGTCGGCAGGGTCCTGGTTTCCTGGTCTCAGCCCAGGCTCGGACATGTTTCACCAGCCTCGGTTCTGCCTTGGAGTCCTCTGGGGTTGTGCTGAGGTCCAAGGGCACACAATCTCCTCAGAAATGGGACCACTCTCCTAGCGCTCCCTAACATCTACTTGAAGAGCTAAACCCGACCATCTTCTGCATCACCGAAACCTGGCTGAACAATAAAGATAATGTACTCTTTAATTAAATTGAACACCCCAAATATGATTTCTTTCACTTCCCCAGACCTAAACATAAAGGTGGGGGACTATTAATTATTAGCAAAAAAGAACTCAAATTTATCCCATACAAAGTAGAAATTAACCTCCTCTATGAAGTGCAATATTTAAATCACCACAAATTAACATTGGAATGGTCTATTTCCCCCCAGGGACACTTCTTAAAGACTGCTCATCATTTAATCAAAGTATTCACAAAAGCATTTCCTTCACCTGAGTCTACCCTCATTGTAGGTGACTTTAATCTACATGTTGATAGATCATCCAAATCCTCTGCCTGCGAAATCTTCTTAGAAACAATGGAAGCAATGAGATGGTCACAGTTTGTAACTAAACTCATACATAAAGCATAACCTTCCTCAAAACATCAAAACAAAACACAAGTAATAACCAGACATTCACCTTCTGGAAAAAGATTGAGCCAGATCTACTCGCTGAATCTTTATAATATATGCTTAACAACTTCAACCATACTAATGCTTCCGCATCATTTAACACATGGGATAATGGTTAAAGATTTAACTGATGACCTAAGCCCAACCCAAGCTAAAACAATTCATGTTGATAAATATTGCTCAAAACAAAATAAACTGGTACAATGAAGATTTAAGATGCTCTAAACAAGCTTTGAGAAAATTCGAGATACTTTGGCAAAAAAGCCTGACCTCAGAATTATTTGGAAAATACAGATCACTCCTCTTTCAATACCGGTGCTAATCAACAAAGCAAAAAAAAAAAAGAATACTATGCGAAGCATATTCATGGAGTAATCTTTAACTCTAAATTACTCTTTGATGTTGTTAAACACCTAATCAAGGACCCGCCTTCCTTAGTCTCAATCAACAACTGCTTGTCAAAGAATGCCTGTCATCTGATAGAAAAAAATCACTAGACTAAAAACTCAACTCCCCATGGATGTACTAAATGGACTGCTTTCATATCGAAACTACAAATTACTCAAATCATTACTAAAATAAAACATGCAAATCACCCATATGACCCCATTCTAGCTAGCTTTCTAAAACTAATACCTAGCACTATCACTCCAACAATCACTTCTTTAATCAATCAATTGCTCTCGGAAGGCTTAGTCCCTGATTCAGCGAAACAAGAGGTGATAAAACCTATTCTAAAAAATACTACCAGCAGTACTATAGACCAAAATCCAAACTATAGACCAAAATCCAACCTGCCCTTTCTTTTAAAAATTCTCAAAAAAGCAGTTATATCACAACTAGAAGACTATCTAGATCAGTGGTCCCCAACCCTGTCCTGGGGGCCCACCAGCCAGTCGGGTTTTCAGGATATCCACAATGAATATGCATGAGAGAAAATGTGCATGCACTGCCTCCATAACATGCAAATTTTCTCTCATGCATATTCATTGTGGGTATCCTGAAAACCCGACTGGCTGGTGGGCCCCCAGGACAGGGTTGGGGACCATTGATATAGATGACCATCGCATCCTACATCCAAACCAATTCGGGTTCAGGAAGTATAGCTTAACTGAGACTTTACTCATATCCTTAACAGACCCCATACTATGGGATTTAACAATGATAAATCCTACTTTCTGGTTTTTCTCGACCTAACGGCAGACTTTGACACCATTGACCATGCCCTACTATGCAAGCAAATGAAAAAAATTGGAATTGACAGCTATGTAATCAAGTGGTTCACATCCTTCCTATCAAAAAGAACTTTCTGAGTCAAACTGGGCAACCATATCTCTGACACCTTCCCGATTGATGCAAGTGTCCTCCAGGGCTCATCTCTCTTGGCAACTCTATTCAACATCTACATGCTTCCCCTGTGTAAATTGCTATCTGACTTAGGTATCACCTTCTACTTATACACCAATGACATTCAGTTTTATATCCCGTGCCACAAATCCGGTGAAAATGCAAGGCTGACTGCCATGTCACACATGAAGATTATACAACATGAACTGTCTAAAGGCAGACTAACTCTAAACACTAAAAAAACTGAAGTCATTCTGTTAAGAAGAAATTTACCTTTAGGAACTCCTCAAACACTTTGATATTATAGGGATGTGAATCGTTTTTTGACGATTTAAAATATCGTCCGATATATTTTAAATCGTCAAAAATCGTTAGAGGCGATATACAATAGGAATTCCCCCGATTTATCGTCAAAAATCATAAATTGGGGGAAGGGGGAGGGGAAGGGGGAGGGCGGGAAAACCGGCACACTAAAACAACCCTAAAATCCACCCCGACCCTTTAAAATAAATCCCCCACCCTCCCGAACCCCCCCAAATGTCTTAAATTACCTGGGGTCCAGTGGGGGGGTCCCGGTGTGATCTTCCACTCTCGGGCCACGGGTGCGTTAATAGAAATATGGCCATATGGCCGGCGCCATTTTGCAATACAAAATGGCGCCGGCTGTATGGCCATATTGCCGTATTGCAAAATGGCGCTGGCCGTATGGCCGGCGCCATTTTGCAATACGGCAATACGATTCGAGTGCAGGAGGTTGCTCCCGGACCTTTTGGCAAGTCTTGTGGGGGTCAGGAGGCCCCCCCAAGCTGGCCAAAAGTCCCTGGGGGTCCAGCGGGGGTCCAGGAGTGATCTCCTGCGCTCGTGACATCGGGGGACAGGAACCAAAATGGCGCCGGCGCTACCTTTGCCCTGTCATATGACAGGGCAAAGGTAGCGCCGGCGCCATTTCTATTAACGCACCCGTGGCCCGAGAGTGGAAGATCACACCGGGACCCCCCCCCACTGGACCCAGGTAATTTAAGACATTTTGGGGGGGTTCGGGAGGGTGAAGGATTTATTTAAAAGGGTCGGGGTGGGTTTTAAGGTTGTTTTAGTGTGCCGGTTTTCCCGCCCTCCCCCGATTTACACGATTTAAAAAACAAAACAAAACCGCGACGATCCGATTCCCTCCCCCCCAGCCAAAATCGATCGTTAAGACGATCGATCACACGATTCACATCTCTATGATATTATACCCGCAGACCAAGTACGAGACTTAAGTATACAGATTGATGAGTTCCTAACAATGGATAAGCATGTAAATAAATTAATCAAATCTGGCTATGCCAAACTGCGCTTACTACATAGACTGAAACCTTTACTGACTCACGCAGACTTCTGCACGTTCCTGCAGACCCTCTCCTTCTCAAACAGACTACTGTAACTCTCTGCTACTTGGAGTACCCAACTGTCTTCTAAAAAAACTACTAGACTCTTAACAGGATCGAAGAAAATCAGTCACATCTCACACTGTCTGATAGCTCTTCACTGGCTACCTGTTCAATCCCGTATCAACTCCACATTCCTAACATTAATACACTCCTCCATCCACACGAACAACTCTGACTTGGTAGGTGTAGATCTACAAGCATACAAGCCGCAGAGATCATTAAGATCTCAAAACAAAGGATTACTAGCTGTGACAACATTATAGAACATTCACCTCACTAAAATAAGAAGAGACTGTGTTCTCATTAACAGGCACAAAATTATGGAGCGCTCTGCCTGAAGCTCTACGATTGACTCCAGGCAGAAAGAAATCAAACGTGACCTAAAAACATGGTTATTTCAAAATGCCTATAACCTAACTTAAAATCATCTGAACTCAGAGCATGCACCCTCAAGGACAAAGTCATTTAAAATATATCTTTCTGACCTTTTCCAGTCAATGTGCATGTTGATTTATAATATGTACATCATGTTGTAAACCGTTGTGATGTTTTATTTGGAAAGATGGGATAGAAAATGACTAAATAAATAAACTTATGTCCTCAGATCAAAAACTGAATGCAACATTGATTTAGTGCTTCTTAATGCTGATCTCCTACTTACATGGGAAGGTCAAAGCAATATCGAGAATTCCTTCAGTGCACAGAATTTCCAACCGGAAACCTCCCTTCATCCAAAGAAAGCCTTTTCCTAAGAAATATTTGCAGACATAAATCAGAGGAGAACTGCAAGCTCTTTTGCATGCAAACCCATCTGGTTCAATGGAATTCAAAGTATGAATCCCTCTTTCCTCCAGCTGCATCAATTACTTCATTTTATTGACTGACCTCCATCCCAAAGTGACCTCAGTCTAGGGTCAAAACATGCAGCTCAGGGAAATCACGGGCCACATTAACACAGTGGGAGATAGTCACAGCCTCCTCAGGCTTATTCTTCGCGTGGCTTTGAGGATCCAGCAGATTTGGAAAGATGAATTCATCCTGATTTCCCCCCTCTCTCTGCATGCGTGCATCCATAAACACACACATTGGCATGCGAGCAGAGATATGCTGCATGTATGTGTGCAGCCTTTATGTGAGTATTTTAATAACATGCTTGCACAAGTGACCATATGGGTGGGAGAGAGTGAAAGAGAGAGCGCCTCTGATAGCCAGACTATCTGAAACTCTATATATCTCCCACTGTAAGAGGGGCATTTTTAACTCAGGGTGGGTTTTGGGGAGGAATGCTGTTACAAGGGTCTACAGATGCTTGCCTCCTAGGCAGACCAATGTAGCACCCCCCCTCCCCCAAACCCACCCTGAGTCGAAAGTGCCTCTCTTAGAGTGGGAGATATAGAGACTGTCAGATTTTCTCTCTCTCTCTCTCTCTCCCCACCCACTGATGTTCAGAATCCCTCTGGATCCTTGTCCTGTAAGTCCCACACTTGAGACCAAACCCTTTAAAGTCTTAAAATTCAAAATCTCCAGGCCTGCTTCTCGTCAGGTCCAGCTGCAAAGTTACGCAGGAAACATGCCAACGCGCACCATGATCAGCCTTTGCAAAATTCGGGGTTGCACATGTAAGTCTTGGCCCCGCCCTGGAAAACCCATGCCCCACCCCTTTTCCAGCTCCTTATTCTTGATGAGTACACAGGTATGTATGCGTGTACTTCCCGGCTTCTTAAAATTCGCATTGCAAGCACATGGCCCACATACGCATGTGTGGGGTTGTTTTTGCGTGAGCAATGCTTTTAAAATCTACCAGATAGATTTTGTGAAAGAGCACATGAGTACATATAGCACATCTGAGAATCTGCACTTGGTATGCTGATGAAACCCTGTGCCTCGTATGCCTGGCACCCAAAATGTGATCACATTCAATGACGATGGAGACACTGAATGTGCCACAAGCTGAATGCCACCCTCCTTCCCCCCTCTCCCTAGAGACGTAACATAGTAATGTCGGCAGAAGAGGACCAAAATGGCCCATCCAGTCTGCCCAGCAAGCTTTTTATGGTAGTATCTGCCATGCTGTGCAGGTTATCCTCATATTTCTCTTTTACTGGGGGATGAGCTTTCTTGAACATTCAGACAGTGCTGCTTGACGTGCTTTGCTTATGGACTTGGCCATAGAAGCCGTCCTGTGCTTTTTTTTCCCTTACGTCTGCGTATCAGTATCCCAGGGCCCATGCTGGTTGTCGTCTGAATCCAATTCCCTCCCTCCCCTCCCCAAACATAGAACATTTTCACAGCGTCTTTTGCCTTTTAAATGCAAGCTAAATTTTCTTTCATGGACAATTATGCTCACTCTGGGCCTGATTAACTCGGTTCCTCTCCTGCTCCGCCCCTGTGGACTGCAGAACAGGAAAAAAGCTTTGGTGAAACCCACCTTCTATCTTCCATAATATTCCGTCTCCCTTCACCCAGGCACATCCTCACACAGATGGGCTTTTGCTGTTGTTGTTGCTGTTGTGTTGTTCTTGTTACTAAGTGGTGTTGAGCTGGGCTTCTCACAGTGATATGTCCTTGCAGGGAATGGTGCTTTCACCGTGAGCTTTCTGCTTCCCTTTCAGGAAGTCTATTTCTATTCCGTAATGCTGACATGTTTCTTTGTAAGATAGACTGGTGGGAATAAATAAAGCAAAACATTATTTTTCTTCCTTCAACTTTTTGCGCCAGCCCTTCATGCATTTATCAAAAGGCTCATTTAGAGCATCCTCCAGTCCAACTTATAAGTGACTAAATAGAACTAAACTGTCTAGACAGTTTCTGCTCCTTGCTTTCAAATCCACCTCAGCTTTATATCCTAATAAAATATACATTTCCCCATTATTTACATTTTTTTTTAACGGGTTTTCTCCTGGATACTGGCAGAATGAACTGGGTAAACAGTTAAACTGCAGATGAGAGAGCGAGAGAAAGGACTGCTCAAAATGTTCTCAGAGGTTTGAATGAAAGCATGTGGGAAAGAAAGGGGTAATTAAGCCATATCATATAAGAAAGTTAACAAAAAAATATCAATAGTAAAAAAAAAAAAAAGTCATCAATAAATAAATATTTGCATAGGTCTGGCTTCTGGATGATAAATATCAGAATAATGCTAATGCAAAATATCCATCAAAAACAACAACAACAAAAAAAAATCAGTAATGACCATAATGAAAGATATTTGGGGTGCACAAGAGGAAGGAGGCTACTCCAGACAGTCCCCCTACTGTCTTTTACTCCGTCCCTAGACATGACCACAAAAAAAAACAGTTTCTGGAATGGGTGGGATTACTGAACGGATATGATCTTGCCATCTTTAATGCTTAGATGTTTGTTAGATATCTATTAATGCATTGATTGGCTTTTTGAGTGCGTATCATCTGATAAATAGCGTTTGTTTTTTGTTTTTTTTAAAGGAAAGACAAATTGCCCAAATACAGATGCATGGGTTTTCACAAATTCTTCTCCCGGAGTTCTCAGATCCAATTACTTCTGCCCGAGGCAGGAATAAGTAAGTCAGCGTGCAGATGTGATCCTGCAGATCCCAGGCGTGTTAATAAGAGAGACATTGACACATGAAAGGCCTGAGTGCTCCCTTCACTGGTGTTTCCCCTGTCACAGCAACCTTTGGGAAGGATTTGAGGGTTTTTTTCTCTATCGGCTGTCAGCATTGGCTTGGCAGAAAGTACAGACGAGTTTAACTCTATTTCCTTGCTCTTTTGTTCACATTTAAACACACAGCTGGTGACTCTCCCAGAGGGCAGGGAGGGGAAATTAGAATGAAGTTGCTTGCCAAACTACTGCAAATTCTGGTAAATAACATTTATATTAACAATTATTTCCCCATAAAATTAACTCACTTTGCATTTTGCGTACGTTCCTTAACTTAAGCAGCATTAATGAAGTAAAAGAGTAAAACAGCACTTTTATTTTTGCAGGAATTCTTCTGCAACCAAAGGAAATCGATGCCAGGCTGATGGATTACGTAATCCTTTGCTAGCATTTTGAGATATGCAGCAATGTGCAGCATTTTATGCTTTGCTACACTGACTCTGTAGTGATACATTATTAGTTTAAATGGAAGTGAGACATTTTGTTCTTTCATCAGCATATGTATGACCCGGAGTGTTTTGTTACTTGTTTAATATACTATGTGATTTACAGCGCCATGTAACTCTCATAAAGTGTATTGCATATAGATATTGTCCTTGTGAATCGTAATTCTAAATGATCCGTTTTCATAGCGATTTGTATTAGATGACAATATAATGTATCTAGTCCAATTTCACGGTACTTTTGATATTAAATTCGTTTGATACATTTTAAATAAGTCTGTGCTTATTGATTGTTTGCTTGACTTTAGGAGAAGATAGTATGTGATTGCTAAGATTCCTTCATGTAATAGATGAGATAGTTTTGGAATCTGATTGGTCTACCTTTTGGTTAGGCCAGCACATGTTGTCAAATACTTGCTGTGCTGTTTGCTGTAAGGAAAGCAGCTAATTACAACTAACTACAGGATGTGGGCCTAAGTCAGCGCGAGAAGTGAAGGACATCTCGCAGGACATGTGTGTGTGTTTGTGTGTGGGTTTTATGAGAACCAACTACAAAGGAGAATTCAGAGACTGGTAAGAGATGATCGATGTCTTTCTACAAAGTATTGTGGGGAGATGAAAATAGAATGGAAAGTTGTACCCAAAAGAAAGAAAGGAAGAAGGCGAACAGATGCTGGAGTGCAGGTGGTCTAGGGAAAGGAAGCCAGGCCAGAGTGACGCATTTAGAAATGATCAAGACTTGGCAAAAGTGACTAGAAAAAAGTATATAAGCCTTGTAAGATTGTGACATGGGGAAGGAGGAATTACAAGGTGTTCAGTGTTCCTTACTGGCCCTGTATTCTCCTTCCCAGACACTGTTATTGTGATTGGCCAGTCATTTATTTACTATAATAAACATTTTACTAAATTTCTACATTTTCTCTGAGTCTCATCTCTGGCACAGTGGGGCAAGAACCATACATTTTGTTGGGCCTGGATGTGATCCCCAGGCGTGGCCTGTAGGGCTGCAAAGGTTGTTTTCTCCGGACCTTGGAATAACCCAATTGAGACAGATGAGAAGTGCAGCGATAACTCGGCTGAGGCATCCAAGAGGTAATGGAGGACCTTGGATTACCCCGTTCGAGCTAGATGGGAAGTGCAACGGTACATTGGCTGAAGCGTCCGAGAGGTAGTGTGATAATTCCTGATTAAGTACGGAGCTCCATACTCTCAGAGATTAAAGTCCTTTGGGATCTGAGTTTCCAGTGGCTGCAGACTGACTGGGCACTGCCTCCAGACTGTACCACCCATGCACCAGGATATTTGGTTTATCGCAAGAATTACACCCACAAGACGTGGAAAGATCCTGTGTATCTAGGTCCCTATAAATCGACCACACTTACCCCTACCGCAGCTCATCTAGAAGAATCAGGTCCTTTTTACCATCTTACGGACATTTGTCCCTGTCTATTTATTCAGCAAGAATGAAATTCCATGTGGTTTCTGTGTTAGTGACTCTTGGAATAATCACTGTTGCAATGGTATCCTTTTTGATTTTTAACTTTGTGTGTGTGGGGTTGGAAATGTTTGGTAAAACTACTTGCTATGGTGACAGAGGTTTTTATTTTAATAAGACATCAGAAACATTCTGAAGCATTTTCCAGTTCCATGACTTCCAATACTTATAAGCATTTACTTGTTGAGTCAGCTAAGATGCTAGATATGAATGATTGGTATGTTCTCCTTTACCTTTATCTATGGAAGCTGGTCTGATCACTTTAACTAATCACCCTGTCCCCCTGCTAGCTACTCTACAGTATGATATGACTTGGTGTGGATCAAATGTTCCCCGAGCTAGGATTAGCTGAGCCATTTTAAATCCATATCCTGTCACTGCTTGTTTATTCCTTTTTAATTTTACTAGCAGCGAGCTTTCTTTTGCCTTGTCTCTGGCTTGTATCCCTTCTGCTTGTGCTGTAACCTCCTCCTCACCCTTCCTATATGTGGGTGCGGCCAGGTTTTTTGTTTCAGGCCCTAACTGTACTTCTCCGTTGTTCCTCTGGGATCTTACCTCTCAGCTTTCTGCCTGTCATCATTTAGATAAGATGAATCTCCCAAATGTTGCTCTTAATTATAGGCCCCCAAGCCGGCCTATCTGTAATAATGAATCTCGCATTCCTTTATCCCCCCCATCCTTCAAGCTTTGAATCGGACAGCTGTGATGACTTGCATTGGTAATTACTGAAGCATTTGTCATAAGGGAGCTTATGATACCCCACTACTTTTACCTCTTATTTTACTAATGAAGGAAACGTATGACCCAATGCATGCTGAAACCTACTGGTCTAATTTTACTCCCAGTCAACAGGGACTGCCCATTTGGAGCTGGGCATAGCACGGTCCTCCTCGCCACTAGTATATCTGCATCGACAGGCTGTTGTGGAAATTTTTTAAGAACACTACTGTCGAGGCTTTAAAACATTCTGCCCTCCAAGTTACACGAGATTACAGAAACCCTTCAGGACCACCGTTTAGCTTTAGATCTGCTCCTGCTATCCCAAGGGGGGTTGTGCCACACTTTACAGACTAATAATTTTGGTCATCAGTGCTGTATGGAAGTTACTGACCGTGCCCCTATTATTCTCAATCTAACCAAACACCTTGCAGACAATTACAATTTATCTCCTGGCTGACCAGCTGACCCAGAGTGGCCCAAACCTTTCCTATCACTCTGGGAGCAAATAAAAGGCTGGGGAACAAAAATACCTGTATATTCTTGCTATTGGCATTGGTGGTTGATTTATTTTAGCTTTGTTTTGTAGCTTGTGCTAAATAAGTCATATAATGGTCCACCTTTTGCCTGTAACTCTATCTGTCATTATGCCACTGCCACCTCCCCCTTTTCCTCCATTGCTGCCATCATTTGATGATTTTCCTCCAGAGGTTTTTTTCTATCATGTATTCCACTGTTCCTACTCATGCTCCTATATATGTTGAGTCACCTTTTGTTCTTGTGTCCAGCATGGCTTAGTCCTGGGGAATTTTTGTGCAGATTCCACCTCCCCCCCCCATGCAGAATTGCCAAATTTTGTACAGAAAATGGCAGAGGAGACACTGGCATTCCTAGAACGGAGCACGCGCCATTCGCAGCGAAGATGAAAGCCTTGGTGTGCCATTCACGGCAAAGATGAAGACCCCCGCCGTGCAGTGAATGGAGCATGCACCGTTCGCAGCAAAGATGAAGGCCCTGGCATAAAGCGAACAGAGCGCGTACTGTTCACATGGAGATGAAGACCCCGGTAAGAGTGAGTGTGTGTAGAGAGGTTTGTGTATGTGAGAGGGGGAGGGAGAAGGAGGAGGTAGAGAGGAGGGGAGGGAGAGGGGGTGTAATAGAGAGCAGGGGGAGGGGTGAGAGAAAGCAGGGGGTGAGAGAGCAGGGGGGTGAGCTGGAGTGGGTGAGAGAGAGCAAGGGGGTTGAGAGAGCAGGGGGATGTGAGAGAGATGGGGGATAAGCAGGAGAGGGTAAGAGAGAGCAGGGGAGGTGCTTGAGTGTGTGTGCTAGAGGAAGAGAGCCTGTATGAGGAGATTGTGAAGGACTGTGTATGTGTGTAAGAGATTGGGAGCTGGTGTGCATGAAAAAGGGATTGTGTGTATGAAAAAGGGATTGTGTGTATGTGAGGATACTAGGCTGTGTGAAGGGATTATGTACTTGTAAGAGAAAGCCTGTGTGAAGGCGTGTGTGAGAGAAAGACATAGGCAGCCTGTGTGAGGGTGTATGCGTGAGAGAGAATGGGAGCTTGTGTGGGTGTGTAAACAAGAGTGAGGGACCCTGTATGAGGAGATGTATTTGTGCGAGAGAGTGAGGGACCCTGTATGAGGGGATGTGTGTGTGCACGAGAGAGTGAGGGAGCTGTATGAGGGTGTGTGTATATGTATTAGAGAGAGGGAGCATGTGTGTGAGAGAGGGAGGGACAGAGAAAGCCTGTGTGAGGGGGCAGTACTGAGAACGGGGTCAAACTCTGGGACTGGCAATAGAGTGGAAGGGGTTGAGCCTAGAGGTGGAGGGGAGAGATACTGGCAGGTGGAGGAGTTGGGGCCTGAGAGGGAAAGTGGCCAGGGGAGTAGGGAGAGCGAGTGGAAGGGACACTCTTACAGTGAATTTCTAGGGAAATTTTGCTCAAAATATTTAAAATTCTATATCTTTAAGTAATAACTTTTTTCTGTATTAATTTAAAATGTAATTACTTAAAGATTGTCATGCAAATTGTGTTATTTTGACCAATATAAAGTATGCAGAATTTTGCAGAATTTTACATTTTTGTGCGCAGAATTTTAAATTTTTTTGCGCAGAATTCCCCCAGGAGTAATGGCTTAGGTATGCAGGTTTAAACCATACATATATTTTTCGCTATATCTA
The DNA here is from genome assembly GCF_901001135.1 of Rhinatrema bivittatum. NCBI lineage: Eukaryota > Metazoa > Chordata > Amphibia > Gymnophiona > Rhinatrematidae > Rhinatrema > Rhinatrema bivittatum. Next base: position 40,165,878 of record NC_042615.1, read on the forward strand.
TATCCATATATGTATTATTTATTTTTTGTTATTCACTACATTATTGGTAACTCATTGTGAGACTGTTGTATTTTGAGTCTCTTGCATATTATGATACCTTTGCCAAGTGTTTCTCAACGGACTATTTTGGTCACTGGCTCATTAATTGGCTTCACTTCTTACTGCTTTTAAATTGGGTTTAGCATAATTAGGGGTGGTGATAACATTGATTCTCTTTCTTTTTGAATTTCTTGTTCCTGCTCTGCCTCTGCCGTGCGTGCTGTGCAGTATTGACACGCTGCCATGTTCCTGAGAGTTCCTGATTCTCTGGCCCTCCTGTCCTTTCCTCTGGACTTTCCCTTCACTATTGTGAACCTCGTTGTTTCAGCGGTGATTCGAGGTTCAAGAGGGAAATGTATAATTCTGACTGCTGTACTAGGCCTTACTAAGCCTGTGCCAGCACATGTTGTCAGATACGTGCAATGCTGTTTGCTGTAGGGAAAGCAGCTAATTACAACTACAGGATGTGGGCCTAAGTCAGCGCGAGAAGTGAAGGACATCTCGCGGGACATGAGTGTGTGTGTGGGTTTTATGAGAACCAACTACAAAGGAGAATACAGAGACTGGTAAGAGATGATCGATGTATTTCTACAAAGTATTGTGGAGAGATGAAAATAGAATGGAAAGTTGGACCCAAAAGAAAGAAAGGAAGAAGGCGAACAGATGCTAGGGTGCAGGTGGTCTAGGGAAAGGAAACCAGACCAGAGTGATGCATTTAGAAATGATCAAGACTTGGCAAAAGCAACTAGAAAAAAGTATATAAGCCGTGTAAGATTGTGACATGGGGAAGGAGGAATTACAAGGTGTTCAATGTTCCTTACTGGCCCTGTATTCTCCTTCCCAGACACTTAAATTGTGATTGGTCAGTCATTTATCTACTATATTAAACATTTTACTAAATTTCTAAATTTTCTCCGAGTCTCGTGTCTGGCATAGGGGTCGATGCAATATATTTGGGTAGAAAGCGGGTGCTGATCAGTCAGTGCCTGCTCTCTTAATGCACCCCAAGGGGGGTACCATGCAATATTTAAATTAGGGACCCTAGCACATCCTTGCTAACAAGAACCCAATCGGTTTTCGTGATTCGGCCGTCCACCGGTAAGGAAAACCGATGCCGATAAACTAAGTTTATCGGCTTTATTTTTCCTGATCGGCAGACGGCCATCACGGAATCTAATGCCGATGCATTCACGAAATCTAATGCCGATGCAGTCACGAAAATTGACACCAGGTTTTTCGGCATCGGTTTTTGTGACTCGGCTGTCCACCGGTAAGGAAAACCGATGCCGATAAACTCAGCATTAGTTTTCGTTATGGCTGTCCGCTGGTAAGGAAACAAAAAGTAGAGGGTTCAGGAAGCAATGTAGTAGTGAATCGATTAATAACAGCCAAATAATGGGTGTATTATCGCAGAAAGACAGTGAAAAAGTGTATTTGTAGGATTATAATATGATGTGGTGAAACCTTTCATAGGATTATCGTATTGTTAGTTTATGATTTATATGTTTAATATTTGTTTGTATTTTCCATTATATACAAGTTGTGTGTTATTTTTAATGGTGAGAATATGGTTTTAACGAATGAATGGTATGAGTGTATTGCGTGTAATGCTGGTGTTGTACATTTTATTATGTGAAATTTTGACAATAAATATTGACTCTCATTTATATGTATCTGTCCTCCCAGGGAAGCGCCTACCTTGGACTCCGTGAAAAGTGCTTTGCTACGCTGGCCACTCTGAAACCAAGATAGGCATTCAGCCAGGCTCTTATCAGGCCGCTCATGCTCTTCTGTTTGTGAGGATGTTGGGGAGATACCAGTTTCAGAGATGGTTTTCAGGGGTGATGACTCAGACGAACTGAACGAAATCACTGTGAACCTGGAAGATGTAGTAGGCCAGATTGACAAACTAAAGAGTAGCAAATCACCTGGACTGGATGGTATGCATCCTAGGGTTCTGAAGGAACTAAAAAATGAAATTTCTGATCTATTAGTTAAAATTTGTAACCTATCATTAAAATCATCCATTGTACCTGAAGACTGGAGGGTGGCCAATGTAACCCCAATATTTAAAAAAGGCTCCAGGGGCGATCTGGGTAACTATAGACCAGTGAGCCTGACTTCAGTGCCGGGAAAAATAGTGGAAACTATTCTCAAGATCAAAATCGTAGAGCATATAGAAAGACATGATTTAATGGGACACAGTCAACATGGATTTACCCAAGGGAAGTCTTGCCTAAGAAATCTGCTTCATTTTTTTGAAGGGGTTAATAAACATGTGGATAAAGGTGAACTGGTAGATGTAGTGTATTTGGATTTTCAGAAGGCCTTTGACAAAGTCCCTCATGAGAGGCTTCTACAAAAACTAAAAAGTCATGGGATAGGAGGAGATGTCCTTTCGTGGATTACAAACTGGTTAAAAGACAGGAAACAGAGAGTAGGATTAAATGGTCAATTTTCTCAGTGGAAAAGGGTAAACAGTGGAGTGCTTCAGGGATCTGTACTTGGACCGGTGCTTTTCAATATATATATAAATGATCTGGAAAGGAATACAACGAGTGAGGTTATCAAATTTGCGGATGATACAAAATTATTCAGAGTAGTTAAATCACAAGCAGACTGTGATACATTACAGGAGGACCTTGCAAGACTGGAAGATTGGGCATCCAAATGGCAGATGAAATTTAATGTGGACAAGTGCAAGGTGTTGCATATAGGGAAAAATATCCCTTGCTGTAGTTACACAATGTTAGGTTCCATATTAGGAGCTACCACCCAGGAAAAAGATCTAGGCATCATAGTGGATAATACTTTAAAATCATCGGCTCAGTGTGCTGCAGCAGTCAAAATAGCAAACAGAATGTTAGGAATTATTAGGAGGGGAATGGTTAATAAAATGGAAAATGTCATAATGCCTCTGTATCGCTCCATGGTGAGACCACACCTTGAATACTGTGTACAATTCTGGTCACCGCATCTCAAAAAAAGATATATTTATTTATATATTTATAACTTTTTTATACCGAAATTCAATTAACGGAGTTAGTTATCATTCCGGTTTACATTACAACAAAACATTGACAGTAACAAAAGTTGTCTTACATAGAACAAGGGAGGAGATAACTTGGGCGCAACTTAAACAGATTAGTACATAAGGGAAACTTAAACAAATTGGTAAATTATAGAGAGGGAGGAATGGCCTGAAAGAAAGGGGTGTGGAAGGAAGAGGGGTTTTTACAATTTTTAAAGGGGATCAAGAGCGAGATAGCAAAATGGCAAGCTGGGGTGATGAGGCGGATGGGATTAGGAACCTAAGTTTGGGATGATAGGTTCCATGATAAAGTGAACGGCAAGAGATTATGGGAAAGCTTGTCTGAACAATAAAGTCTTAAGTCTCTTCTTGAAAATAAGCGGGCATTGTTCCAGCCTGAGGACGGGAGGCAGCAAATTCCACTGTTTGGGACCTGCGGAGGAGATTGCTCTTTTACTTAGGGAGTTTTTGGTTGCAGGTACTTGAAGAGTGCCTCTCTGCCCTAATCTGATAGGGCGGGCTGAGGTATGAAGTTGCAGGGGGGTAGAGAGGTCTAGCGGAGAGATGTTAAAAATAGCTTTGTGAGTGATTGATAGAAGCTTGTACAGGATTCTGTGTTTGATTGGGAGCCAATATAGTTGCGATGGAGAAGGTACAGAGAAGAGCAACCAAAATGATAAAGGGGATGGAACAGCTCCCCTATGAGGAAAGGCTGAAGAGGTTAGGGCTGTTCAGCTTGGAGAAGAGACGGCTGAGGAGGGATATGATAGAGGTCTTTAAGATCATGAGAGGTCTTGAACGAGTAGATGTGAATCGGTTATTTACACTTTCGAATAATAGAAGGACTAGGGGGCATTCCATGAAGTTAGCAAGTAGCACATTTAAGACTAATCGAAGAAAATTCTTTTTCACTCAACGCACAATAAAGCTCTGGAATTTGTTGCCAGAGGAGGTGGCAGGTATAGGGACAATTTTGGAACCATTGGTGAAATTAATTGATTTTCATCTTCAACCAAAAATGTCGTTGATTCAGTCATATGTGAAAGATTCAAGAGACTTTATTAATCAACTATCAGGTCTACCAGATGTAGAAAATAACTGGATTTTAGTAATAGTGGATATTATATCCCTGTATATGAATATTCCTTAAAGAGATGCACTACATATTATAGGCATTGAGTTAGGAAATATGGAAATGTCAGACACGTTACATTTGTCATGCTGGGTCAGTCCAAAAGTCTATCAGGCCCAGTATCCTGTTTCCAACAGTGTTGCACTGGAGGTGGACCCTTGGCCTGGTGCAGGATTGGTACGGCCCTCTGGTCGGACCCAGAGAGCGCCTGCCACCAGGAGGCGGAGTACAGGAGGAGACAGAGGCTAGCTGGAGCTTCGCCAATAGCAACCCGGGGTTTCCGCAGGTTGAGCCCTTGGGTACCCGAGCCGCTTGGTCTTAGGTGGACCTCGCAGGGTTTCCTAGAGAGGAAGTGCAGGGGAGTGCCCACCACGAACAAGGGTGTGCGGTCGATGTCCAAACAAGAATGTCCAGAGGCACAGGAGGCCAAAAGAGAGTGTCTGAGTGGATAGTGAGGATCAAGGCCAGAGTATCAGTCCAGAATGGTCAGCTGAAGCAGGGGTCAGTACCTAGTCAATTCAGAAGTAGAGGTCAATGTTCCAGGCAGTGGTCAGACAAAGTCAGTGGACTGGCAGAGGTCAGGTTCCAGGCAACGAGCAGACATGGTCAGTGAACAGGCAGAGGTCAGTACCGAGAGATCAGCCTGAACGGTACTACCAGGAATGGAGAGACGAAGGAGCAGGAGACACAGGAACAGGCAAACTAGAGACACCAGAGTGTACAACCTGATTGCTAAGGCAGGGATCATGAGTCTGAGCCCAGCCTTATATATGGTGGTTCTGTGATGTCATCAGTGTGCGCCTCTCAGGGCTTTCCCGCGCTTGTCCCTTTAAAGTGCTATAGGTTGGCCACGCGCGCCTAGGGGAGGGACCGAGGACGCAGAGCCCCGATGGCCTGAAGGGAGACTGAGAGCGGAGGAGCTGAGGATGCCGCAAACTGGCTGTGGCTGCAGAGGAGGAGAGCCCGGAGCTCGTGGACGGAAGAGCAAGGTGAGCAGGCCCTGCCACGGAGCAGATGCAGCCGGGACGCGCAACAAACGGTGGCCAATCCAGGACACAAGTACCTGGCAGGATCCCAAAAGGTAGATAGATTCCAAGTTCCTTATGCCATGGATAAGCAGAGGCTTTCCCCAGGCTCCCTTGATAATGGTTTATGGACTTTTCTAGCAGGAAATTGACCAAACCTTTTTAAAACCCAACTACACTAATAGCACATCCTCCGGCAATGAATTCCAGAGCTTATGTATGCAATGAGTCGGGGGTGGACTGACAGTGATCTGAGCTCCCAGGCATTAAAGGCCATTAGCCCCTCACCACCCATCCGAGGCCAGGGGAGAGTGCTGTGGGAGCTAGGGCACTTCCCGATTGCACAAATGGTCAGTCTGCCCCTGCACTAAATAAAAAAATATTTTTTCTTATTGTTTTAAATGTACTACCTAGTAACTTCATTGCATGTCCTCTAGTCTTTGTACTTTTTGAAAGAGTAAAAAACCTGTTTGCATTTACCTGTTTTACTCCACTCATTAATTTGTAGATCTCTATTATATCTCCCCTCAGCCGTCTCTTCTCCAAGCTGAAGAGTCGTAACCTCTTTAGCCTTTCCTCATAGGGGAATTGTCAGTTTGGAAGGCATCTTGATTAGTCCCGGTGAGTAGATTCTGCAGATAGGTAGCCCACCTGTGCTGTAGCCAGCCTGCCAGTTGTGCTGTGCATTCAAAGTTTTTCAGGAACCTGTTGGGGTCTTCTCCTGTGGCCATCTTAAGTTGTATCGGTGACACGGGAGGTGGACTGGTTACAACAGTTTGCACAGCTTGTGCTGCCTTGGTTAGCACCCTATGCTGCTGTACCACCTGCTCTTACAAGGCCTGCTGCTGATCCATTTGCATTTGCAGGGCATTCTGTAATTGTTGCTGCCCTGTAGCAAGGGTCTGGATTACTTGCTCCATCCTCCCTGCTTACTGAGCTGCTTCCAAACTACTTGGGAAAGGAGAGAGGGAAAAACAAAAAAAAACCTGCTGGCCTATCCAGCCCTAATTTACTGCTTGACCCCTGACTACACAGATAGGGCTGTTGTGCGAAAGCTGACTGGGTGGAACTGGGAGGCCCCAGGGAAAAAGAGAAAAAAAAATCAATGATTCCCAGTTGCGTGGCAGACTTGATACACTCATGTTGTACCAGTGGGTATTCCCACGTGATCTAAGAACATAAGAACATAAGAAATTGCCATGCTGGGTCAGACCAAGGGTCCATCAAGCCCAGCATCCTGTTTCCAACAGAGGCTAAAACCAGGCCACAAGAACCTGGCAATTATCCAAACACTAAGAAGATCCCATGCTACTGATGCAATTGATAGCAGTGGCTATTCCCTAAGTAAAATTGATTAATAGCCATTAATGGACTTCTCCTCCAAGAACTTATCCAAACCTTTTTTGAACCCAGCTACACTAACTGCACGAACCACATCCTCTGGCAACAAATTCCAGAGATTTATTGTGCGTTGAGTGAAAAAGAATTTTCTCCGATTAGTCTTAAATGTGCTACTTGCTAACTTCATGGAATGCCCCCTAGTCCTTCTATTATTCGAAAGTGAAAATAACCGAGTCACATCTACTCGTTCAAGACCTCTCATGATCTTAAAGACCTCTATCATATCCCCCCTCAGCCGTCTCTTCTCCAAGCTGAACAGCCCTAATCTCTTCAGCCTTTCCTCATAGGGGAGCTGTTCCATCCCCTTTATCATTTTGGTTGCCCTTCTCTGTACCTTCTCCATCGCAACTATATCTTTTTTGAGATGCGGCGACCAGAATTGTACACAGTATTCAAGGTGTGGTCTCACCATGGAGCGATATAGAGGCATTATGACATTTTCCGTTCTATTAACCATTCCCTTCCTAATAATTCCTAACATTCTATTTGCTTTTTTGACTGCTGACTTTTTTGTTAGCTGACTGACTATTGCTCTTCAACTCAAAATGCTACCTCTGTTCTGTGGCTCTTGGGGGCAGGAGAGGGTGAATGGGGTTCCTTAGGATGGGGATGGGCAGTTACAGTTAGGGTTGTTCCTGTTATTGTACTGTTTATTCTTTTCATTGTCAAAATCTAATACATCTCTGCAGGGTTTTTTTTTTTCTACTGCTGTGGCTGTGGATTCTTGCCTGTGCTTCCCACTTAGGCAAGAAAAATCTCACTGCTGCCACCATATGTGGTAACGTGAGCATTAGTGGTTTGGGAAACAGCCAGAGAAATAAGGAGGCAGTTTAATTACAGTGAAGAAACCAAAATCAAAACAATCAGTGCAGCTCACCGTAACTTCAGGAAACACAGTCTTTAAACATAACAGATCTTGTTGGCATACGATGGGTCTTTGCCTGCTCTCCGGGGCCTCTCTAACCCTTCTAAGCCCTGAGTTCTTGAACACTGGTGAGGGGCTCCTCTCTTCACCTGGGATTCCTTGTGGGTCTGGATCTTAAGGAAGGCCGAGTGAGACAGCTGAGGGAGTTTCCTATAAACTCCCTCACACAGCAATGGAACTCTTTTAAAAAATTGGTGTTATGTCGGCCACCTCCAATCTGATAGTTTACAAATTATCCATTTTTTCTGTTTTTTTTCAGCACTCTGAAATGTATCAGCTGGGGTTATGTTTTGTAGCATCAGTTTGTGAACTTTCCTTTCTGAGACCATTCTGTACTTGTCGCTTGGCTTAATCTCCAGGTTCTTGTAAAACCATCTGACTGGCATAGTATCATGGGAGACACTAACTTCAAAGGAAGCCATGGTATTTTCCAAGGCTGTCACATCCTTTGGTTTCTTAATAATCTTGATAGCTTAAATAAAGCAAATTATGTATACCATCTGGTCCAGGTGATTTGCTACTCTTTAGTTTGTCAATTTGCTCTATCACATCTTCCAGGTTCACTGAGATTTATTTCAGTTCCTTTGAATCATCACCTTTAAATATTATTTCTGGCATAGTATTTCCTTTAACTCTACCTCAGTAAAGACCAAAGCAAAGAATTAATTTAGTGTCCCTTATACCTCTCAATAATTCCAATAGTCTAGAATGGTCTAATAGTCTAGAATGGCTATTAATCAAGTTTACTTAGGGAATAGCCACTGCTATTAATTGCATCAGTAGCATGGGATCTTCTTAGTGTTTGGGTAATTGCCAGGTTCTTGTGGCCTGGTTTGCCCTCTGTTGGAAACAGGATGCTGGGCTTGATGGACCCTTGGTCTGACCCAGCATGGCAATTTCTTATGTTACTATGTAGTCCTATTGACTCCCTTGCAGGCTTTTTGCTTCCAATGTACCTGCAAAAATTTATTATGTTTTTGCTTCCACAACGGCTTCTTTTCAAATTCTTTCTTTGTGTTCCTTATCAACGCTTTTGAGTGAATTTTAAATTGCCTGCGCTTGTAAAATACAGGGGTTACATGCGCGGCAGGGCCCTGTTTTACATGTTGCTTGAAATGACTGCATATCCCTTCTACCTATGACCATGGTGACACTGGCCAGCAGCAGAGCCAGCAGGCCAATCTTACTGCAATGGCTCTTTCTGGTCATCTACTGAGAAACCATTGAAATTCCATCCCAGTCACATAAAAGAGGATAATAACTTATTTTTTATTTATATTCCATCTTTTGTGACACTTCAAAGCAGATTACATTCAGGTACCATAAGTATTTCCTGTCCCCAGAGGGTTTACAATCTAAGGGCCATTTACTAAATTGCAATATGGGTATAACACATGATAAATCCTGTATATCACGAGATATCGCCATATCGTGAATATTATCACGCAATATTTGCGATGTCGCATATTTTTTTGGTTAAAACATACCCCTATTACAATGAGCTGTATTGCATGCAATTTGCATGCATAAATTTTGCAAATGCACGCAAAGTAGCTAATACATATATAATCCTATGCAAATAAAATAACACTGCTTGCTAAAAATCTGGCCAGGTATATTAACATTTTCTAAGGCTCTGTAGATAAGTGATCCAGGGGGCATCTGGGATTCCTCTTAAAGGGCCATGAGACCCCAAACCTTTCCTTTCTCCTGTAACAGTGTAAAATATCTCCTGGAGATCTGGGCAGACCCCCACCCTCCCCTCTGCTGCCTGTCGAGATGATCCATAATAAAAAATAAGGAAAGAAACATGCTCCAAGTGTCACATGGTGACACCCAGCCCTTTTCTCAAAGCCTTCCCCTTGTAAGAAAATATCCCTCTTGGTTCAAAACTTCCTGGGTTCTTCCCCCCTCACTCCATCCTCTCCCATACATTAGATGAACTCCCTATTGTCTAGTGGACCCCAACACACACATACACTTAGGTCAAAATAATTCATAGAAACAGAAATGATGGCAGAAGAAGACCAAACGGCCCATCCAGTCTGCCCAGCAAGCTTTCCACTTTATTTTTTTTTCCTCATGCTTATCTGTTACTCTTGGCCCCCCATCAGCAACCCCCTGGTTCCAGTTTCCCTCCACCCCGCCATCGATGTAGAGAGCAGCGCTGGAGCTGCATCCAAGCGAAACATCCAGCTCAATTGGTCAGGGGTAGCAACTGCTGCAATAAGCAAGTTACTCCCACACTTGTTTACCCAGCCTGTGCCATTCAGTCCTTGTTAGTTGTCTGAATATAATTCCTCTTTTCTTTATTCCCCCTGCCGTTGAAGCAGTGTGTTGTGCTGGATATGTATTCCCAGTGAAGTATACAGCTTTATTGATTCAGGGTAGTAACCGCCGTAACAAGCAAGCTACTCCCATAATTATTTGTTTGCCCAAACTATGTAATTCATTCCTTGTTGGTTGTTGCCTGAATATAAATCCTCTTTTCTTCTTTCCCCCCTGCCGTTGAAGCAGAGAGCTGTGCTGGATATGCATTGAAGTGAAGTATCAGACTTATTTGATTTGGGGTAGTAACTGCCGAAACAAGCAAGCTACTCCCTGGTTTTTTTGTGAATGCAAATCCTTTTTTTTCCACATTTCCTCTTGCTGTTGAAGCATAGAGCAATGCCGGAGTTGCATTAACAGTGAGTGTGTTTATTGAATAAGGGTATTAATCTCCAGGCAGTAGCCATAATTCCCGCAAGCTACCCCCACAGTATTTATCCCACGCAACTTTGAAGTCCTTCACAGTTTTGGTCTTCACCACTTCCTCCGGAAGGGCATTCCAGGCATCCACCACCCTCTCCATGAAGAAATACTTCCTGACATTGGTTCTGAGTCTTCCTCCCTGGAGTTTCAAATCGTGACCCCTGGTTCTGCTGATTTTTTTTCCAATGGAAAAGGTTTGTCATAGGGGGGGCAGTGCTGGTGCAAGGATGTTCAGCCACCCTAGGCGGTGACACCACCCTATCACGTGATTTCTCTCTCTCCGCGATCTTGCCAATCTATGCATCTTGCTGCACCACTCGTTCACTTTCAAAAATGGTGCCCTCACATTGACCACGGTGCCCTGCCCTCTTCCAGCACCCTAGGCGGCCGCCTAGTCCGCCTAATGCCTCCCACTCCCTGGACTCCTCTCTTCCCTCTGAAAGGTACCCTGGTGGTCCAGTGGTGGTCCAAAGTGCCCCCTAGGCCTCGGGCTGGTTGGGGTCATATTTCATGACGGCGCTTCCCAGCCTTTGCCCCATCACACCACCTGCAGTATTTTGCCCCTCCTGTGATAAAATATGGCAGTTTGATAAAATAGATCCTTAAGTTTGTACCAGAGGCAATGTAAGAAAAAGCTGTAGGGCTCAAAACTGTTTCTTGGGTTTTGCGATCCTTATCAATACTTATTTATTTATTTTAAAGTGTTTGTATACCGCTTTTACAATGACTTGTTGATCAAAATGGTTTACAGGGGGAAAAAAAAAAGCATACATAATGAAGGTAACATAAAAACGGACTAAGACGACATGCGTGAAGAGACAGGTACATCTTTACAAAACTCAGTGTGCCTGCTGCTTGAGAAAGGGATAAGTCAGCGCGAGGGAGGGGCTGGTAAGTATTTTTAAGTGTCTACCGATGATAAGTTTAAGACGCTGAAGCATTATTAAAGGCAATTGAAAAAAAGAAAAGTTTTAAGGTTTTTAAAAAAAATTCTTTATGATTGGTGATCTGCCTTAGGTGGTCAGGAATAGAGTTCCAGATTAACGGGCCTGCTACGGAAGAAAACAAGTCTTCCGGTGATATCGAGTCTGGCAACGCGTATTGTGGGGGTTTGCAATAAGTTTTTATGCGTTCAACGTAAATTCCTGTTGGGCTGGTATATGCGAAGTTGAGTGCATAACCATGTAGATGAGTCGTTACATAGCAAGTTGTATATGATAGAGGGGATTTTGTAACAAATTCTAAAACGAAGTGGTAGTCAGTGTAAGGAGTACAAGATTGGGGATATGTGATGTCTGTGAGAAGTGCCAGTTAGGACACGGGCCGCAGAGTTCTGGACTCGTTCTAGGGGGCGTATAGCATTATCGTGTAGACCAGTTACATGTGCATTACAGTAATCAAGACTGCTAAATATTAGGGATCGTAATATTATTCGGAAGTCAACTGGATAGAATAAGGAATGGAGAATATGTTCATTGTATGCTGGGAGGATAAAAGTAGGAAAAGGTGTTGGATTTAGAACAAGTTAAAAAGTTTGCTACAGTGTGTACGTTAGTACATGTTCTGTTGTGATTGTTTTCTAAAGTGATCTGAGAGATATTTCAGCAATGCAGCTGGTCTGGTGCAACCAGAAGGGAGCCCTCCTTCCAAGGTGTTCCAGGACAGATCTTCCCTTTGCTGCAGCCCCAGTGAGGTACACAGGGCCAGGAGAGCTGCAATAGAGGGTCCTGTTTGACTCTCCCGTTAGTCTGATTCTCGTTTCATTCTGTTGGTTTCTGCGTCTGTGTGGCACAAGGTGTGCTTTGATGCGCTTTCTGCATCTGTCAGACATGCTGGTGCTTTGTCGTTCTTTATGTGTGTGTGTGTCAGTGTGTGCATGATTTTGTAAATTATATCTTAAATCATAAACTAACTGAAAAAGGAAAAACACACTACAGCAATGACAATTCAAATGTAACAATCATAATTATTTTTTTATTTATGAAACTTGACATACCGTTTTAATCCAAACAGTCCCTCAGCAGTTGCCACAGTTCTTGGAGCTGCTTCTAACAAAGACCAGCAGTTTTTTCAAAAAGGGATGAATGCATGCATGGCCGCACCCCCTCATGTGTCCACAGACGTATACATTGTTCGGTATGTGGGACATGACTGATGTCAGGAATCCCTGTACAGCCCATGGAAAATGGGGGATGAGCAGTGCTTTATATCATTATAGATTACTTGTCTAATGAGGGGGATGGGTCTGCTGTGCCATGTCTTGAGATCCGAGCAGGGTTCACATGTATGTAGGCTGTGCACCCATGCATTATTGTATGAATGCTGGGGATGCGGTGTATGGCATTCTCTAGGACTGGGGATGCAGCGACGGAAACCTTGGGTGTGACAGGTGTGACTGACTTCATATAGCTTGTGCTGATTGTGGAGCGAGGTTGTGAGGTTCTCAGGACAAGAAAGAAATGCAGGGGTTGAGAACTATATGGTGAATATGGGATTGGCTAAGGTCCTCTGAATTCTGTGCCATCATGTTACAAGAAAATTGTGAGTGAAAGATGGAGAATAAAGATGGAAGAAGCTGTTTTTGGATATTTTGATACATGTTGGCCTTGCACACCAGCCTTTCCTTATTCATTGCAGCTTGCTATGTCATTCACTTTTCATCTTTTTGCTGCAATGCACTGTTTTCTACATGTGTATGAGTGCTGGGGTTTTTCCCCTTTGAATCCTATGGAGCCAGGGTGAATACGTGTTGCTTGTGGTTGAATTGCAGGCAGGCATTTCTAGCTTCTCATTTTTGCTTCTCACTATTGTCCCAGACCACTGATGCTCGGTGCAGTTTCCCTGCTTCTTTCTAATAAGAGACCAAGGTGACCTGAGCAATTCTGCATGTTAGGAAAGGAACACCTTGAAATAAGTAGATTACAGGACAACAGACAACATGTTTTCAAAGGGAAGATCTTATCAGACAAACTTAAATGAGTTATTTTATAAGATGATAAAACTGGTGGATGAGGGAGGTGTAGTAGATGTTGACTATTTTGGCTTCATTAAGGCTTTTGACATTATTCTGCATAGAAAACCGGTATGTAAGTTGGACAGCATGGGAATAGGACAGACCATTGTGAACTGCATGAGCAATTGGTTGAGTATCAGGACACAGGGACTATAGGGAAGTGAAGTGCACTCTGGTGAAGGGAAAGTGACCTTTGGGGTACCTTAGGGCTTGGCACTGAGATCAGTTCTTTTCAATATCTTTATTGGTGTCTTTGCTTAGAAACATTTCCTTTTAACATAGGGATCCTGTTAGTCCCCTACTAATACTTGGACATGAATGTACCATTTGGGTATGGAGTGGACAAGTTGGTGTTTGTTGGGTTTGCAGCTCCCCCATGTGGTAGCTATCAATGGTAATGTCCCCAGTGCTTTTCTAGAGAGATCACCATTTTGCTCTCGTGGATCCATTTTGCTTTTAAGGAGGCAGCATGTCCTGAGCTGTGCTCTCATTTCTCTAAGTCTTAAATTTAAGCTTCATGGAGACATTTATTTTGGATGAGAGTTTCCATCCACTCTCTCATGCTACCTTTAATATATTTGAGTTTGGAGTTCCAATTTCTTTTGGACTCAAGCTGTTTTGAGTTTTCTTTTCTGACAAATGGAAGAGGGTCTCTTCTTGCAAGTGGAACCTGAGATCACTGGACTCCAAGAAGAGGATGAGTTACAGATGTCTTGAGAGAATGAAGAAGGAGAAAAAGGGAAAGAAAGAGAGGAGATGAACCACATCCATGGCCATGCATATCTACTGAAGATTGCGAGAAAGAGAGGGAAAAAAAAGGCATCACCCTTGATACTACAAGAGGAAGTAGAAGAGACTTAACACTTTAAAAGAAAACTTTTGGTACTTCATCTTCATTGGGAGAGAAGCCTCATAACTTGCCCTATATTCCAACGAGAGGGAAGAAATCAAGTAACAAAAAGAACTAATTAAATTGGAGAGACATCTGAACTTAAGAAAGACTGCAAGAAGTACTAAAAGAACTTCTATCAGCTGTAAAGACTTTAAAACTCATCATTGCACCTTATTGTGGGAATTATGAGCTTCGCCGGCAGGCATGTCAGGGTTTAACACTAACTTCCCTTTTCCCTGGCCTATGCGCTGAATAAAGCATCACTTGTGCTTAAGCCTCTCTGCCTAGGAGAGGATACCTGACTGTCATGTATTTCTCTGGCTTATAATTAACCCTGATTGCCTGAAAGAAGGGCTGGTTGTCCCTAGTCAGGGGCAGGACAAAGACAGGAGGTATAGAATTCAGCAGCCAATGAAATGATCCGTACACACCCCCTGAGCCAAGCCAATAGTGTAGTGATACGTCTGTTGCTATGTGGAGAGGAGCCAATGATGTGATGACACATAGTAAGCTTTTGTATGAATGTACAATAAAAAGGGGACCCAGGGGAGTGTTCAGTCCTTTTTCCCTGCCTGCCATGAAACCTGCCTGATGTGTCTTCATTGCTGCTATACTTATCAATAAAGAGAAATGTTGGAAGCCACCAAACAGCTCTCCTGTGTCTTATGGCATAATGACTTTATTATTCTTAAGGCTGAGATTATCAGTGCTGTGTGCAAGAGACTTAACTAAGGGAAAAGTAAAAGATCAATATGAGGGCCCTGAAGGGAAACTTTCCCCCACACATAAAACCTTGGAAATGTGTTTTATGACACAGTGGTCCACTGAAATATAAGCATGAGACATGGCCTTTGGAGCTGTTATCCAGGTTCTGCCTTAATTTTATTTTATTTTTTAGTTGGATTATGCCTTTTCATTGGGAGCTCAAGGCAATTTACATTCAGATACAATAGGTATTTCTTGAAAGAAAAATATGCTTTGATCATAGAAGATATTGGCAAATAAATAAATAAATAAATAATTAAAAACCTCTGCCATTTGTTCTGCCCAATCTGACCATTTGTACCTACCTACTATGCATAAGAACATAAGAAATTGCCATGCTGGGTTAGACCAAGGGTCCATCAAGCCCAGCATCCTGTTTCCAACAGAGGCCAAAACCAGGCCACAAGAACCTGGCAATTACCCAAACACCAAGAAGATCCCATGCAGTCACAAATCTTTTTGATCTGTGGTCTTCTTCCTACCTCCCTGTTCAGAAAATAAAATTCTTTACTGGTAACTTGATTGCAGGAGACAAAATCCACAGCCAGTATGCTTAAGATTAGTGCACCAGTTAGTACAGAAAAGTAAAATCCATTAGCACAGAAACACAGTCCTAGTAATAGCAAATGTTGCACAGTCTAGTAGGTAGATACTCTGGGTCAAGACCACCCTGCCTGGGCACTTTCCTTTCGTACCTGCTCCTCTAGTTGCAGCATGCTCTCTGTCTCTCTCATTATTTCTCTTTCACTTCCAATATTCACAAGCAGATGAGCCTCTGGCTGATTTCTTTTTTCAATCAGCAACTCTTAGGACCTTCCCTTGTTAGGAAATCTTCCTTCTGACTCTCTCAAAGGGTCTTCTTTCTCAAATGCCTTTGAAGAAATCTCTCTAACATGGATCCTCAGAAAACTTAGAAATCCTCAGCAAAATCTCAGGAACCACTCTTGGACCCCCAAGACAAGATCTCCCTAATCTTGAAGGCCTGGACACCCCAATCTTGGGCCCTAGCCACCTTCCCAGGATAGAAGACATGGCTGGTAGTCTTCTTTCTTTGGAAACACTTATCCTCTGGCAGATCCTCGCTCTTGAAAAAGGAGCCCTAAAAAAATGAAGAACCTTTCCCCTTGGAAGGAGAGACATGAAGAACCCTGAACCAACGTGGGCATAGGAGTTTTGTTAAACTCATGACGCATCCCGCTGGTGAGTGTCAAACCTCTTCTAACACTCCTGCTCTGTTAAGACATCATCTTCCTTCCATGCACTATTTTTTGAGACACTGATGAACTCTAGTAAGGGGCAGTTTTAGGACCCCTTAACAGAAGGTCTGGGCTCTATCCCCACTGACCATTTGTAACACTCACGTGTTACTGAAAACACATAGTTCTCCTTTGCGGAAAAAATGAATATTGGGGGTGGGGTTTAAAAGTGTGCTACTGTGTCTTTAAATGTTGTCATCTGCTGCATGTCCTATGTAGAAGAGGTGAGACCTCCCGCGAGGAGAGGGAGAGTCTCAAAGAGGAGTCTGCGAGAGATTGGCAAGAGAAGGTTCCGGTTCAGGGAGCTGCTGAGCTGGAAGTCTGGTAATTTCCCCTGACTCAGTATATATAAATTACAGGTGCCAGAAACCTGTCGGAGAGCTCAGGAGGTCTGCAGGTGGCGTGCCGTGGGTGTTTTTGCGTTCTGCTCTTAAAAAGTCTTCTGTTCTACTGAATCCTGCTCTATGCAAGTATTGGGCTGGAAATGTCCTCATTACTGAGCTGTTTTATGCCTTTGTTAAAGCAAGCAAAAGTCTTTTGGTACACCAATCGGCGTGGGGGTTGTGTCTGTGAGAGAGCAGGCTGCTGTGCTGAGTGTTGCTCCCCAGGTTTCTAGAACAACCAACGATTACTTCATGCACCTGAAAGTAAATCTTGTGATTCAGCATTTAAAACTATCCAAGACTAATGTGTTACACACATGCCAGAGTCATGGGGGAGAAAAAGGCTGCCAAGAGAAGTCAAAGGGTGCTGGAGGATAGACATAGGAAACTGCCAGTTGAGCTCTGGAAGGAGTACTTGGAAGGAGGCAAAGGGAGGCTGAGGAGATAGAAAGAATTTCAGGCAAGACTACAGGCCCAGTGAAAAGGAAAAAAGGGTTTTGGAAGAACTCTGAAGCTGTTGAGACAGATAGGTAGTGGTGATCTTAAAGAGGCCAATATTCAAAACGGAACTTAGCCGGATAACACTACTTATCCAGCTAAGTGGCATCGCTGAATATCTGGCTACAGTCAGCTAAGTTTTTAGCCGGATTAACTCAGGAGCGGGGAATGGGCAGATCAGGGAGGAATCGAGTTGGCTGGATAAGTTAACCAGCTAACTCAATAGGCAGAGTAAGTAATATGCCGAATTATCCGGCCAGCTCTGGGCGGCCCGTAGGGTTGTCCTAAAGTTGGCCGGTTTAACTTACCCAGCTAACTTTAAGATAGCCAGGTACACTCAGTGGCGCGTCTGCACCGCTGAGTATATCCCACTAGTTAACCAGATAAGTGTTAGCCGTCTAACTGGCACAGCCACAGGGTGGCTGAATAGGGACCTCAGGGTTTGTGGGGCCTTGGGACCCCTTAGAGGCCTAATTTTGATGACCTATGAGCAAATCAGATACTTCTGATTTCAGTTTCACTTTGTCCTATCCATGAAACTCAATGAGCATTGTATCAGGGATCTTTTAAATATTATTTGTGGGGGCGGCAAAATTGAGCGTCCGGTTTTCAACCCGTGAGCCGTGGGCCGATTTCAAATTTTTATTTTTTTTAAACTTTTTTTAACTTTCGGGACCTCCGACTTAATATCGCCATGATATTGTCGGAGAGTGCACAGATAGATAATTGAGTGTTAAAATGCAAACAGAGTCACTTCCATGCAAAAACATCAGTGTGTTGCAAACATTAAGGCTTACCCTAAAGTGTGGGGCCCCAGATGATCAGCCAGTTTGTCACCCTCTAAGGCAACCATTGCACAAGAATAGCCAGACCTGTTGGTTACAGAGGGCAGGGGTCATCGGTCAGTGACCTTAATGAGCTAGAGTCCTTTTGTTTGCGTTGCCCTCATTCCTTGAGTTACAAAGCAAGTTTTCAATAGAGAGGGCTTGACCAAGAAAAGAAAGAAAGACTGCCTACGTGCGAGCTCTTTCTTCCGGCGATGACTAGAAGATGCTTGGTGCATGCATCTGGGTACCCTAGCGACCCTTTCGTGCTGATACTTTTTTGTGGCTCTGAATGCCGTTTCTGAAGCATCCCCGCCCCAGCTGGTGCAGGGGAACAGAAACCAAGCCCTGAAATCAAGCCCAGCTATCTTGCACAACTGCGCCTAGCACTATCTTTGAGTCATCAGGTCATCCCCTGCATGTCAGCTCTGTTATAGCATCACTAGTTTACTTTCCATGTGGACAAGGATCAGTAGTGTCTTGGATTCACCTGAGCAAATATTTGCACTTGCTTTTCCCATGGAGATTGAGGTGTATAGATCTGATGTGTATAGATTTGAAAATGCAATCTCTGAGTGTTACACTCCTCTGCTGACCTAAACCCCCCCCCCCCCCCCAGCAACGCTGCTGTTTCTCTGCCATTTCCAGGTGAAAGCACATCCCTAGGAGCTGCGTCTGCAGATTATTTTCTGCTTGTTTTTTTCCTATGGGTGATCCTGGATTGGTGCTCGATGGCTTTACTAATGGACCTTATTTGTGTTTGTTTTATATTCTGGTTTGTAATCTGCTCTGAATGAAATTTTGAAAGTGAGCAATAGGAGTCAAGAAATCAAACTGAATGCTTCCTCTCACTGTGGCTAAAATTGGACGCACCGTGGAACCCTGCAAATACTTTTGGCTGGGTCAAGCTTGAGCAATTTCCTGACAGGCCCTTTTTAACACAGGTAAATCAGTATTCGCCCGAGTAAACTGCTTTTGAAAATTGTCCTCTGTCCATCGTTTTCTTAAAAATAGGTAATTGTGCTCAGAGCCCTCTGTCTAGTGGAAGAAGGCAGCTCACTGCAGCTGTGACACCTTCCAGACTGATAAAAATGCAAAATACTGAGGTGTGTACCAAGAGTAAACAAGACATTTCCTCCGGGCTGTAAGGTGAGTGAATGACTGTATGTACCCTGACAAACATGCAGCTTGAATGACTTTGAACCACTCATCAAAATAGGACTGCCAGAGCCGGTTCAAGGGTATGAGGCGCCTTAGGCGAACCTTACAGCCTGTCGTCTGTCACACCACCTCACACTATTAAAAATTATGCATTTATAATAACAGATATTACATGAAAAACATTCAGAGGTAAAACTATCACCTGCAACATGTACATTATGAGGTCAATCCATATTCAGTAGAGATGTGAATCGTGTGCCAGATCGTCTTAACGAACAGATTCGGCTGGGGGGGGGGTGGGGGTGGGGGAATCTGATCGTTGTCATGTGATCGTTGCGATGTGAATTGGAATCGTTTCCGATTCCAATTCACATCGCTAGGGAGGCCCGTGCCGCTAAAAAAAAACCAAACACCCGACCCGTTAAATCGACTCCCCCCCCTCCCGACCCCCCAAAACCTTTTAAAATTACCTGGTGGTCCAGGGGGGCCTCGGGGAGAGATCCAGGGGGGGGGCCTCAGGGGAGAGATCCAGGGGGACCTCGGGGAGAGATTTCCCGTTCCCAGCATCAGCTGTTCTAAAAAAAAAAAAAAATGGCGCCGATGCCCCTTTGCCCTTACCATGTGACAGGGTATCCGTGCCATTGGCCGGCCCCTGTCACATGGTAGGAGCACTGGATGGCCGGCGCCATCTTTAAAGATGGCGCCGGCCAGGGGCTGATGAGTAAAGCCATCCAGTGCTCCTACCATGTGATAGGGGCCGGCCAATGGCACGGATACCCTGTCACATGGTAAGGGCAAAGGGGCATCGGTGCCATTTTTTTTTTAGAACAGCTGATGCCGCAAAATCTCTCCCTGAGGCCCCCCTGGATCTCTCCTCTCCCCAAGGCCCCCATGGATCTCTCCCCGAGGCCCCCCTGGCCCACCAGGTAATTTTAAAAGGTTTTGGGGGGGTCGATTTAAAGGGTTGTGTGGTTTTTGTTTTTTTTTTTTAGCAGCGCAGGCCTCCCTTAAAAAAAAGGGTCGGGAGGGTGGGGGGGGTCGATTTAAAGGGTCGGGTGGGTTTTTTTTAATCGGGCCATCGGCGCCATTTTAATTAGTGGCAGCCAAATGGCGCCGATGGCCCTAGAGTGGGAGATCGCGCCGGGCCCCCCCCCCCCCCCACTGGACCACCATGTAACTTAACATTTTGGGGGGGTTCGGGAGGGTGGGGGAGGGTAAGGAATTGGTTTTAAAGGATCAGGGTGGGTTTAGGGGTTGTTTTGGTGTGCCGGTTTTCCCGCCCTCCCCCAAAATTTAACGATACAATACAAATGCCCCTGACGATAAATCAGGGGCATTTGTATTGTATCGTGCACTCTAACGATTTTGGACGATTTTAAAATTATCTGACGATAATTTTAATCGTTCAAAAACGATTCACATCCCTAATATGCAGCCACTGTGCTTGTTAGCCATTTACACATAACCATCTAACTGCAGAATATATTCTGCGGCGCTGTCACACTGCTAAATATACCCGGGCTAAGGCCTGACCGAAGTTAGCGGCCTCATTCCCAACCCTTAAACAGCTAAATTCTGGCCGGGTAACTAATTATTCGGCTAGAATTTAGCTGGATAAGGGCTAAATATAGCCGTGCAAGCCATTTAGATGGATAACTATTATGTTATTCATCTAAAAGTCTGTGAAACAATGCGACAAGGCGATAGCAAAAGCCAGAAGAATGCTGGGCTGCATAGAGAGAGGAATATCGAGTAAGAAAAGGGAAGTGATTATTCCCTTGTACAGGTCCTTGGTGAGGCCTCACCTGGAGTACTGTGTTCAGTTCTGGAGACCGTATCTACAAAAAGACAAAGACAAGATGGAAGCGGTACAGAGAAGGGCGACCAGGAAGGTGGAGGGTCTTCATAGGATGACGTACGAGGAGAGATTGAAGAATCTAAATATGTACACCCTGGAGGAAAGGAGGAGCAGGGGTGATATGATACAGACTTTCAGATACTTGAAAAACTTTAACGATCCAAAGACAACGACAAACCTTTTCCGTCAGAAAAAAATCAGCAGAACCAGAGGTCACGAGCTGAGGCTGCAAGGAGGAAGACTAAGAACCAATGTCAGGAAGTATTTCTTCACAGAGAGAGTGGTGGATGCCTGGAATGCCCTTCCGGAGGAAGTGGTGAAGTCCTAAACTGCGAAGGACTTCAAAGGGGCATGGGATAAACACTGTGGATCCATCAGGTCTAGAGGACGCGTATAAAGAGGAGGCAGCAAAACACTGCACGGAGCGGCAGTAGCCACAGAGGCATTCACGGAGCGGGATGCCAGTGGCCAGTGGTTGGTGTTCCACCTTCACGGAGCAGAAGGATGGAGGGCTGCCATCTCCAAATTTAAAAAAAACAAAAACAGGGGTGGGTTCATGGGCTATAGGTATTACCAATTATTAGGCTTATTCAATTACCAATTATTAGGATTATTCAATATTTGTTGATAGTTAATGTGACTTTCAAGGCATAATTCACTTTCAATGCATATCCAGCATAGCTCCCTGCTTCAACCGCAGGGGAGAAGAAAAACTAATACTTCACGCATATCCAGCATAGCTCTCTGCTTCAACGGCAGAGAGCTATGCTGCTGCTTACCCAACTAATCAAGCTTGATATTTCACTTGGATGCAGCTCCATCACTTCTCTCTACATTAATGGTGGGGGTGAAAGGGAAACAGAACCTAAGGTTACTAAGAGCCAAGAGAAACAGATAAGTATGAGAAAAAAAGTGTGAAGCTTGCTGGGCAGACTGGATGGGCCGATTGGTCTTCTTCTGCCGTCATTTCTATGTTTCTATGTTAAATAGCTTTTGAATACGGACCTCTAAATTTTCATTCACTGCTGTGGTGTGAACCAGAAAACCCTGCAAAAAGATACTTGGGACCCATATGATATTAGGTCTGTTGTAATATAGCTTTAAGGGCCAAGCCCACATCCAACATGAGAAAAGTGAATTACAATTATAATATAGTAAAAGTCCCTTACCAGAACAGCACTCACTGCCAATACTGAAACACTAACAAATCTACCTACGAAAAGGCAACACTGCAAATATTATTCAAGGATCTAACACACCAGTACAGAACAAGCCAGATTGCTACACAATCCTTACACAGAAGTTACGCACTAGCAGAATACCTCATCTTGGTTACACATGCAGAACCCAGAGGGACCCTCAGCAAATGTACAGTAAAGAAACCAGAACTAGAAACCACAACAAGCCACACTCTGTATACAGTGTAACATGGAAAAACAGAAACATCACCAAGCCTCATAAAACAAAGAATACAATCAAGAAATATAAAACATTAATCATAATTGTAAAACTATACTAATAAAAAATAAATATTTCAAAACATCTTAT
This sequence comes from Rhinatrema bivittatum, assembly GCF_901001135.1. Taxonomy (NCBI): domain Eukaryota; kingdom Metazoa; phylum Chordata; class Amphibia; order Gymnophiona; family Rhinatrematidae; genus Rhinatrema; species Rhinatrema bivittatum. The sequence continues at coordinate 40,188,380 of NC_042615.1, forward strand.
GAATAGATGAGCAGTGTGGGCCAAACTGACAGAGCTATGCCGCTCAGGTTCAATTTCTCCTGCTCCTTGAGCTGCACAATTGTGCTTCATTCTTCCCACCTGCGCAGGCCTATGGCCACCCTCCCTGTTCTGGACCCTGTGGGCAGGAAGCCCAATCACTGCAGTCGAGTCACCAGGAAAAGTTAGCGTGCTGCTTCCAAAAACGAGCAGGGCTGGTGAAAGCACAAAGCTGCCGCCCTCAAACCTGTGCCTCTCTAGGCAGTTGCCTAGTTCACCTAGAGCTTCCACCAGCCCTGAGGACTGTGAAGTAACTTAGACATGAGATGCAACATGAAGAAGCTGCTTGATAAAGCAAGAGGACAGGGAGAAGAGACGGCTAAGGGGGGATATGATAGAGGTGTTGAAAATCATGAGAGGTCTAGAACAGGTAAATGTGAATTGGTTATTTACTCTTTCAGATAATAGAAGGACTAGGGGGCACTGCATGAAGTTAGCATGGGGCACATTTAAAACTAATTGGAGAAAATTATTTTATATTCAACGCACAATTAAACTCTGGAATTTGTTACCAGAGAATGTGGTTAGTGCAGTTAGTGTAGCTGGGTTTAAAAAATGTTTTGCAGGAGAAGACCATAAGAACATAAGAACATAAGAACATGCCATACTGGGTCAGACCAAGGGTCCATCAAGCCCAGCATCCTGTTTCCAACAGTGGCCAATCCAGGCCACAAGAACCTGGCGAGTACCCAAAAACTAAGTCTATTCCATGTAACCATTGCTAATGGTAGTGGCTATTCTCTAAGGGGGTCATTTTCAAAGGAGTTACGCATGTAAATGTGACATACTATCGTAGCAATTTTCAAAAGCTATTTACTCGAGTAAAGTGCACTTACTTGAGTAAATCCTATGGACAATTCAATGGCATATATTGTAGCAATTTTGAAAAGCCCACTTACTTGAGTAAAGTGTATTTACTCGAGCAAAAACCAGTTTTGCTCGAGTAAATGCTTTTTAAAATCTACCCCTAAGTGAACTTAATAGCAGGTAATGGACTTCTCCTCCAAGAACTCCAATCCTTTTTTAAACACAGCTATACTAACTGCACTAACCACATTCTCCGGCAACAAATTCCAGAGTTTAATTGTGTGTTGAGTAAAAAAGAACTTTCTCCGATTAGTTTTAAATGTGCCCCATCTAACTTCATGGAGTGCCCCCTAGTCTTTCTACTATCCGAAAGAGTAAATAACTGATTCACATCTACCCGTTCTAGACCTCTCATGATTTTAAACACCTCTATCATATCCCCCCTCAGTCGTCTCTTCTCCAAGCTGAAAAGTCCTAACCTCTTTAGTCTTTCCTCATAGGGGAGTTGTTCCATTCCCCTTATCATTTTGGTAGCCCTTCTCTGTACCTTCTCCATCGCAATTATATCTTTTTTGAGATGCGGCGACCAGAATTGTACACAGTATTCAAGGTGCGGTCTCACCATGGAGCGATACAGAGGCATTATGACATTTTCCGTTTTATTCACCATTCCTTTTCTAATAATTCCCAACATTCTGTTTGCTTTTTTGACTGCCGCAGCACACTGCACCGACGATTTCAATGTGTTATCCACTATGACACCTAGATCTCTTTCTTGGGTTGTAGCACCTAATATGGAACCCAACATAGAAAATAGCCACTGCTATTACTAACTTAAGTAGCATGGGATATACTTAGCTTTTGGGTACTTGGCAGGTACTTGTAGCCTGGATTGGCCACTGTTAGAAACAGGATCCTGGGCTTGATGGACCCTTGGTCTGACCCAGTATGGCAATTTCTTATGTTCTTATGTTCTTAAAGTAATTTAAACTGGTGTGTTCAGGTTTTTGGGAGTCTCCATTTTCTGCCATATTTATTTATTTGAAGCTTTTTTTTCTAACTCACATCTTCCTAACATATATCCAGTACAGATTATAGGGTTGCATCCATAAAATAGCATGTTTTAAAATATACAAGACAATACTATATTACTTCAAAAACATTAAAATCAGAAACAAAAGAACAACAGGCTAATCGTTAAAAGCTGCTTCAAAAAATATTTTCTTCACTAATTTTCTGAACATTTTTAAATCTGATTTCTCCAAAAAGCCATACTGGTAGTTTATCGCAAGGGAAAAACTCGTGATCTAGTTCAGCTACTTATACTGATTGACAGGAGGGATACATAACTGTAAGGTACCTGCTGATCTAAGAGTTCATCCGGGGATGCAAAACTTTAACGCTTCTCATAAGGCGCTGGGATGGGCACACTTTAACAACTTAAAAACCAATAATCAAGAGTCTGAACCGTGCCCTCCACTTTACCGGTAGCCAGTGAAGTTCTTTTAACACCGGTGAGCCCGGGCAAGACCCTAGCTGTGGCGTTCTACACAAGTTAAAGTGCATGTGTCAGCTGCTCTGACGGACCTAATTACAGCGCACTGCAATAGTCGAGATGACTCAGGACCAAAACTCGTGCTACCTTCTGCTCCACCTTTAGCTCTTGCTCTATAAAGTTTAGTGTGCCAAAAACAACAGAGGGAGTATATTTAGTACACATACACACACACAAAAGAAAGAAACTTATAACGTGATGGGTACAAAAGCAAAACCGTGAAATGAGAGACTGACTAAATCAAATAGAGGGATTGTGAAACCACTGCAAAAAAAGCAGAAAAAGTTCCAGAGGTTAAGCAAACATTTTATCAATTTATTGATTCAGAATAAACCAAAATTAATATTTCATGTATTCCTTTATTGAGGGTAGGGCAATTGTTCTGGCATGTTGGCCTTTGCAGCCTTTGGTTTAATTGGGGTAGTGACATAGACTGTTACGATCCCCCCTGTTGCTGCGCTACAGGAGGTATCTTACCTTCCTCCCGGAGGCCGCTGCGAAGCCAGGGCCTCTCCTGTACACCATCCGGGACTTGCTCCAGGGCCTGGGAGGCCTAGCTGTTCCTGTGGCCTGCCTGTGGCTTGCATGCCTCTGCGTTTGGACTTCCTGTTTGGCGACACCCTTCTCCTAGGGGCCGGCCCGCAGCTCTCTACCCCATTTATAGGGCCAGCGGTGGGCGGTCCTGGCAAGCTCCTCCCAGGGAGTTGCCTTCTACCTCCAGTATTTAAGGACTTTCTTGTCAGTTGCAACTGGCCTTCGGATCGGGTTTTACAGTCGTCTGTAACCTTGCTGATCCAGGTCCACCGTGGTCTGCCTTGTGTGATGGCTCCTTGTCCTGTCTCTGTTCGGATGTCCACTACCTGATGTGTTCCTGATGTCTGCCTTGATGTGTTCCTGATGTCCTGATCCAGTTCCACTCGCTTCTGCCCTACGTCCTGTCTGGCTCCTGAGCCTTCTGTCCTGTTGGGCCCTGGAGTGGCCAACAGGAGGGATTCGTCCCCCGGGCTCTGGAGCTTCCCTGCCTGCCAGCCGAAGGGGCTTCGGATGTAAGTATCCCAGCATCGGAGTTCCTGTTCGCCTGGAGCTTCCGCTTTGTCTTCCCTGCACCCTCCTTTCCTCAGCGTGGTCCGCGACCAGCCTTCCTGGCCTGTGTAGGGCGCGTCTGGGACGGGGAGGTCTGCGACTCAGTCCCACGGGTGGGCTGAGTAGGGCGCCCTGATGGACAGTGCCATGTTTCCTTCCAGCCCTCCTCTTCAACGTCTTGCTTCAGCCTGTCTTAGATGTCTGCTTCAGCCCCCGTCTGACGTCTTCTCTGTAAGGACTCTGTCTGCCCTCGCCTCTGTCCGGCCTGCTGCCCATTGCCGTTCCCAGCGGCAGGTCCGAAAGGGCCGGGAACAGTCGGAGGACCGTTCATCAGTCAACTTCCCAGTGTTGGCTACCATGGGCGTGCAGGTCCGGCTGAGGGTCAGACTCAGTGCCTGCTTCTGTACCCGCCTGGCTCACCATGCCTGCCCAGCTCACCTCCCACTGTGTGGCTGGGGCTCCTCCCTAGCTTTCGCCGTGGCCCAAGGGCTCGAGACGACCGCGCCCGCGTGCGCTCGTAACATAGACTAGACATATTCTTAAGTCATCTATTCCCACAGGGGTAATTTTGCAACAGCCCTCACAAGAAGTTGGGTAAATGCGTGCAAAAGTTACATCAATTTTCAAAGCAAACTTACACGCGTATGTTTTCTTGAAAAGTATCCAACCAACACTACCCACACACCTGCTAATTTGTGCACAGGAATTTTTTTTTTTTGGGTGAAAATTTACATGCATAACTTTGAAAATACAAAAGTAAGCACACAAGTCCAAACCTTTCTCCATCCCCCGCCCAAGTGAACACCTCTGCTGAGTCTGGGAAACTTATATGCATGCAGGACAAATGCATGAATTTTTATCCCATATTGATTGGGTGATTTTACAACAGTATTGTTATGATTGTAATTATGTTTCCTGTTAACCGCTTAGAAATGTTTCGATATGCGGTATATGCATTTTTAAATAAATAAATACAAATAAATACATACGTTATTTCCGAGGGCCAGGCACCACTTTACTTGTGGAGATGCCTTTGAAAATTACCCTTCCTGAGGACAAATTTTCCAAAGATTTGACCCGGGTTACTAAAGCAGTTACTCGGCTAAAACTGGGGGGGGGGCTGAAAATTGTCCCCCCTCTCTTCAGGTTTGTCAGGGTCGGTACTTTTATCAGTGCCACAATGAGGAGGGGCCGGGGGCAGGGTGGAGAGTGGAGCTGGCAGACAAGGCACCGTGATATAATTTTTGAAATCTCCATAAACAGGGCTGGATTTTCCATTTGGGTGAAGAACTAGTTGGTTGCCTAGAGGCGTGAGGGGGGAGCAGCATGGCTGTTGGGGGATCCTCAGGCCCTGCCAGTCGAAGAGAAGAAGTAGCCTCTGATTGGAAAATCGTGGCTGGAGGCGATCTCTAGGCCTCACCAGCTGCCGATGAAGAGGGGGTGCCCGGCAGAGCAGCGCGGCTGGTGGGGGGGATCCCCAGGCCCTGCCAGTCAAAGAAATTGAAGGGAAAGAGAAAGTAGAAGCCCGTTCTTCCGCTGCTTACGGCTTCGCCACCATGTGTTGGGGTAGCAAGTATGTTAAAAAAAACTTGCGAGCTGACGCTTCCCAGTGCTGGTCTCATGCACTGCAAAGATCAGCATTGGGAAGTGGGGCGCCCACAAATCTCGAACCTGCTTATGGTGCCGTCACACAGAGGCAGAGCAATGAGGAGCCTCAGGGCACAATCCCAGCACTCATTTAACTGGAGGGCGGGAGGGAAGAAATGAAAGAGGAGATGCAGGGGTAGATGCTGAGGGGTCAGAGGCAGGGGCAGATACCTGGGAAGAGAAGGGGGGGAGGGGGTGGGAGGCAGGGGAAGGTGGGAAGGAGGTAGGTGAGCAGATGCTGGGGAAGGAGAGGAAGAGGCAGGAGGGTGAATGCTGAGGAAAGCAGGAAGGAGGCAGTTGCTGAGGAAGGAGGCAGATACTAGTAAGCGGAAAAAGAGGGGGGAGGATGCTGTGCCACAGTCACTCTTGCTAAAGTAAGAGGTGCTGTGGCAGTGCTACCAATGTTTATTTAGATCTATATTCCATTTTTTGCAGCACTTCAAAGTGGATTACATTCAGATACCGGAGGTATTTCCCTATCCCCAGAGAGCTTACAATCTAACAGGCCGATACAGTAAAAATCACGGGAGAGCGGGCGAGCGCACAGACCACTCTCCTGTGCGCACGATTCAGAAAACTAATTTATTTAAATTAGGGCCCGCGGTAAAAAGAGGCGCTAGGGACACTAGTGCGTCCCTAGCGCCTCTTTTCGGACAGGAGCGGCGGCTGTCAGCGAGTTTGACAGCCAACGCTCAATTTTGCCGGCGTCTGTTCTCAAACCCACTGACAGCCACGGGTTGGGAAACCAGACGCCGGCAAAATTGAGCGTCCGGTTTTCAACCCCGGAGCCGCAGGCCCATTTAAAATTTTTTTTTTAAAATTTTTTTAACTATTTGTAACTTTTGGGACCTCCGACTTAATATTGCCATGATATTAAGTCGGAGGGTTAACAGAAAAGCAGTTTTTACTGCTTTTCTGTGCACTTTCCCAGTGCTGAGAGAAATTAACGCCTACCTTTGGGTAGGCGCTAATTTCTGAAAGTAAAATGTGTAGCTTGGCTGCACATTTTACTTTCTGAATCGCACGGGCATAACTAATAGGGCCATCAACATGCATTTGCACTGTACTGTATTGGCTCGTAAGCTTGTATCTAAGGCAATGGAGGGTAAATTGAGTTGCCCAAGGTTGCAAGAAGTGACAGCAGGTCTTGAACGCTGGTCTCCTGGGTCTTAGCCCACTGCTCTAACCACTAGGCTACTCTTCCACTGAAGGAAAAACTGGGCTGGAGCAACTGCCAGGTAAGTTATGGGGGTGAGGGGTGAAGAGAGAGGCACAAAGCTGAAGATTGACTTAGGACATCTATTACCCTTGTATAGACTCTGCCTGTGCGTGTTTTATGGCACAGACACTGCACCTGTTGTAAACTCTGTGAGAAGTTTCGCTTTTGAATATGTGCTTGCAGGGCCTGAAAGTCTGGCTGCACTGTGAAAATTGCCTCAAATCTGTCTGTTACAAAGAGTGAGTCACACTCTTGGGATACATATTGTACTGCTAAGTTAATATATACATTCAAGCACTATAAATCTCTAAGTCTTGTGGCAGTGCCATCTAGTGTCCCGTTAATATATTATAGCAACTACCTGCCTCTCAGTCATAAAGTTCCCGTCCTAAAGTTTTTCACATGGGAACTCCCAGAGTACTCTGGAACAGATCTGGATATTGTAGAGATCCACAAAATCATAAAAGGACTTGAATGGGTAAATGCAAAATGGTTATTTACTCTTTACTGCTATCGCTTGGAGGATGAATTTATGGACTCAATTTGGTGGCCCCTCACTCCTGCTCGTTTGTGGACATTTCCCGCTTGGGGTTTACAACCTTCGTGGTTCCCGTGGAGCTAGATGGTGACCCGACACAAGTCCTAGTAGATTCGGGAAGTGTAAAAACTCTTATTCGGAGGGAACTGATCAAAAGAATACAGATTGATTATGAACAGACAGAGACCCTCGCTTGTATACATGGAGACCAGAGACAATACCCGACCAGTCAGGTCCTATTGAAGACTCCAGTGGGACAAGCGACAGAAGAAGTGGGAGTGCTCCTCTGGATACCATATCCAGTGATACTGGGATGAGATTATCCAGACTTTGGGACTCTCTGGACCCGGCTCATGAGGGGCCCAGATGACTTCAGCGAGGAAGAGCCCTCATTTCCGGGAGTCTTGCCGTTAGAAGACCTGGACTTGTATATTAATAATCCTAAGACACCCAAGCCTCGTAGACAACATAGGATAGAAAAGTATAATTATACCCAACGTTTAGAGGCAGTCATGGAGTTAGAGGGGGCTCCCCAACCTATAGGGGTTCCCTCAGACTGGACAGATGAGGGAAACCCTGAGAATTTTAGGTGGGCCCAACAAGAAGATGGGACACTAAAAGGGGCCCGGGAGAATATACAGATGATAGATGAGGAATTAATCTCTGGGATGGAGGGTCAAAAGCCAGCCCCCCCCCTTTTTGTACTCAAGAAAAATCTAGTATACAGAGTAGCAAAGGGGAATCTGGAAGGCGAAACGGTTGAGCAGCTTTTGGTTCCCCAGCAGTATCATCAGCAAGTGTTATGGCTCGCCCATAGTCATCTTTTGGGGGGCCACCAAGGGGAAGAGAAAACACGAGAAAAGATTCTAGTCTAGTTCTATTGGCCTGGCTTGTATAGACATGTTCAGGACTACTGTCAGTCCTGCCCTATCTGTCAGCTGACCAGACTGGCGGCAACGCACATAGCTCCCCTAGTGCCCATGCCAATTATAGAGACACGTTTTGAGAGGGTCGCTATGGACTTGGTAGGTCCCTTAGAAAGGTCTAGCCGCAGAAACAAATTTATCCTGGTCATTCTCGACTATGCGACCAGGTATCCAGAAGCTATTCCCCTATGTGATATGAAGACTCAAACAATAACCATGGCCTTGGTGGAGGTGATTTCCCGGGTGGGGTTACCCAAAGAGATATTAACCAACCAAGGGACCCCATTTGTCTCTAAAGTGATGAAGCAAGTTTGCGCATTATTGTAGGTAAAAACCCTGCAAACATCAGTTTACTATCCACAAACTGATGGGCTCGTGGAGCATTTTTACAAAACTCTCAAGCAGATATTGAGGAAGTTCATTGCGGAAGATGGCAAGCATTGGGACTTACTCTTGCCTTATATATTGTTCGCCATTCGAGAAGTCCCTCAAAGTGTTTTCCCCGTTCAAATTATTGTATGGTAGAAGACCTCGTGGAATCCTGGATGTAGTACGAGAGACCTGGGAGGAAGAACCCAACTCTGGACGGAATTTGGCCAACTATGAGATTAAGATGCAGGAACGTCCGTGAAGAGCAGGGGAGGCTGCCCGACTATGCCTGGAAAAGGCCCAGGCTACCCAAGCCCGGCAATATAACCAGTCCGCTGTTCATCGGGTCTTCCAGCCGGGAGACCGCATACTAGTGTTACTACCGTCTTCAGAAAGTAAATTGCTGTCCCATTGGCAAGATCCATATGAGGTACTGGAGAAGATGGGCCCGGTGGATTATAAAGTGGCCCAACCCGACAAACGGAAGAAGGCCCAGATCTTCCATGTGAATCTACTAAAAAAATGGGTTGCTCCGACTTGCAGTCTGGTCCAAGAAGGAGACTTTGGCCCAGACATTTCACAAACTTCCGGGCCCCAGATGACCCCATACGAGGACCAACTCTCCACAACGCAGAAATTGGACCTAGATAAACTGGTGACTTGGAATAAAGATGTCTTTTCAGCTATGCCTGGGAGAACTCACTTAGCTTATCAAGACATTATTACAACCCCAGGAGTAATAGTTAAACAATTGCCCTACCGGATTCCCAAAGCCAGGAGGCAGGTGGTAGAAGCTGAGGTGAAAGAAATGCTTCAACTTGGGGTAATAGAGGAATCCAATAGCGATTGGTCCTCGCCTATTGAATTGGTACCTAAACTGGATGATAGTATCCGGTTCTGTATTGACTTCTGGAAGGTCAATGAAGCTTCGAAGCTGGACGCATACCCGATGCCCCGTGTGAATGAACTCATTGAATGCTTGGAACTGCCCAGTTCATCTCCACGCTTGATTTGAAAAAAGGATACTGGCAAGTTCCCCTGGCGCCAACTGCGAAGGAGAAGACTGCTTTCTCAACACCAGGAGGACACATCCAGTTTATGGTCCTGCCGTTCGGACTTCATGGGGCTCCAGCTACCTACCAGTGCTTGGTAGACCGCTTGCTATGCCCACATCAGGGTTATGCAGCGGACTATCTTGATGACATCGTCATTTATAGTGGAGACTGGGAGATACACCTAAGGCAATTACAGGCAGTACTTACAAGTCTACGAAGGGCTGGACTGACAGCCAACCCTAAGAAATGTAAATTAGGGGATCAAGAAGGAAAAGTCCACCCACAGGTGTGGAAAACCCAAATACCAGTCCCACAGACAAAGAGTAAGGTGAGAGCCTTTTTTAGGTCTCATCGGTTACTATCGACGGTTCATACCAAACTTTTCAGAAAAAGTTGAACCCCTCACATGCCTATTACAAAAGAGAGCCCCAGAGAAGGTTAGATGGTCTGCAGAGGTGGAGGAAGCCTTCCAGGGTTTAAAGAAAGTCATATGCTCGGAACCTGTCCTGCTAAGCCCGGACTTTACTAAACCCTTTATAGTACAGACAGATGCATCAGAAGTGGGGCTAGGAGCCGTCCTCATACAAGAGAAAGAAGACGAAGAACACCCAGTAGCCTTCATTAGCAGAAAGCTACTACCCCGAGAGAGACGCTATTCTACGATAGAGAAAGAGGCCTTAGCTGTCAAATGGGCCTTGAAGGCTTTTCGTTATTACCTACTGGGCCACCAGTTTACGCTGTAACGGATCACCAACCCCTTGTCTGGGTCGCTCGGAATAAGGAGTCCAATGGAAGAGTAATGAGGTGGTTTCTGGCACTCCAACCATTTGACTTTAAAGTCCGACACAGAGCAGGGAAAGCAAACTTAAATGCCGACTTCCTTTCTAGGGAAGTCTCCCTTGTACAGGCAGGTGCTCAACTAAGGAAGGTTGAGCAGAGGGGGAGGGAATGTGATAGAGTACATGACAGAAAGCCTCAGACTGCCTTAAGAAACCGGCTCCACCTATCTGGCCCTTAACACAGACAGGAAGGGGATCCTCGGGTGGGGGCATTCCCCTGAGGTAAGGGATAAAAAGGTGAGGCCCTGAGAGAGAAGAGAAGGCCCCAGGAACAAGAAGGAAGCTGTAATTAAGTGCTGTGTCTGTTTTGGAAGTTTTCTTTTGCTTGTCAGGCTGCTGAGGTAAGCAGCCATTTTCTTCTGTTCTGTTAAATAATTCTGTAAATAAACTGGTGAAAATCAGACCAGAGTCCAGCTTGGTCTGTTCTCCGGCCTACCCCAGTCCTAGACTGCTCCAAGGGCATCACAGAGAGATTAAAGAAGATAAAGGCAAGGATCATGAGGCAGCTCTGCACTGGGGAGTGAGACAAAGAGACAATAGATTTTTAAACTGCTCTTGCTTCAGGGAGAGGGGTTGATGTACAAAATCAACCCAGAAGAGCAAAGATTCCTTACACAGCAGAGAGCAAACTATGTGGGTAGGAACAGCTCACAAGAGGCAGAAATAGCTACATAGAAGTGGGTATAGCCTGGGACAGTTGTAACCCAAGTTATGTTATCACTGTAAAAAATGGAATACTTGAGTATAAAGGGGTGCATGTTAGACACTTCTTAAAGAGCAAGACCAGGCATTTAGCCTGCTCCACCTTAAGACAGCCTCGAAGGGAAGTCTGCTACTAGGGCATTCTCCCAGTCATAGAGATAAAAATCTGTGCCCAGCTGGGAACTGCGAGCCCTGAAAATAAGGAGAAAGCTGATCTTCAACATTTTTGTCTTAACTGTGAGTATCAAAGAGAATTCAGCTCTGGGAAACAAGTCAGTGGTATGATGCTGGCTGTCTCAAGCTGCTCCCAATTTTCCTTCTTACATGTATATATGGTCAAGACTTACCTCACTTAACAACTAAGATTTATTATGACATGATGTAACCGAACCTTATTGGCACTTGTTAGAATGTACTACCGTACACATCTACCAACTTTAATTTATGTGCCTGTATGTAAACCGTTGTGATGGTATATAACTTAATGATGGTATAGAAAAGATTTTAAATAAATAAATAAATAAATAGTCTAAAAAATGTCTCCCAAACATAAAGGGAAGGTTCAGGTTTTTCTACCCAATACCCCCCCTTCCTAGGTAGCAGCTTTTTCCAACTTACATGCCTGCTAGTCCAGCACTGGTTGGGACTGGAGAAAGCTCCATTGTGAGACTGGGTGAGGTAGTGCCCGTCTTTCCAGGAGAAGCATCTCTGTCCCAAAGATCTTTGGCTTCCTCCATCAGAAAGACTTTCCGCTCCACCTCCTTCAGAGACGCCTACTGATGACATTCTGCTATGTCCTCTGTTGGTGGGGGCTGTTGGTGAAGCGGTTTCAGAGTGACTTTTTCCATCAATATTGCTTGGTGAAGTCGGCAGAGAGACCCTTGTGAATCCCTTGTCTTCTTCACCACTGTCGGCTCAAGATGAGCCCCTTCCAGCAAGCTTGCAAGGATTGGTGGGCAGCTCAGTGCCACTCCTGCAACCTTCATCTGGTGAGTCTTCTCATTTGATTAGCAAACCATCTGTAGTAACTTTGGATGACATCTAGATTCTGTTGGAAGGCCTTGGTAAATCACTCAAAGACTCTAATTATAAAATTGACCTTTTGTTTTCTAAATTTGAGGTTTCTAATAGGGATGTGAATTGTATTTCTGACTATTGAAAATATCGTACGATATTTTCAAAATCATCAGAAATCGGGGGCTCCCCGAAACCGATAGGAAAACCCCATGAAATTGTTTGTGGGTTTCTCTTATTTTGGGGGAGGGCGGGAAAAACGGTACACAAAAACAGCTCCCTTAGCTTCCCCCACCCTCCCGACCCCCCCCCCCCCCCCCCAAAACATTTTGAAATTACTTGGTGGTCCAGTGAGGGTCCCGGGAGTGATCTCCCGCTCTCGGGCCATCGGCTGCCACTAATAAAAATTACCTCTATGGATTCATAGAGGTAATTTTAGCGCATAAGGCAATAAAATGTTTCCACCCAAAAACGGTGAAAACATTTTATTGCCTTATGATGTAAAATTACCTCTATGGATTATTCCTTTATTTTGCTCAAACTTCCATCTCTTCTGAGGTGGGAGGGGTTCATTAATGTAATTATTTTTCTAAACATCTGTTTTCTATATACAATGCTTTTGCTTGTATATAATTGAAATTTAATAAGCATAAAGTTTAAAAAAAGAAAGGTCAGCTCCTTCTACATGTCTGTCCTAATTGTAGGTTTAACTTTTACTTTTTGAGGAGAAGATATCTCCTGCTACAAGTCTGTCTTATCTGTGAGTGCTGTAACTTTGAACTGTGCTGCTGAGGTAAGCAAGCTGCTTATTATAACTACTTTTTCTGCTCTGTAAATAAATCACTGTTCTATGAAGATAAGGCTGAAGTCCATAGTGTTTTGTCCTCCAATCCTACTAAAGCCTAAGACTGTTCATGTTGTGTTACATGTGGTTTATAGAAAAACACATTTCAATATATTGATAAGAGTTCTAAAAGAACATATTCATTTGGAAATAGAGGCATACATATAAAAGGAGGTATATTTTATAAATAGCAATACACAGTGATTAATTCTCCATTTAATGTTGCCTATATTTTAATCATCAAACCTCCTTCCTCCTAATCAAACCTCCTTCCTCCTAATTTTTAAAAAATATAGATGCAGTTAAAAAAGAAGATAGCTTGAACTAGCAGCACATCACATACTAAACCCAATGCCCAAGAATCAGACATGGCTGCGTTTCGAAATGTCCTTTCTTCATCATTTTCAGATCTCACATGCTGCTGTGCTCCGGCGTCATTGCCAAATCTCAAAATCAGTGTCAAGAGAGCTTTTATATTTGACCTACTGCTGTCCCTGGCCGAACACAAAACATGGCATCCAAAGTGCAAGAGCTGTCTTTCCTCACCCCCTGACACAAGAAAGATTAGGGGATCTGCTCCTCTTCCCATCCCCTGAGAGAATCATGGTCTTCTGGAGTACTCCTCTCCTGAGCCTCAATCCCCAAAATGAATCATTGGTCTTTTCTCCCTCTGAAAGATAGAAGGCTATCCAGGGCACATTCTACTCTCACCCCCAACCTAAATTTAACCTTCTGGCCTTCCTTGGAGTCCTCAAATCATTAGTCTGGCCCCTTAAATCTTCACCGGTATTGATCTCTTGTTGGCATTGCCGCTATACTCAATTCTTTTCAGCATATAATCTAATCAAGACACGCAGACAAGTAAGATGCTTCAAAAAAATATTATTTTAGAAGATAATCAGATAAAAAAATGTAGATAGAGCATTTAGAGGCTGATTTAATAAGCAAAGTTAAAACTGACTCGTTTTTGTGCGCACTTGAGTGGGGTTTTGCATGCATTTTTCCCACGCTAGCTTGTCGCGGGTATGTAGTAAAGTGTTCAGCATGGGAAAAATGCGCACATAAACCTGCTTTAAAACATGTGGCTGGTTTAGCGTGAATTAACTATCACGGGCTATGCAGGAAGCTGCAAATCGGTTGGTGCAAGTTTTTGAACACGGGTTTTTTAGCGCCTGGGACAGGGTAGAAGTTAAGTTAATGCACGTGTCTGGAGACTGCTTTACTCTGGGGTAATAATGGGTTACCTTCACTTTTTCCGGATGTTTGGAACATTTTTGTGGGTTGGCTGTAGACATCTCTGCTGCATTCCAGCACCTGCTGGCGTCTGTTGAAAGAGCTGTCATATGGTGGCCAGGTTCTTACAGCCTGGATTGGCCACTGTTGGAAACAGGATGCTGGGCTTGATGGACCCTTGGTCTGACCCAGCATGGCCATTTCTTATGTTCTTATGGTCGGAGACAGAACATAAAGGATCTAGACATTGCTTTCCCTACCTTCAATTCCACTCCTGGATCACTAACTTTTTCACTGTTTTATAAAAAGGGAAGGCTTTCACCCCAAGGGTCACCACATTAATGCGGGTTTCAGCATGGGTGTCCGGGCAGCTTTTTAGGGCCATGAGCACGCGTTTGTGCGCACGTTTTCATGCGGGGTTTCGCTTTTGCGCCGATTTTCTGCAAGCATCTCATTTGCATATGGACCCTTTATTAAAATGGCCTCATGATTTAATAACACGTTTCAAAAAAAAAAAAAAGAAATGCGAGTTAAGAAGATTAGAGAGGAAGTGAGGACGGGACCCAACCCACACTAACAAACTGCTGTTTTACTCTAAACTTTCCTCTTATCAAGATGCCATTGATATAGCAATAAAAGCTTACATATATTCAAACCTTGCCTTTGATTTTAATTATCCTAGAGAATTAACCCTCATTAAAGATCATTAACCCTTTTCAGTCCTAAAGATCATTAACCCTTGTTCATTGTCCTCCACATTACCGCCCATACTCCCTGTAACGAATGCTGCGAAGACATTCACATCATTTTAATGACAAGACTGCAAATGCGAATAAAGCTTTTCAGAATATAGTTAGTGATAATTTTGATAATTTAATTGTTGCTAGCTCAAGTTGCGAACATTTCGAACCTGTTACAGAATCAAATACTTTTCAGATAATCAACATGAATTCTTCCTTTAACCCTTTCAACCCTTGCATTATAGCATTTCTTAAAATGGTTAAGCCTGATATAGCTTTGTTTGTCTTGGAGTTCATTAATTCCTCTCTAATATAGGGTTCTCTTCCTGATTTTTTGAAATAGGCTTCAGTTCAATACATTAAAAAAAACACCATCTGCCAATCCAACCCTTCCTTCTAGTTATCACCAAATCTCTTCTTTTCGGGCATATCACACAGCTTAACACCAGGAAAAAAAGATGTAGTTATTTCCAGTGTTAAAACCATACAATAGCACATTTTGCTATCACACAGTGCAATATTGCCCCTCATTTTAATTAATCCCTCCCTAAGTCTTCCCCAATCCCACTCCTTCAAAACAATTTGCATTTGCGCCATGCACGCGTTATGGCATTAAAGCATGCATTAACGCATTATCATATGCATTAACGCCATAACACATTTTGATGAATGATCCTGCTAGTGTGCTTTATTGTGCCCTGCCCCAAACATAGGAAGGGCTGGTAACAAATGTTTTAAAATAAATAAATCCCGCGGAGGTGCCTGCTTTTGTTGCATGCAGTAAAGAAAAATATTGTTATGGGTTGTGGACCCTTGGACCGGCCTGCGGATGATGAAAGGATGGAATGAGGATCTCCGCAGAGGATGTAGTGGTCAGGAGGCGGACGGAGCCAGGAGATCAGTCAGGAACTTCACCACTGGAAGCTCGAGGTCCCCCCGGGAGGAGCCCGTGAGGACCCGAGCCGCTTAGGCGCAGTCTCCTGGAGAAGAAGATCCAAGAAGAAATCCAGATGTTAACGAGGTGGAAGAGAGCAGCACGGAGGGACAGTCCGAAGATCAGGGCTGGAGGCAGACAGGAGAATCCAGAAGGCGAGCCGAATCAGAAACCAGGAAGACAGACCGAAGGATCAGGAACCAGGACTGGATCAGGAACGGAAGCTGGAACTGCAACTAGTAACTCTGCCAGAGTGAACCTCGTTGCAAGGCAAAGTTCTGAAGTAGGACCTGGGTTTAAATACCCTGCCAGCGTCTGACGTCATTCTGTGGGCCGGCCGAGGTTTCCTGCCACTGTCTCTTTGAATTCGGCCCCCTTGCGCACGCGCGTGCCTAATGGGTGGGGCCATGGCAGAGAGCTTGGCGGCGTCTCCCTCATGGAGACGCCGCTGCGGAGAGAGGCCTGCACAGGCCAGCAAGGCGTCGGGGAGCACGGCTGTTTGCTGGGGCGGGCTGAAGGTAAGAGCCCGGTCGCGGGACTCGCAACCAGCAGGAGCGCAACAAATATGCGTTGTCAACTAGCACCGATTTCACTGCAGTTCTTTTTACATCAGCCCCTTAGAGAAGTAACATAATACAAACTTTTCTGTCCCGATCACTTATTACTGTTCATAGGTAAAACTACACTTGGGTACTCGCCAGGTTCTTGTGGCCTGGATTGGCCACTGTTGGAAACAGGAACCTGGGCTTGATGGACTCTTGGTCTGACCCAGCAGGGCAATTTCTTATGTTCTTATGTTTTTATGTTCTTACACAAAAGTTGCAAAAATGATTGAGCATTAAAGCTGTCTGAAAAGTTTCTTGGATTGAGAACCGAATTCAGGGGCCACACAGTCCCCAAGGCCAATCTCAATGTCCCGGAGCTCTCTTTTCCTCCTCTCTAGCACAAATAGCCATTGGGATTCTGGGGTTCCACCGGCAGGGAGGAGGCTTAAAGCCCCTGTGTGGCGGGGGGAGGGGAAGATCAAAAGACACGGTTGATCACTCACAGACACTTTTCAACCATAGTTCAGAGGGTACTCACATAGAAAAAGGGCCTCAATGAGTTGAATCACCTGGAGAAACAACGCCAGTGGTCCAATGGTGCTGTTCAGCAAAAATAGGTTCACTTCAACTTAAAAAACAAAATCCATGTACAAAGATCACTAACATGAAAAGCAAAACAACAACTCCAAGGGCTGCAGTTTCTTTTCCTATAGTGCTCTTCCTCTGAATCAATGCCCAATATGCCCTCCCCTTGAAAGGTAGGACATTTCTCTTCTCTCACACTCATAAGCAGGAGGCAGAAATAGGAAAACTCTCTCCTTATTTCTAAACTGGGTACAAAATCTTCTTCCAAGCCAGTGGTAGTCTCAGTCCCCACTGTCACAGGGGCGAGGTAAATGGAGAATCCAGCCTTTCCAGCAAGGATGGCCTGACCCCTCTGTGTTGGGAGGGAACTGGTCCGAAATCAAGAGAAAAACTGCCAGACTATCCACAAAACTCTTCAACTGCTGAGGCATGAGACCTACCAGGAACTCCAACTCTTCAGAAGAACTCTACTTGCTCCAAGATGGAACCTCCGTGACAGCTCGACCTGCACATGCTCACCCAGCACACAAAGGGGATGGCCAAAAGAGGTGGAGGATTCAATATGCAAAAATCCCCATGAAGGTGTCTCTAGGGGAAAATTTAGTCAGGGTGTGAAGCCACCATCATAATTTAGACTGAAGGCTCCCTTGGTTCAGCATGCCTTACAATTATAACATTCCTCTTCGGATCTTTGGCGTTTGGCTGAAGGTATACGGAGAGGCATTCAGGATTGCTTATTAGCATTTAAGAAACCAGAGTGGATCCACCGCCCGCAAACCACACAACCTGCATTATGTTCGTCCAGATTCTGTTCTTATTGCGCATGTCAGAACAGATCTTTTATAATAGCACAGTGTGCATGTCTGAACGTTTTCATACTGAAAGCTTGCATTGAGAGCGTTTGCTCCTGTTTAGAGTTTGGCTGACTCTTCTGGAATTTGTGAGTATGTATTACTTATTTGGTACTTACGGAGGTGATACTGTCTTTTTTTTCTAAACAGCTGTTTTGTGTTTAGTGCTAGCCCTGAAGCAGCCGCATGTGAAACACTGCCCAGCATTGGCATGTTCCTGTTTCTCGAGTTCTGGCAAGCTTAGTTATTTGCAACATGCATTCTTTTTGAGAGAATTGGAGCTGCCATTGCTCCAAAAGCATCTGAGCTGAGTATTGTTGTGGAGCCAGTTTTTTTTATACAGACTTTACATTTATTAACACGAACAATTTGATATAAGTTGATTATTCCATGATATAAGGATTAATTTCTAATACTGAGAACATTAAACACTGCACATTGAGAAAATGTTTTAATTGTTAAATATTTTGGGAAAAATGTATGAAATAGTTTCTTGACCAATGATAGAAATTGATCAGGCTTTATCAACATTGAGCCTGGGGGAGTTCTGAGAGTTTTCCCTTCCTGCTTAAATTCACATCCTTAAAAATGTGTTTGGAAAAATATATTTCAGTGAGTATGTTTATTGGATTAGTTTGACTCTTCAATGAATAGATGTTTTGTTGTTTCTTTGATTCTCCAAGGGGAAACATCTAGGGGATCCGGAGTTGGTCCTGAAGATTGCAGGAGTGGGTTGGACTTCAGCAGTCTGTGAGGTGCCTAGGAAGTGCACTCCAGGAAGGTTAAGGCATGAGAATTCTGGGGATCCCTTGCTTATGGCCCCAGAGAGTATACATGAGATATCCCGGGAGAATACTCAGGGACCCCAGGGTGGTAAGAACATAAGACGATGCCATTCTGGGTGAGACCGAGGGTCCATCATGCCTAGCATCCTGTTACCAACAGTCAATTCAGGATACAAGTACCTGGCAAATACCCAAACACTAAATAAATCCCAAGCTACTAATGCTAGTAATAAGCATTTGCTAATCCCTAAGTCAGTTTGATTAATAGCAGTTTATGGACTTCTCCAGGAACTTGTCCAAACCTTTTTTTTTTTTAAACCCAGCTAAACTAACTGCCTTAACCACATCCTCTGGTAATGAATTCCAGAGCTAAACTGTGCACTGAGTGAAAAAAATAATAATTTTCTCCTATTTGTTTTAAATAGGCTACTTGCTAATTTGAGTGCCTCCTAGTCCTTCTATTATCCGAAAGAGTAAATAACTGATTCACATTTACCCATTCTAGTCTTCTCAAGATTTTATAGACCTCTATCATATCCCCCCTCAGTTGTCTTTTCTCCAAGCTGAACAGCCCTAACCTCTTTAGCCTTTCCTCATAGGGGAACCGTTCCATTCTCTTTATCATTTTGATTGCCCTTCTCTGAACTTTTTCTCATGCAAATATATATTTGTTGAGATGCGGCGACCAGAATTGCACACAGTTCTTCACCATTCCTTTCCTAATAATTCCTAACATTCCATTTGCTTTCTTGACCACTGCAGCACACTGAGCTGATTATTTGAATGTGTTGCCCATTATGACGCCCAGATCTTTTTCCTGGGTGGAACCTAACATCGTGTAACTACAGCATGGATTATTTTTCCCTATATGCAACACCTTGCACGTGTCCACATTAAAATTCATCTGCCATTTGGATGTCCAATCTTCCAGTCTTGCAAGGTCCTCCTGCAATTTATCACATCTCACTCATAGTTCCCTTTTCCAGATCATTTATAAATATATTAAAAAGCACCGGTCCAAGTTCTCCACTGAGAAAACTGACCTTTTAATCCTACTCTCTGTTTCCAATCTTTTATTTATTTATGTATTTTATGTATTTATTTAAAAACTTTTCTATACCGTCATTCAGTAAATTAACCATCACAACGGGTCACATAAAGGCTCATATAGTAATAGAAATTAATTAGGTAACAGGATTCTTTCAATATAAAACTGTTTGTTAAGTATTGATTTTGTTAGGCTGAAGTTACTATTGCAGTTCATCTATAAAGAAAATAATCTTAAGTGCATTTAAATGTGGGAAAGAGAAGGAAATTAAAAACTACGTATTTGGTGCCGGGTTTTGCTCTTATTGCTCTCTTAATTCTCTCTGTAAAAAGCCTGTTTAAAGAGCCAGGTTTTAAGGCTTACTCTGAAAAGTTTGAAGTTTCTCTGCAGTCTTATCCCCAGAGGCATTGAATTCCATAATGTGGGTCCTGCCAACGATGGTGCTCGCTCCCTTACTTGTGTGAGTCTAGCAGACTTAACTGAGGGGATAGTTAGTAGTGCTTTGTTAGCTGATCTTAGGTTTCAGTTTGCAGCCAACAAAAGGACATCGCCTCTTATCCAATGACTTGTTAATTTTCTTAGGAGTGTCTCATGGGGAACTTTGTCAAACGCCTTCTGAAAATCCAAACACACTACATCTATCGGTTCACCTTTCTTCACATGTTTATTAACTCCTTCAAAAAAAAAAAAATGTAGCAGATTTGTGAAGCAAGACTTTCCTTCCTGACATAAACCATGTGTCCATCTATATGTTCTGTGATTTTGTTCTTTAGAATAGTTTCTACGGTTTTTCCCATCTCTGAATTCGAGCTCACCAGTCTGTAGTTTCTCAGAACACCCCGGAGCCCTTTTTAAAGATCAGGGTTCCATTGGCCACTCTTCAGTCTTCGGGTACAATGGACGGTTTTCCTAACAGGACAGAAATCACCAGTAATAGATCTGAAATTACATTTTTGAGTTCTTTCAGAATCCTGGGGTGTCTGCTCCAGGTGGTTTGCTACTCTTCAGTTTGTCAATCTGGCCTACTACATCTTCTAAAGAGAACTTTGAGAAGAATGTGTTGTGAGCTATCTTACCAAACAAGAGATAAAGAAAGCAATTTTGGTGATTTCCCTAGTAACTCTACGATGTATAAAATTGAAGGAAGAAAGGTGTGATGTCTGGGCTGCTGCTGACATTGTTAAAGCTCTGCTGTGAAAACCTGCGATCATGAATGTTCTTGTGAACTCCGAGGGCTGGGGGAATCCCCAGGGTTTATAATAAAAAATGGTGTTTGAGGATATATTTGTAGTAAGTTCCCTCTTTTAATTGAGGTGTAGGGTTTTAGTTCACTGGAGAAAGAACGAGAACTAATTTTTATCTTCTTTCTTTATCTTTTATTTGTGCCAAGGCCCAAGGCCTCTTGCGTGTAGGCCAAGGGATCACAGAAGGGAGGACCTGTGGAGGCTTTCCCTATTTCACATGCTACTCATGCCTCTGAGGTTGCTCCACCGCACCATCTTCTTAACCATTATTTTCTTGAACCCTCTAAGAGATTGGCATCAGACTATCGTTTTATGTACTCTGTCAAAGGAGGTACCGATATTTAAGTCCTTGGTGTAGACCTTGCATAATTTTGGTAGGTGTTTCTCTGGGCTGCCTCCAGTCTGTCTCTTTCCTTTCAGAAGTACAGCCTTCAGAACTGGACTAAATAGTCTAAGTGAGGTCTCACTCATGACCTGTGCAGAGACGTAATTACCTCCATTTTTATACTGGTCATACCTCTCCCTATGCACCCTAGCATCCATCTGGCCCCGGCCACTGCTTTTTCAGACTGTTTTGCTACCTTGAGGACCTCACCCTGAGGTCTTTCTTCTGATTGGTGCACATCGGCGTGTCAGCCCTTATTAAGCACAGGGCCGTTGGATTTCTGTACCATAAATGCATGACTCTTTCAATTTTTATTTCTTGCATTGAATCTTAACTGCCAAGCACTCAGCCACTCCTTGAGCTTTCTTAGATCATATCTCATTCTGTATACACCCTCAGGGGTGTCCATTCTGCCGCAAGTCATAGTGTTATTTGCAAAAATACAGACTTTACCCTCTAACCTCTCTGCAGCATCTCTCGCAAAGATATACTGATCACAGCTGGCCTCTCCACTTCTTTCTCCAGAGCGAATTCCATTTATCATCACAACCTTCTTTTCTTTAAATCTCTCGCGGATCCAGCTTCTAATATGGGTCCGACACCTTGGGGGCTCTCCCCTAGACTGCTCGGTTTATTTACAACTGAAAACTAGCCACTATTACAAAAAGAAAAAACATGTTAAGTCACTTAGAAATACTTATGTAACAGTACATTTAAAACAGAGGAAATACTTATTAATCCTAAACAGATGACACATGAGTTTCAATATTTTTCCATATAAGTTTCTCTTCTTTTGTTGCACATGCAGTGGTATCCTTCCAGCATATCACAGTACGTCAACCCTTATTTCTTTAGTTTTTAGTTTTGATTTTTTTTTAATGAGAAAACCAACAAATATAAAACCAAGGAGATATGAACTTGCTGTTTGTTTAATTGTATTCAGAAGCTTGGTGATGCCACTGCTGTCATAGCGGTTAGTTATGACCGACTTGACAATGTCAAACTTCTAAATCATTGCTCATTCACATTTCAGTACATTTTGAAGCAGAAAAACGACATTCTTGATGGAAGTAGAGTGTAAGTGTATCCTTGTGAGGTCAGGTCTTAGATTCCTGATTAATGACGCTAACGCCAATGTATTTTCCCAGGAGAATGAAGGAGGAATGTTCCGATGCACGCTCTAGGTCTCGTTTCTAAGCTGACGAGTCCCGGGATTCCTGATAGCTGGAGAGGACTCAGAATGAGGGTCACTCATGGTCATGTGACAGAGAAGGCCAGTGAAGCAAATACTGAATTTTCAAAGTATGGAACCACTGGCAAACATAACAATAGAAACTGGCAAAACTTGTTCTTTCTCAAGAGTAAACAGTAACTAATTTTTAAAAGGACACCTTGGCTTCTTACTTCTAATACCTTCCAAGTACAGATTTTGTTGTTTTAAAATCTACTTATTGGCTTTTACAGAACATACTGTGGAATTAGCTTAATGCCTCTACAGAGGACAACCCAACCATATGCAATGTTTATCCAGGCAAAGTAAATAATTTTCTTATGAACCTTATCAGGAAATTCTAACACAAGTGTATATAGTAATGACATGCTGCAGGGTATCATAGAAGAGATTAGTGGTATTTCCAAATTCACAGATGTTAACTTGCATTGTGCTTACCAAAAATCAGAATTCAAAAGGGCATGGGACAAATACTGCGGATCCTTAAAGACTTGAAGAAAGGGATGGTGTAACATTTCTGCTTCGGGGTAACCTGCAGAGAGTGGCAGTTACTACCCTTAACAGAATGCATGGGGGTAACTTGCTCAGAGTGGCAGTTACTACCATTAACAGAATGTATGGGGGTAACTTGCTCAGAGCGGCAGTTACTATCCTTAACAGAACGCATGGGGTAACTTGCTCAGAGTGGCAGTTACTACTCTTAACAGAACGCATGGGGTAACTTGCTCAGAGTGGCAGTTACTACCCTTAACAGAATGCATGGGGGTAACTTGCTCAGAGAGGCAGTTACTACCCTTAACAGAACACATGAGGTAACCTGCAAAGAACGGAAGTTATTACCCTTAATAGAATGCTTGGGGGTAATCTGCACAGAGCAACAGTTACTACCATAAACAAATTGCTAGGCAGACTATATGGACCGTTTAGTAATTATCTGCCATCATTACTTTGTTACTATGTTATTATGTTACAGAATAGCATTTAGTTCTTCAATAAAATAACAGCAGAGTATTTCCTGTCTTCCACATACTGGAATAGCAATGTAATCAAGAGTTCTTGATTTTTGTGTACTACTGAGTTGAGATTGCGGTAGGTGAAATGCCTGCCATGATAGGAATGCACAAAGCAAAATAATAATGAGCTGCAGAGAGCAGAACATAAGAAATTGCCATGCTGGGTCAGACCAAGGGTCCATTAAGCTCAGCATCCTGTTTCCAACAGAGGCCAAACCAGGCTACAAGAACCTGGCAATTACCCAAACACCAAGAAGATCCCATGCTACTGATGCAATTAATAAACATCTAATTATAGAGGGAACTCCCCAATATAGCAATGTGTGGTGGCTATGTGTGAGGCACCCACTTTGTGGTTGTCTTCTTGAATAGCCCCCGTGTTTGTTCTTTAAATCACTATTATTTTTATTCAATTTATTTGCTTTTTATTTTTTCTTTTCCTGTGCTTGGGTGTCTGGTATCCGCTCCCTAGCAGATGTCCTGACCTCCATTATAATTGTCCCTATTATTATGGGTACTTATCAATTCTGCGGTGGTCCAACTCGGTTCCTGCCGTTGCTGTGAGGTTGGGGTGACCTGCCCGCCCGATATCGGCCATGTTTCGGCAGTCGTCTGCCTGCTTCAGGGGCCTCGGGGGGGGGGGGGGATAAGTTTTGTCCCGCTCGGCGTTACCAATCTCTAAAGCACATATCTTTTTATAAAAAATTTAAGGAAGAAATCAAACAATTCAAATTGACCAAATTCCTTCGGGATGAGGTTGATTATAAACGGGGCAATATATATATACGTGGACACATGCACAGCATCAGAAAACCAGAAGACCACGCGTCACCTTTGCAGGATCATCAGAGGATTTTTTGGGAGATGATATCAAGCAAAGCAATCAATTGGAATGCACAAGTAATAGGGTACAGAATGCAACTGTTACGGAAGATGACCCTCATTTTTTAGACCAAAACACTCAACACAAGAACGGCAAGTGCCTAAGAGAGGGGACAGGGGGTACACGACGGCCGTACGGGAAAACCCAACAAACAAGGAACCGATAGGGGTGGATCCCCTTATGGGAGTTATCAACATTTCTTCCACAACATTGACTGACCCCCCCAGATCACCCTTCTTAATAAAGGGCTATCCTTTGCACCCATTTACCAGTACTCGGTGTTTGAAAGGGAGACATTTTTATATAGATTAATTAGACAACTAAGATTGCGTTTTTATTTCTCTACGACACCAACTAGCACAACCAGTAAAGAAAATTTTTTACCCCCCCCCCCCTCCAATTGGTTACCCCCTCGGCCTAGTGACCCCATCATACATACGTTTTCGGAAATGATCCGTAAGGAAAGCTTCAACAAGAAGACTCAAGGGTACACCAAAAATAAAAAATCTCACACAAGAGGAGACACAGGCTTTGAGAGA